>NC_090927.1:91240206-91549450 GCF_040938575.1 Ambystoma mexicanum
GGACAGCAAAATATGGCGTGTGGGGCAGAGAACCACTTTAAGGAACTGTGCTGCATTTCCCGCAGTCAAGAACGATTGAGTTCCATGCCACCATCAAAAGAGAGGACAAGCTTGTTCCAGATGGGAGTGCCGACACCTTATGAGCCCCCGCATAGATGAGACAGAAAGAAGGTGGGGCGCCATCATGAAAAAGGTATGCCGGAATGGCATTCTCACTGCTCGTCCATTTCCCGACATCAGAGGAGACCTAAACGATATGTTTGCTACCTAGTGGAACAATCTGCACCAGACAGTGGCTCCAGTTATTCATCGGCAGAGGAACTAAGGAAAAAGGGTGGCTCCAGTCATTCTTCCGCAGACGAACCAAGAAATAAGTGGTATCTATATGCTTTAGGAAACCCCAAAGTCAAAGAGCAGAGCCCCATCTTTCAGCTACAAGTGAACTGGCTGCCGGCCAAGTTCCTAGTGGATACAGGTGTGACTCTCAACATCATCAGGGAAGAGGTCTACAGCAGACTTCCAGGTGCCCCCAAACACAAGTCAGCATAAGTAAGCATCTACCCCTATGCATCAAAGACACTCTGCCATGCAAAGGATACTTCATGGCTGAGTGCAAATACAAGGGGCAATACAAGACATTACCAATTCATGTGCTGGAGGCAGCAGAAAGCAGTTGCATCCTGAATTTCAAGGCAGCCCTGGAAATTAGACTGATCCATGTGCTGTATCAACTCATGGCATACCAATACATAGACTCCACCACGAGAATGGAAAAGCTTTTCCCCACACTCTTCCAAGGACTCGTGAAACTGAAGAACAGACAAATTAAGCTACACATAGACCTGGAGGTGTGCCCATTGGCACAGAACTACAGGGGGATACCTGTGAACATTCAACTGCATGTGGAGGAAGAGTTGCACAGACTACTTGGACAGGATTTCATTGAGCCGGCAACAGGTTCCACTCCAAGGGTCTTGCTCATAATCCCGGTCCCGAAAAAGGACCTGACTTCATCAGGATTTGTGTCGACATGCGGTATGAGGTGATCGTGAGGGAAAGGTATCAAGTCCTGTGAATCACTGATATGATTCCTCTTCTGAATGGGTCTCAGATCTTCTCCAAGCTGGACTTAAATAAGGTACACCGCCAGGTAGAGAGGTGTCAGGAATCCCGAAATATGACAACTTTTGTCACATACCTAGGACTCTTTAGGTATAGACGCTTCAGTTTCGGGGTGTCCTCAGCCACCAAGATCTTCCATGATGAGATCCATAACGTCATCAAACACATTCTCAACTGCCTGAACTATAGTGACAATATTTTGTGTTTAGGAAGGATGGGGACCAGCACAACAACACATTTGCAAGGGTGTGCATAGCACTAGAAGCTCCCCACCTCACACTCAACAAAGAAAAATGCACCTCTAGGGTGCAGTTAATTAATGCCTCTTTAGGCTGCTGCGGAAAGTGTGCTCTGGCTTCAGAATGCATTGCTTGCCAGCCCCTTATCCGGTTGGCAAGGCTGTTGTTGTGCCTTTAATCAGGAGTGGCAGACTTGATTCATTACAGTCACTCCTGGATTACATCAGAATCCATTGCTTCAGGGAAAAGTGTATTTTAGCTGAAATACAACACTTTTCCATTTTAACACTCACCACTTCATCTGGCCCTGAGTGTCTTGTGCTTACTATTATATCCTATTCCCATCCAGAAACTTGGTTAAATTGTCGAACACACAGAATTCATATTGATTATGTAGCCCAAACCCATTTTGAGCGATACGTGGCCAGTAGGCGCTTCAGTCCTGGAGCTTCTTTCAAGGTGGTGATGCATATAGAAACTACTGATTTCCAGAGTCAGGTAAGTCAGATAAGTTGCAAAAGTATAACTTTGTCTTACAGCAGCAGTCTCAGCTACAGCGGCTTTCAGCCTTTCAGCTCTCCAACCCTCACTCTCTTCTTTCAATGCTAACATTCTCCCCCTCAACATTCTACACTCCGTTGGAATGTTCCCCTTCAGGTTCCACTATACAACCATGCTGGCATAGTGTTGACCATAACATGTCATATGTATAGACTATTCATATGTATACAACAGAAAGCATGTGCTGAAGCTTAAGGTGACGAGAAGCATGTGAGTTAGCATATTATTTTAAGTATGTCTTTGTTTGCTTGTTTGTTTGTTTTATTTATGAAGCGTGCCTGACCCAGAGGTATCTGGGCGCTTAGGTAAAGGAAGTGGTTACATGATACAATATATACAATGGTTACATGATGTAATAAAAACAAATTACAAGTAATGAGTTCAAATATAAATGCATAAGCGAGGGTGGGTGGGGAGCATGGGAGAGTGTATAATACAAAAAGGGGAAAAGATATATATATAATATAAGGGGAGTGAGGCGAGGTAACAGGTGTGGGGTGTATGGTGTTAGTCTTTATTCAGTAACCAAGTGATGACGTGACTTCTGATCTTTACAAAGGTTTGAATAGTTTTGATGTTGTGTGTAAGAGTAATCCATAATTGGGCAGCTAGAACCGGGAAAATGGTTCTGCCAGCGCTTTTTAGGTTGTACCTGGGCACCACCAGGCAGGATGTCTTAGTAGATCTTGTGATTCTGTTTCATGGTGAATTTGTCTGTTAGATATGGTGTGGCTTGGTGGTTCAAGGCTTTGTGGGTAAGGCAGATGTTTTTTTTTAATTTAATTTTATTGATTTTTAACATTAGAAATGAACATATTGGTGGGTGCATATTTAAGCATACATGGTTACAACTCAAGACTACTTCATTCCACCCGAACAATATTTTAACAACCAATACATGTCCTGTTCTAAAGAAAGGAAATTGTAAGTCCCTGCCCCCCTCTCTCCCTCCCCTTGCCCCTGCTCGTAGAACTTCCAGGTCCTCGTCGTTTGCTGTGGTAAACCATAGTGGGCGGTGTGATTTTTATCTCTGATCATCGGTGGAGTCGTGAATCGCAGGTGAGGTTTGTGACAGGCATGGTTATTTGGCAGTGTGTCATGTGATGCTCAGCTCATGGTGGGGCGGAGTGGTTGCTACTTTCCTTGGTGTGTTGTGTTACTCGCGACTGTGCCTGTGATGTAGTGCCCGGCAAAGTCGCTCCAGGCTTCCTCGTGTCGTGCGGCCTTGTCATGGAGGGCTGCCGTTATTTTCTCCATTGTGTATATGTTCATGGCAGTCTGTATCCAGTATTTTGTATTTGTATTTTATTTATTTGTAACTTTTTATCTGGAAGGCATGGGGATTTCCACTTGATAACTAGGCTTGCTCTTGCTGCCAGAAGCAGGGTGGACACTAGTCCTTTTACCCTAATCAATTAGTCGTTCTCTTCTTCAATACCAAAAAGAATCAGAAGGGGGGATGGTTCCCTTTCTATACCGTCTAACTGTTTAATCCATCCCAGGACCTCTTGCCAATAGATGCAAACTTTGGGGCATTTCCACCACAATAATAATCTGCGTCCATACCACGTTGTCGCCAGCATCTCGGGCTGGAGGTTTGAAACATTTTGGACAGCCTGTGTGGGTCGTACTGCCACCTGTGGAGTAATTTTATAGCGTGTAGTTTGGGCAGCAATTGATATTTTGGCTGGTGTTTGACAAATTCTATCCCAAGCCTGCTGGTCAAATTCTCTGTGGAAATGTTTTTCCCATCTCTCTTTGAGGCGGAGACTCAGAGAGTTTGGTCCTTAGTGATTAGGGCCCTGTACATGCGTGCTTTTAAGTCTTTAGTTGTGTCAGTCATGTCCAAGATTGTCTCAAAGGGCGTGAGCTCTCTTTGCGTGCTGGCCTTCCATTCTCTCCACGATAGCACGCCTTTCAATCGCAAATACAAGAAAATTGGAATCGGGTGAAGTTGGAGGGCTTCCTCTAGTTCTGTAATTGAAATGAATTTCCCTTTTCTCCACAGCTGGCCGACTCTCTCAAGTCTGGCATCAAACCAGGCTTGGTATCTGGCGTGTTTCGGGATTTCCTCTCGGATCCCGGGGGACCAGAGATGGCTCAGAGGAGAAAGCCACGTGGTGACTCCGGACAATCTTTTCCCTTTCTCCCATATGTTCCACACTGTTCACAGTATTGGGTGGTCGCGCAGTCTTGTGAGCTTCAGTCTGGGGACCCATAACCATTCAGAGAGGGTTACGGGGGTCAGATTATCGTTATCTAAATGAACCCATTGGAGATCCTTTCTATCGCGCAGATGTGGGATAAGGATTTTTAGTTGTGTCGCCTGATAGTATTGCTCTATATCCGGGAGTCCTACTCCTCCCAGCTCCTTTGGCAGTGTCAAGGTGTCGTAGGGTATCCTGGGTTTCTTTCCATTCCACAGGAATTCCAATATGACCTACTTAACGTCTGAAAAAGTCATCCGGGATTGTGATGGGCAGGACCTGGAAGGGATATAGGAAGCGCGGGAGGCTCACCATCTTGACTGCGTTTAGTCGCCCCATCCAGGGGATTGGGAGTGATTTCCATTTTATGAGATCAGCTTTGAGGGCATCAAGGAGTTGTGGGAAGTTTGTTTTGTAAAGATGTTCGCGGTCTCTCGTTAGATTGATCCCCAGATATCTTAGTGTGGGACCCCCGATGATCAGGCCAAGGCACTCAAGATCTATTTGCTGCTCTGGGGAAGGTTTGTGAAGTGGAAAGAGGATGGATTTGGTTTTGTTCATTTTGAAGCCTGAGAGTGCACCATATTCCTCTATCAGGTGGATCGCCCGTGGGATTGATGACATTGGATTTAGTACATGGAGCAGGATGTCATCTGTGTACAGGGCCAGCTTGTATTCTCTGCCATTTACTCGCATTCCCTTCACAGTGGCATCTGCTCAAAGTGTTCGGGCGAGTGGCTCCAAGGATAGCGCAAAGAGTATTGCCGAGAGCGGGCAACCTTGTCTCGTTCCTCTACTGAGAGGGAACCAGCGGGAGAATTGGGAGTTCACTACCACAGAGGCTCTTGGGGCCGTATAGACAGCTTTGATCCCTCGTCAAAGAGTGGGGCCCAGGCCTATTTTCTTTAATGTGGCCTCCAGGAAGTGCCATTGAACTCTGTCAAACGCCTTGATTGAAAATAATGCTGGCATGTTTGATGATTTTTTTGGCCTCATGTATTAGGTGAAGGGTCTTGCGGGTAGAATCTGCGCCTTGTCTACCTAAGATGAAGCCCACTTGGTCGTTGTGGATTATTGTAGGCATGTGTGACTCCAGCCGTACGGTAAGAATCCTTGTATAGATTTTGGCATTGATGTTTAGAAGGGATATTGGGCAGTAGGAGGCACAATGTTTGGGGTCCTTTCCTTCCTTGGGGATGACTTACTAGTGCTTCTGAGAAGGATTCGGGCGCCACACCGGATTGGAGGATGTTGTTAAAGAGATCAACCATGAATGGGAGGAGGGCGTCTTTAAAGGTCTTGTAGAACCCTGCTGTGTATCCATCATTTTCGGGAGCTTTCCCTGCTGGAAGTCTTTTGATCGCCTCCTCAATTTCTTCTCCTGTGATGGGAGCGTCCATGGCTTGTACTATGTCCAACGGGAGGGCCGGCATGGATACTTTGGTTATGTAGTCTGTAATCGCCTCTGGGTGCGGGGCGGCATGCGAAGTGTATAATTTCTCGTAGAAGTTGGCAAAGGCTTCGGGGATATTGGGGGGGCGATGGTCGTGGGGTGTTTCTACATTGTGTATTGTAGGTACCCATCGGTCTCGGCGTTTACCGCAAAGTCTTGCGGCGAGCAAGGCAAGGACAGCCTTGTCCCCATGTTTGTATTGCTTTTGCTTCAGACATTGGAGTTTGAACACGATGCTACCTGTTGCCGTAGTTCCTCCCTTTTGTTGTTGGCCTGCTTGATATTATGTAGTCTATCAGGGTCCGAAAGATTGTGCCATGAGGTCAAGTCGGGTGATTTCATTTTGGAGTCTACTTTCTATGAGTTGGCATTCTCTCTTCTTCGCTGCCCCCTCTTTAATGAGTATTCCCCTCCAAGTGGCTTTGCCTGCCTCCCATAGTATATTCATGGAGATTTCGCCTGTATTGTTTTGCTCAAAGTATTGGGTGATGTCCTGCACAAGCTGCTCCCAAAAGATTGGATCCTTAAAGAGAGTCTCGTTGCATCACCATTTGGAGCTCCTCCGGGGGAGAACCATCTGATCGATAGTGACCGTAACCAAGTCATGGTCCGACCAAGTAAAGGTGATATGCTGGATTTGGACATTGCTGCGGCGAGTTCCGAGGTCAGGTATATATATGCAATCTGGAGAACATAGCATGCTTTGTAGAGTACAAGGTGAATCCTGTGCGGTTCGAGTGCATGTGTCTCCATGCGTCCCTGAGATTGTAGGCGTCCATCATGTCCGCAACCCGCGAGCGTCCGGAGCCTGATAGGAGGGTCGCTGGTGGGTTGCCTGCCTGCCTGTCCTGATCTGGATCCATCCACGTGTTGAGGTCGCCTCGTAAGATCACTTCCCCCTTTGCTTCATTCATGATTTTGGGGATTGTTTGTTGTAGGAACCTGGACTGTCCGGTATTGGGTGCATATACAGACACAAGTGTGATGATGGTGCCCTGTATCTTGCCAACCAGTGCAAGTGCTCTGCCACTCACATTAGTCCAGGACTTTAAGAGCTTGAATCTGATTGTTTTGTTGACTAAAATGCTGACTCCAGCTTTCTTTAGTGGGCCTGAGCCCCAATATTCAGTGCCTAGTTGGTGTATAAGACCTTCCACTAATCTCCTTTGATGTATCGGGTTTCTTGTAGAAAAAGTACATCTAGGTTCACTCTCTTGAACTCTCTGGAGACCTGCAACCTTTTGGTGGGGGAATTAAGCCCCTTGACGTTCAGCGTGCCAATTTTGAGCATGCCATGCCCGTCACTTGATTCGTCATGACCGTTGATAAGTGGAGAGTCCTATGCATTCGCTCGTCATGTCGCATTGCCCGTTGCAGGAATTCACTGCAGTGGAAGTAGTCTGGTAACTGCCTCCAACCAACTGAGGCTTTGAAATGTTGTGCATCCCTCCTCTCTCCCTCCCCTTCAGGGTATTAGGCATAATACCTGTTGCCCTCAGTTCTAGCTTTCCACCCATCGTTTTCCCCATGAGTGGCTGTGTCCCGATTTGATGGCGTCCGAGTTGGACCAGGTGCATACAGCCAGTCTACTATCGGACCACCGTGAGGGTCGTGACCGCACAACCCCGAACACAACTATTATCTTCTTAGCATTTTGAGTCCCCACCCCCCCCAATTCCTTGAAAATCAACTTAAACAACATTTTAACAAGCAACAACAACTGTTATTGTGAAATAGTAATTGCAATGGTACATGCAGTTTCCGGGTTCATCGTTCACCAGCTGGTCGTCCCTTTAGTTCAGATGGCAAGTTCGTTGTGACCCGGTGCCTGGCAGTCAGCGGACTCCAGCGTGCTGATGAATTTCCGAACAATGGTATCAAGATGGACGTTGCCAAGATGAGGAACCTGAGTGTACAGTATAATTTGTTACTGTCCGGCGTATCATTGGGCCGTCTGTACTTTCTGGAGCCCTTGACTTATTTCGTTCTCGGGCCCTGGTGCCCCCATCTCACTCTGTCTTGTACTGGTTCCTCTTGTGTTCCTTCTTTTGGGCCGGTCCCAAGGAGGTCTGCGATGCACTCAAGAATTTCGTCTTTGGAGCGGAGTATTATCTTCCTGCTTCTGTGCTCAATGTGAGGGAGAAGGGGTATCCCCACCTATATCTCGTGCCTTGATCCTTGAGCCATTTCGTTAGGGGGCTGCAGAGATGTCGCAGGACCAGGGTGAGCGAGGATAAGTCCTGAAAGATGGTTATTTGGGCTGCCCCGAAGGTGAGGGTGCCACCTGACCTGGCCTTCGAGAGTATCCTTTGTCTGTCTTGGTATCTATGTAATCTGGCCAGGACGGATCTCGGGCCACCTGATGGGCCACCGGCTCCATGTATTCTTGTAAATTCATCGATGTTCTCATCTGTGGCTAGGATTCTGATGATATCATGTATAGTTTGTTTGAGGTCTTCTTCTGTTTCCCCTTCACGTTCCGGAATTCCGAAAAAAGTTATTTCTTCTTTCTCTATTTTCTAAATCGTCTTTCTTCAGACGGATGTCCTCCTCCCTTTTCTCTATGTTGCGCATTTTGAGGTCCAATTGGGCTTCCAGTGTATTTATTGAGGCTTGATTGTTCTCAACGCCCTCTAGTCTCTCCTCGATGTTATCTACTCTCTGGGTCACCTTGTCAATTTTACCGCCGAGATTAGCCAGCATATCTCGGATTTCACTCAGTAGAACGGCAATGTCTCCCTTGGTGGCTGCTGCTCCTGTCTCCGAGGCTTCCATTGACATTTTGCCATTTATATCCGGGTCGTGATGTGGCGGTGTGTAGGCGTATCTGGCCAACTTGCTTTTGGTGCTCATATGATGCTTGAATGCGAGGAGGTACACGCCCCAGGAGTGGGGGCCCTACCCTCTGCACTGATGTGATATACCAATCTTGGAGTGTGTTGTGGGACGTTGTCCAGTGTGTCCCGGAGATCAGGGTCGTAATGGTGGGAGGATGCACATGCCCTGGGTCCAAGGGCCCTACCCTTTGTTTGCGTTGGCTTCAGTCCACGGGTCCAATGCGATGTCGGGGGTGCTCCAGTGTAAGTGCAGGCCTGTTTGTAAGCCGTAGTGGGGTTGCGTGGGACAGGCTCTGTTACGGGGGGCCTAGGCTCTAGTGAAGGCTCAGGGGGGGTACCCAGACGGGTATTCTGTTTCAATTTGTTGTTGCCCCACTTGCGTAGCTCTTGGGGGGGCAGCTGGCTGGCAATTATGCTGAGGAAGGCACACGCCCCTGTGGTGGGGGCCCAACCCTCTGCGTTGCCTTCGGTTCAGGGACTAGCCCCTTGCCTTATATGACATGATTTCTAGTGTTACGTTCAAGGGGGATTCTGGGAGCAGGTCCATGGTCACTTTCGTTAGATCCTGGATCGCAGAAGTGGAGGCAGACTGGACCTGGCGTGGGGTGGTCTCGGGGGGATAGCACCCCACCTGGATGCTGGGAAGAATTGCTTGGCTCTGCGCTTGTTGTCGCCCTCCGGGGGGAGGCTGTTGACTGTGGGCTCTCTTGTGAAGATGCTAGGGGAAAGCAGCCCCTCCAGTGGGAGAGTCTCGTGGGACTGTCTCACCCCGTTACTCGCTGCACCCTTGCAAGTGAGGGGGAGGTGTGGCACTAGGAGTGTTGTGAGGCTTCAATTGGGGGTGTATTTACTTTGGCCTATGCTGGGGGCACTGAGAGGTGTCAGGGCTGCCACAGAGGGGGGATGTTCTCATCCGGGGGGTGAAGCCTCTCCTTCCAGGCCAGCAGCGCCCTGATCGTGTGGGCCCCCGGGCACTCCGAGGTGGGGGTGCAGGGAGAGGTTAGCGTGCAGGAGCCCCCCCAGGGGGTGCGTGCATCGAATGTTGCCTCAGGCAGCGGCAGGCTCAGGGGGGGGGGGGGCTACGCCGGCTCGCGCTCCTTTAAAGAATAAATCTTTATGGACTTCTTATTTAACAAAATGTTGCTGCTGCTACATTCAGATGGACTTCCACTCACTCCTTACTTAATCAGTCACAACGGGGTGCGTTCATGAACATCCGACTACTCTCCTTGCTTTCGATCCGTTACTAAGGTAAGCCCGCAGTTGTATCTCCGATCCGGCCCCCCCCACGACCGGGGTCACGCCAACAGGCCACAGGACCCCTGCGGGAGGCACCTCGGAAGGGGACGATGTCCTCAGTGTGCTCTCGGCACTTCCCCGCACCCCCTGCCGGAATATGTGGGACACCTACCCTCTCCGGAGCTCTGCTTTACTCGGCAGGGGTCCTGGAGGCAAATGTAGCTGTAGCGGCCCTGATCGGACGCCGCCACAGGACGCCCACCGACTCCACTGGGGTTTTCGGGGTGGGCAGAAAGGTGGAGACTGCTCAGGGGGCTGCAGCGTGAGCTGCACTCTCAGCGGGGGGATGGTGCCTCGGAGCTTGTACTGGCTCAGCCGACGCTCCAACTGCTGCGTATGTGGCCGGGCGGGGGAGGCACTCGCCGCCAGCCTTTTCTCCCGACTAAGTTCACCGATGCTCGCTGGAATTTCGCCTGGCTGGTGGGGGGCTGGGTCGTACTGCCTGGGCTGGCGTTGTTGTACACGGGGGGGTCAAAAGTGGGGGCTCAGGTCACTTTTGGGGCCTGTGGGTTTGGAGCTCACATGGAGGTGCTCCGCATCCATGCGCCCCCTGGTGGCCGATCTAGGCAGATGGTTTTTAAGTCTATTTTTTTTTATTTCTTTCTTGAATGGGGAGCCATTTATAAAGCTTTTTAGTTGCTGATATGTGCTCTCTTCTAGGTATGTTTAATACAGCTCTGAGCGCATTATTTTGTAGAACCTGTAGTTTATTGATTATAGATTTGTTGGCGCCTAAGTATAGGCCATTGCAGTAGTCCAATTCGGACTGTCTAAGTGTTCTGGCCAGTATCAGGCAGCTATTAGGAGACAGTAGGTGTCTGCAAGCCCTAATCAGCTTGCCCATGTAGGCTGTGGATGAGGCAGTCATATTAACCTGTTTGGTTAGATTGGTATTGGCATTGAGGTAGAAACCCAAGGTTTTTACATCTTTGGCAATGGGTATGTTGTTCCCATCGATGTGGATGCTCTTGTAATTCGGACTGAGTTTCTGAAGGTTGTTGGGTGAAACGGCTAGGAGCAGCTCAGTTTTGTCATAATTCAGGCTGTGGACATCCATGCCTGAATGATAGAGTAGACATTGTTAATCCAATAGACATCTCTGTCGTAGGTGCCTGATAGTGTTAGGAGTATCTGGGTGTCATCTGCATAGTTCGTATTGGTAACACCCAGACGGTCCAATTTGTCGAATAAGGGCTTTGTAAAGATATTGCACAAAGCAGGCGATACGCAGGAGCCTTGTGGGACACCACAGATGATGGGGATTGGATCAGCCGCATCTGCAGGTGAGAAGACCCACATGGTTCGGTTCACGAGGAAATATTGAATCGATGGAGAAGTGTACTGTCAGTGAAAAGTGGTCGCATAAGATTTTATGGTCAACCAAATCAAAGGCTGCCGATTGGTCTCAGAGTAGTAGTATGGCAACTTTACCTTTGACTTTTATTTCATGGATCTGGCTTTTGAGGTCGACAAGGGCGGTTTCCGTTCCATGCCGGGGTCTAAAGCCAGATTGACGGGTTCCTAGTAGTTGATTATTCTCAAGATATTCTTGAATTTGCAAGTATGCAACTCTAGGATTTTCAGTAAAAAAGGGAGTGTGGTAATTGGTCTATAATAGTGGGTATAGACGGATCTAATGTTTGTTTCTTGAGTAATGGGAGAATCCAGGATTCTTTCAGATTGCTTGGGACTGAGCTGTTAGCGAACAAAGCATTTATTAGTTTGGTTATGAAAGGAGATAAATCTCTGGCTGCATTCTTTATAATCTGACCTGTGCAGCTGTCACCTTTACGGTTAGATGGTTTTAGAGATGCTATAATTTTGTGTACCTCAGGTATGGATACGTTGTTGAATTTGAATCCAGAGTTGAGGTGTACAGCTGAGGGCAAGATTGGGCTGGTGAGGGTGTCAGAGGTAAGTTGGAGACGTTTGTCAGCAATTTTGAACTGGACCCCTGTGATTTTGTTGGAGAGAGCACTTTGAATGCTAGTGCACCAGGGTTAATCCTTAGTGTAGGTGTCTTCCAGTGGATTTGGGTTTTCCAGTTCTTTTAGAATGTTAAACAATTCTTTAGTACTGGATCCTGCCTGGTTTATTCTGTCGTTGAAGGTTTCTTTTTTGGTACTGAGTATCTCACTTTTATATGTGGCAGTGATGTTGGTTAGGTTACTTTTATTTTCTATTGAGGGGGTTATTTTCCAAAGTGTCTCAAGTTTTCTTTTTTCTGTACGTAATAATTTAAGTTCAGGGGTGAACCAGGAGTTCAGATGTGCTCTAGGTTTGCCTTTGCGCAGTTTAGCGGGGCAGTGGTGTCTATGGCTTTGGACATAGAGTCATTGTAGATGTCTACCATTAGATTCAGGTCGTTAGTGGCAGGAAGCGATTTGAGAACGGGGATTATCAGGGGTATTATAGCCTCAGCTGTCATGTTACGTTTGTTCCTGGTCAGACAAGGAGGTGCATTAGTGAGTTTTTTAGACTCTGGGTTGTTGACATTGATTTCTAGGGATAGGAGATGATGATCAGTCGTTACACGTTGTGAGGAGTCCTTGAGGGTAAAGTTACGATTAAGGTCCGCTACCCAATCAAGTGTCCTTTTTTTTTCTCAACACATTTTATTATTTTCCCAAAACCATAATACAATACAATACCAAAAACAATGTTCACATCAATGAATCATTTCACAACACAAACAAAACCCAATATCTCCAAACCCAACCCACCCTCCACACATCAAAAAATACTAAAATATAAAGAGGAGAAGAAAAGAAAAAAAATTATAAAACAAAAGGGGGGGTGGTTTTTTTTAACAACCTTTAACTCATCCTTTCAGAACCCTATAATAATTCCAAAAAATACAAAGCCTTTTTGTAATCCTCAAATCAATACCATACGATAACATTATAATTACAAGAAATACATCTCTCTTGCAGTCCTCAAATCAAACCACTTCTTATGACATATTCAAATCCAAAAAAGGCCCCCAGATCTTCTGGAATTTTGAAACTTTCTTTTGCAGCATGTAATTTACTCGTTCAATGTTGCAAATTTTGTACATTCCTTCCATCCATTTGCGCCAGTTCATAAAGTCAGCTGACTTCCACGCACTTAGTATCACTCTCTTTGCCACTGCTGCTCCTCTCATAATCCAAGTGATTTGTCCATCATTCAAGTCTTCCAGCAGTACAGTTTCACCTAGGATCAATGTTTCAAAGTTGTATTCCATCTCTTCCAGCATTCATTACCTTCACTATCCCATTCCAGAAATCCTTCAATTTAACACAATCCCACAGCATATGCTCCAAAGTGCCTTGCCCCAATGCACATCGCCAGCAAATGTCAGGGTTCAATAAACCATGTTTGAAAAGATGAACAGGAGTCCAAAATATTCTGTGGAGTATCTTAATCTGACGATCTTGATCCCCAACATTCAGGGAGACTCTTGATATTTGCACATATACTTTTCCATTTTTGAGAAGTCATTTCCGTTTCCAAAACCCCTGACCATGTCATCAGGATCCCTTGAGAAGTCACTTAACAGAGTGTACATTCTAGAGGCTAAATGTGCCTTTCCAGATAAACTCTTGATACTGGAAACCAATTGGAAAGCATTTGCAGATGGCAGGGTCACCACTTTCCTCAATTTCCTGTAGTCACCATATACATTTTGGGCCAGGTTGTATTCCACCCTGAGCTCCCTTTATGTCTTCCATTTCTGATTCTTGAACAAATCCCCAATTTTCTTAATGCCTGCCGTGAACCAACTTCTGCAAAAAATCACTTTCTTCCCAATTCTAATTCTGGGATTCAGCCATATCGATGATTCTGCATTTGTACCAGAATCTATTCCGGCTACTTGTTCATTGGCTCTCCAAATTGTTCTCAAGAAATCTGTCGGAGCTGAGCCGTGGGCCCTCTTGCAAGTAATGGTTGATGGAATGGTCCACATATCCAACAGCCCTGCCCTCTCTGCCTCAGCACGAGCCCACTCATCCTCTGACACCAGGAACGGAAGGATGTGCCTCAAGGTGAACGCCTGGTGGTATCGCTCAAAATGCAGAATGTTCAAGCCCCCTTTCTCTTTTTTGAGCTGTAGTTTCCAAAGTTTCAACCTTGGAATTTTCCCATTCCAAACAAATGACTGAAGCATACAATCCAATTTCGTCCATTCCATTTTTCGCACTGGCATCGGAATCATTCCTAACATATAAGTTATTTTCGGTGTCAAAGTCATTTTTATTGCATTTACCCTGCCCCCTAAGGACAGCTGAAGTGCAGACCAGCGATCAATCTCCTGGTTTATTTTCTGGATACAAAGATCCATGTTAGTTTTCATAAGATCCTTCAAATTCTTAGTTACCCAGACACCTAGATATTTCATTTTACTAGCACACCATCTGAACCCAAAAGTTCTCACCACTTCATAAGTTGTGGTGTCTGAGCATGGTAAGGTCTCTGATTTCTGCCAATTAATTCTGTAGTTTGAGATTGCGCCATAATCATCCAGGACCTTCATCAATTCCGCTATTGAGTTTGATGGATCTTGCACCACCACCAATAAATCATCCGCATATAACCAGAGCTTTTGGCAAGTTGTTCCATAGCAAACCCCTTTGATTCTTGGAGTGGATCTGATTGCTTCTGCCAAGGGTTCAATCGAGATCACAAACAACAATGGAGACAGCATCCTTGTCGTGTCCCCCACTGTAATTCAAATTCTCCAGACAATCTGCCGTTGGTGTTAACCATTGCCAATGGTTTATTGTATAAGACTTTCACCCATCTCAAAAACTCCACTCCAAAATTCATTCTCTCCATTGTATATTACAGAAACTTCCAGCACACCCTGTCAAAAGCCTTTTCGGCATCCAGGGAAATAGCGACTGACTCAATTTGCGACCTTTGACATTCCTCCGTCGTCAGTAACAACCTCATGTTCGTAGACGATATTCTACCTTTAACAAAACCAGCTTGGTCAGTATGGATCAACCTAGGGAGGATTTTCTCAAGTCTGGCTGCCAGAATTTTAGACAGGACTTTACCATCCGTTTTCATCAGGATAATGGGTCTGTAACTCCCAGGGTCTAATTCAGGGCGATCTGGTTTGAGTAATACAAGAAATGGATGCCTGGTGTAAAGTGGGAGGCAAAATACCTTGAGCCTTGCTTTCCAAACTGGTCACCCCACATGTTTTCCTTATCGCTCCTATTGCCCTCTCAGAATCCCTCTTTCTTAATCTATGGGCCAATAGCCTACCACATTCCCCTCCCCCCCTCATAATACTTGCATTTTAATCTGAATAATGCAAATTCTGCTTTCTCACTAAGGATCTTATTCAGTTTATACTTCATGTTCATTAATTTAAGATGTTTCACACTATCAAAATGTCTCATGAGCTCTTTCCCCAAAACATCCACTGTGGAGTTCAATTCTTTCAGCTCTGCATCCCTTTTCTTTTTCTTGATCCCTGACACTCTCATAGCCTCCCCACGCATCACACACTTAAACGCTTCCCAACTGGTTCCCACCCCAACTTCCCCATTCAAGTTAGTGTTCAAATACTCTGAAGCTGCATCAACTAACTCCTTTATCAACTCATCCTCTTCAAAATTCCTGTATTAAACCTCCAGAATTTGGTCTTATCTGATGAATACTCCAATGAAACTTCCATATTCACAGGAGCATGGTCAGATATTATTATACTCCCTATTTCACATTTCTCCACCCTTCTTGTGAGAAACCCAGACGTTAAAACATTGTCAATTGGAGAGTATATATGATGTGCATTTGAATAAAATGTGTACTCCCTCCCAGTGGAATTCTCCAACCTCCATACATCAGACAGGGCAAACTCATCCATCAACAATCTCAAAGCTTCTCTATCCCTTTTCCTTCCATCTCTGACATTGTGATTATTTCTATCCAAATAGGGGTCCACCATCAGGTTAAAATCACCCCCCAACAGAATGTTGCCACTTCCAAAATCCAAAGGTTTTCTCCCCTAAATCATTAAAAAAAGCATCCCCGTTAACGTTTGGTGCGTAGATATTACACAAAGTCATCTCCATGTCCTGAATCTGGATCTTAACCAATAACCACCTCCCCATCTTGTCAGCTTTATAATTCAATACACTCCCTTGAAAATATTTCTTAAACAGAATAGAGACCCCTCTAGAACTTGAACTGTAGGTGGAGTGGAAAGCCAAACCTGGCCAACTTCTCCCAAACGCAACTGCCTCAATCTCCGTACAATGTGTCTCTTGTAGGAAAAGAACATCAGCCCTATAATGTTTTATATGCGGCATAACTTTTTTCCTCTTAATATTGTTCTTCAACCCATTTAAATTCCACGAGATCACTCGCATATAGTCTCCAACAGGACCGCTCAAATTCATACCGTCCGTTACAAAATCATTGGTCAAATGTACACCCACATCTACACATCTCAAAAAGAAACCCCCCAACAAAATAACAGAAAGGACAAGAAATCTAGGAACTTCTAAATGAAAAAAATTGTTCAAAAAACAAACCCCAAAAGAAACCATAACACCACTCGGAGCTGCATCAAGTGTCCTACCTTTCTCATGAGTCGCTAGGGTGTTTATTTGTGTGAAGCCTTGTTCTGCACTGGCTAAAGAGGTGGCTGGAAGGTTGTTAGGGTCGTTATAGCCAAGGTTGAAGTCACCTAGGATAATATTTTGCACCATGGGTTTAGTATTCTCAGCTACTAGTGACGTAATGTCTTTGGGCGATCCGGGGGGACCTGGAGGCCTATATATTAGGTGGACAGTGACAGTATTTTTAGGGGACGTTTGGAGCTTAACTGAGAGGAGTTCACAGGATGTTGGAGTAGAAAAGGTGGATAATCTTATGTCTAGGGTAGATGTAAAGATGATGGCTAATCCTCCTCCGCGAGCGTTGGGTCTGTCAGCTCTGAGGATGGAACATTTATCGGGGATCGCTAAAGCTAGGGACAGGCAGGCTGCGTCATTAGCCAGGTTTCTGTTACGGCTAGAAAGTCAAAGTTGTTAGTCGAAATTATATCTGCGATTTCAATTGCAAGGGCAACAAGGGACCTGGCATTTAGTAGTGCTCCTGTTTTAGGGTGTTTTGAGTATCCTTCTGGGTGTGGCTGGGGTTGTGGTCCACTGAGTTCTTTGTCCTATTGATGTGTGAGTTTTTGCACCTGTGACTGGGATGGTTGGAGGCAGTGTGCGGTTTACTAGTGGACTTGGTGTTCGGTTTGGCTGGTAGGTTGATGTTCATGGGAAGTCTGGTACCTGTTCTGTGGTTACGCTCTGCTGTGTTGGGGTTGGTAATAGGTGTGCCTACTTGTGGGTTAAATGAGGTAGGTTAGAGTATAGGTGTATCATTATTAGGGTTGGGTATGTAGTGGCATGTCGTTCGAGATGTTAGGTGGTGGTACCTGGTCATGCCAGAGATGGGATAGGAAAGGTTGTTTCCAGTGTTAGAATATGGCTGGGCATTCTCCGTTATGCGATGCTTGGTGCATGTTTTAGTATCATAAGTGATGTCATTAGTGCTAGTTGTGTGAGAATAGTTGTTGTCAAGTGGAAATGGTGGCATGGAAGGCAGGAATGGAGTAGGGCATGTGATGGAGTGATGCCGGGGGCAGACAGGTTTATTCAGTACATTTTTGTAGGCTACATAGTGGTTGCCAAGGCATGGAACACTTTCTTGAATAATGCAATAAGGGAACATGATTAAGATAAGGCAGATTAGCATAGTGACAACAGCAAGGTAGGCTATTCCAACAGTAAGGAGTAGGGCAGGCAACAGCAGGATAGGCTATTTCAGTATTGGAACACAGGGCTTGCAACAGCAGGATAGGCTATATCAGTATTGGAACACAGGGCTAGCAACAGCAGGATAGGCTATATCATTATTGGAACACAGGGCTAGCAACAGTAGGATAGGCTATATCAGTATTGGAACACAGGGCAGGCAACAGCAGGATAGGCTATATCAGTATTGGAACACAGGGCTAGCAACAGCAGGATAGGCTATATCAGTATTGGAACAGAGGGCTAGCAACAGCAGGACACGCTATATCAGTATTGGAACACAGGGCAGGCAACAGCAGGATAGGCTAGATCAGTATTGAAACACAGGGCTAGCAGCAGCAGGATAGGCTATATCAGTATTGGAACACAGGGCTAGCAACAGCAGGATAGGCTATATCAGTATTGGAACACAGGGCTAGCAACAGCAGGATACACTAATTCCAACAGTATATAATAGGGGTAGTAACAGCAGAGTGGGCTATTTTAGCATTGGAGCAGTACATTTTCTGATGTTATAGTCTACTAATGTGAGGGCAAGCACAGAGAGTAGGATACATGTGGATGGCTGGGTGACAGTTTTGGCACAATGGGGGAGTTGTAAAAGTTATAAACAATATTCGTAATAGGCTATTTCAGAATTCATAGCACATTTAGAAGATTGCGTGTAATAGGTTGGAGCAAGTGATGGTAACACAGTAGATAAATGGAGACCCATGTACACTTGGGGAGATCAAGCATTTGAGAGATAGTACTACGGTGTACACAGGACGAAGAGTGGAGGAGAAGTAAGTCAGTACTTTCGCAGAAAGTTAGAGCAGGAGGCAAGTGGCGCCCACCGGCGAACAATGGCAAACAAGGCCTTTTTTTTTGGCATTTGTCTTCTGGCTGGCGTTTCCGCCTGCCGGCGGATGTTGTTCCCTGAAAAAGGGCTTTGGTTGCTTAGCATTCGGGCATTGAGGCTGGAGCCTCACATTCGTGCCGCGCTGCGCCTGACATTGCAGGGCCAGGCGGAAGTATTGGCTGAAGTCAGGCAGGCAGGGACGCTTCGGATCGGGGCACAGAACAATGGTAGTAATGATAGAAACAAAGATGCTGCCGTGCCGGATGCACGGGGCAGGGGTTATAGAATCTCACCCTACGTGTGGCCGATGCCTTGGTGCAGGAGGCTGTATCGAGTGAGGGGCTGCTCTTGGTGGCAGCTCCTGGATACTTGGTTGATGCGGGTTAGGGCTCCTGCCCTCTCCCTCAGGTGGTCACGGCTTGACTGGGGACCACATGGCAAACAAAGCCCATTTCTTTGGCCTTCGTCTTCTGGCCGGCGGTTCCGCCTGCCGGCGGATGTTGTTCCCTGAAAAAGGGATTTGGTTGCCTAGCAATCAGGCATTTAGGCTGGAGCCTCACCTTCGTGCTGCTTTGCACCCGACATTGCAGGGCCAGGCAGAAGTATGTGCACCCCCTGTTTGCACTCCTGGTGGGCACCATCAAACAGCTAGCATAGTTGTTTGGTAACTGGGGTACAGTGTTCTATGCAGGTACGTTTTCAGTTATAATAAATGAAAAGCGGTTTGCAAGAGACTAAAAAGGTAACATAGCTTCTGAATATTTGGTGCTATTGGTCTGTTGCCTATAGTTAGGCACTAATGGTCACTACTAGACAGGTATATATTGTTAGGTGTTATTGGCAATACCAATACAGCATGCAAAGTCCATGATACACAGTTCAAAGTCTACTGCACTTCTACCTGCCAAGGTAAACACCACCCCCATGCTACTTCAGGGCCCTAGCCCCATACTTCCACCTTTACTCCCCTCTGCTGAACATGTCTTTATTAATCATGTTCCTCCTTCTTATGTTCTGTCACTCCCTCTCATCTATTGACCCTAATCTATAACGCCAATACCTCAGCCCCTCCCTATTTCCATTCTCCGTTGTCGCTCTAGAGGGCACCCAACCATTCCTTTCCCTCCCATTCCATCTACCCAATCTAATCCACCCTAAACATCTCCCCTCGGCTACCTCCCATCCGCACAGTCACCCTGGCCCTATTGAACTCCCTCTGGCATTCTGCAACATTGAATCCATCTGACTTTACTTCCTCCTCCTTCAAGCAGATCTCTGTCTAACTGCTGGCTCCCATCCATCGAACTATCCTCATCTACCCACTACTAGCCCACTTAACCTCTTCTCTGCCTTTAACCTTCTGCTTGAAACCCTCCCAACTGACGTCCCTGCTGTCATAACGGGTGACATAATTCTCTCTAGCATGGACCTGGATCACAAGCTACAACTGGACTCCACCCCTTATACCCACTTGTTATTCACCCTCCACAACCACCCTACCTATACCCTAGTTAATATTGCCATCCTCCATACTTGACTCTCCAGATCTCTATATTGACATCTCCCCTTCTGCCCACACACTGATGAATTCCAACCTTTCCCTCCTCTATCACCAAACAGAAATGTAAACCTGACTCTATGGTCCCCTACATGGGTCCCTTGCATGGGTCAAGATAAGGTCTCCCACCAAGCTCTCCCTCCTCCACTTGCCTGCTCTACTGAGCTTAACTTTACTGAGTTAAACACCACACTGCCTATCACCTTCAACAATCACTGTCCTGCTCACTCCTTTAACCCTCAGCTTCCTCAATCATTAATCCCCTCAGGCACTGAACCACTGAGGACTACCATGCACCCCAACTTATTAGCACAAAGATCTCTTCCCCACCAAATGTATGGTCTACAAAGAAACTCTTCTTACCTTCACTAATGCTCTTAACTCTGCCAAATACTCTGACTAAACAAATCTAATTTCCTCTCTCCTCCCTCATCTTCCCTAACTGTGCATGACCCCAGAGGCTCTGCTATTCCCTCCTAAGAGCTGCTTGTTAAATCCTCGTCTCTCTGCTCATGACTTTGCCCAAATAACATGGTATTCACTTTTGCCATTATTTATTAACCCTTTAGTAATTATTGTCTGTTTATAGGGAAGTAAAGTGAATGGTTCCCGAAGCTGACAAGCAAATATAGTGTACAGATGTCAGGAACGCATACAAGTCAGTGGCGTCACCAGATTGAATAAGCAATTTTTCTGTGAACTGGAAGCAGAGTCCTAAGACCAGAATTGATGGTGGACTTAAGAGAATAAAGGTGTAGAATTGAAAGTACCCTACTGTGCAACAGACTTTCAGATAAGCCCCTGAAGAAGTTCCTGTAATTCATGACCCAGTTGATTAGGAACGAAACTTGTTGGGCAGGCTGTATTTGGAATTGTATGTGATGTGTGAATTTTTTGAATTCTGTATATCAGTGCAGAGACATGTTTGATTTAGAACAACAACATCACTATAATGCCATAAGGCTCTTGCTTTGATTAAGATCATTTTGATGTTAGAAAGCACAAAGCACTTAAAGATTGAATTGATGAGTGTGAATGCAGTGTGACAGTGAGTTGTGAATTAGTATTTTTTTCTTTCTCACTATAATTGTTGTCGATATTGGTTTTATGAGACACAGATAGGGTAATTGCCTTGAAGTTGTCATAAGGAGACACACTGTCACTCATCAGAATACCTTAATATAACCACACAAGTATTTTCTTTGCAGATGCTTCTTGTATATAGTGCATTTCTCCTCAAGATTCCAGGCACTCATAGACCAAGTCACATGATCTGTGTATACACTGAACAGTCCGAGAGGTGGATTGGCCTATGGGGAACTCTGGGTGAGATCCTGGTGAGCCTCTACACCCTGGGCCGCTTTTTAGTGGGTGCCTTGTTTTCCTACTCCTCTTACACTCTCTCTCCCATTCATCCCACCACTTCCTTCCATGTCACTTCCTTCCATGTCACCTCACCCCCCGCATCCCTTTCAATCAAAGCATTGGTTATAAAGCTTACATTACAATGTTTCTATTAAATATCCATTTTGTGTCATGTGTAACTACTTTGTAATCCCTCTATAGGGGCAAATAGTCTTTGAAGTCACTATTTAGAGCCATGTTTGCCAGTTTTCTTTGGTGGAGAACCCCCACATCTCACTTAGAGGGTTTAACCTTGCTCACTACATTCACATGCACAGTGTAATATGGGGCCACTTTGAAAAACATTTCCAAGGTCCCTTTTGGTTCTCAGTCCATCCCTGTGCAGTCCCCTTACTACTGCTACTGTACCTGGCATGATGAGATCAGTACATTCAATGCTACAGGATTTCCAACAGCACTTTTGCCCTTTTGCACACTCGAAATCACAGGTGCAGGAGGTATACACTGGAAAAACATCGCACAAGTTGTCTGGCTTGGGGCAGGTACCGGGTCTCTCTGGAAATAAGAATGCAGAAGGGTGATAATTAATAGCATCACTCGGTGAATCATTGGCTGCAACTTGAATAAAACAATCCATTCCTCTAACATATTTTTCAGTATCCTAAGCCTATGAGCTCGATAACAGCAGGGACTATTAAAATACCCCTCACTTTTGCCATCAAGACATTCCACTGCTTTTATCTCCTCTTATGGGAGGTTGCTCAAGGCTTTGAGAATTTCTGAAATGTGTGTGGAAAAGGTTTAGGTTAGGAGAGGCCTTTTTGAGGTCTTGTGACATTCAAGACCTTAATGAGCAAAACGAAATACACGCCATGTTGCCTGTTCTGCAAGGATGGGGCCACCACAGAGTCACTATTCCATCTGGTAACAGAATGCAAAGCGCTATGCGAGAGCAAAACTAAGCACCTTGGCAAACTTGTCTTGGCAAGCGCAACCCTCAATGCCACAGAGTGGTGGACCTCCCTCTGTCAAGGTGAGAACATTCCCACTATCCTATCCAAAATTGAATTCCTGGAAGAAAACACTCCTAAACCTGAAACATGTGTGCTACCCATCGACGGACCACAAAAAGCTTAGCCAAACAGCCCAATTCCAAGGAAACCTCGCCAGGCCTATAAACAACGTCTTTGGGTATCGCATATTGAAAGGTTTAATACAAACCAATCAATAAATAAAACATAAAATAATAATGAGCAAAATAATTTCAGTTTTGTTGCTCTAAAAGGGGTAGAGAATTGAATTCCTGGGACAAACAGATATTTTTAGCAAAGGTTTCCATATCCCAATGACGAGTTTGAGAATATGGCCACAATGCCGCTAGCAGATGTAGGCCACTATAGGACATTAATAGCAGATCTACAGCAGTTATCAAGGAATGAATCAGGGAAGTGATTACTTTCAGCCTGGAAGCACATCCTTAATCATACCAAACCCTCTGTACCATCATTTTGCATTTCATTTAAATTAAATAAAAGCTCCATCTCGCCCCCAGGAAGACCAGTAGTTTCTATCTGACCACTAAGTCAATATAAAGACACGTTTCTACAATGTTTGTGTGCTACAACTGAAACCTACTTGAAGGACACCCTACCACTGATTAACGTAGTGGAAGACATACCTTTCAAACCTCTTTAAATATCATGGTTACATTGGATGTTGGAGCCATATATATATACATCCTCGCCGGGCACCAGAGATACAGCACACTAAGAATGCATTGCAAGCCACTTCCCTATATCCAGTATCCAGATTAAATGTGTCCTTGAATGCATGAGCAACACTTTCTGTTTTTATAAAATGCTCTACCAGCAGCATAGCATAAAGGAACAGCCATGGAGTCAGACTTTTCGTGTATTATTTCCATCATATTTATGGCATCAATTAAAAACAACAAAAAAGGTTGCAGGCGCCCCTTTCTAGGAAGAACATGGCATGATAACCTGTTCCTGTGTTTTTTTTCTACTTTGAAAACCCGCAGCCAGCGCTTTTTGCTCACTGTACTTTTCACAAAGGAGGTATACCATTTGCATATAAGTCTTGATTTTTATTTTGATTTTGATTTATTTGCAACACCCACCTGATGAAATTAATCGTATTTGGGCGCAGGTGTAATAAATCAACCGTCATTGACTGCTATCAGTTCAGAAATTTTGCAGGCATATAACTAAACCTCATTGTTCCTAACGGAACAATGGGTCTTCAGAGCCTACCGGAATGTAATAAGCATGTTAAGTTCTGGAATGGCTCTGGGGAGCCTGTTCCAGAGTTTAGGGCCATAAACTCCGAATCTCCGTTCTCTTTTATTCCACTACCTTGATCGTGGCTCCTGTAGTAGCATCTTATCACACGAACGCAGTTGGTGACCTGGGATATATAACATAATTTTATCCGACAAGTAGCTAGGTGCTAATTGATTGACACATTTGAAAATAACACAGAGGATTTTAAAATCTATACGCTCTTTCACTGCTAGCCAATTTAATGATCTCCTTAGACCAGAAAAAGGGGATGATTTTGTCACCCTAAACACCAATCTAACAGCCGCAGTTTGGGCTACTTGTAGTCTCCGTAATTGGGTAGCCGATATTCCGGTCAGCAAAGAATTCCCATAGTCCAAATGTGAATTAATGAAAATTCCCACTACTGTTGCCCGGTCTTTGTCTGCTACGAATGGTAGAATCTGTCCTAACATTCGTAGGGTGTAGAACACAGATTGTACGTTTGCACTAACCTGAACCCCACTTCCCATTGTGTTGCAACTGATGTTGCGAGCCACATAATGCCACCTCAGTCTTATTGCATTTAGCAGCAACAGGTTTGCACACATCGAAGCCTCCACCTCCTTTAGATAGTGTTCTACCAATTCAAAGGTATCCCCCAGTCTCTCAACCCAAAAGAATATCTGAGTATCATCAGCATAGGAATGGAATTTAACTTAATGTTTCCCGCCTAGAAGGGCAGCCCAGCACCAAAATATCAGGCAAGCCTCCTCTGAACAAGAGTACCAACAGCAACCCCATGCACGTGGTTCAGCCTTGTTGGGCCTCATCAGTGAGGTGGAGCTGTGCCTCTCTGAGCACAGTGAGCAAGGGGTCCATGTCTGGGTTCCCCCAAGTAATTGGATTATAGCACCTGTTGTTGCTGGCCTGGTTTCCCTCACTGCTCTGCCTCCATTAGCCCAAATTGGTCCTGTCCCAAGTTCCTCGTGACCATGACCTCCCGTTTTGGGTGACCAACCCCAAGTTCCTTGCAAAAATACAAAGAAGGTAGCAGGCACCCCTCTCTTCGAAGAACATGGCATGATAACCTGTTCTATGTTTTGTCCCACTTTGAGAGTCCGCAGGCATCGCCTTTTGCTCATTCTACTTTTCACAAAGGAGGAACATCTATTTGCACATCAGTCTTTGTCCCGCCCTCAAGGGCAGTCCAGCACCGAAATGTCAGGCAAATCTCCTTTGAACAACTGAGTCAACCAAGCCTAAAATATGTGATCACTGCACCATGTCCAGGTGTCTGTCTTTCACCACTTCTGGTCCTTGACATCAGACACAAACAGGGCATTCTCACATGCAGTTTTTTTCATAAAATTGCATTATGCCAGCTCAAGTCTATCAGCACAATTTGCCCCATAGCCAACTGTTAAAGATATGCAAGGGTGGTTCCTCTTCAGCTAATTATTTGACAGATGCCATCCCTCTGAAACAAGAGTGCACGCAAACAGATATCTAAAGAAACATCAGAATTAGTATCTAACAGGGGGATCTGCAACTTTTGGATCTCCCGATGTTTGGACTGCAATCACCATCAGCCTTAGCCAGCATCGTCAATAGTTTGGGATCATGGCAGTTGTAGTCTAAAACATCTCGAGAGCAGTAGGTTGCAGACCCCAGAATGTACCCTAAGTAACATGTTTTTTGGTACTCAAAACATCACTGAGATTTCACAAAGGTTGTTTTGTATTACTACATTTAAATTCCAACATGAATAGTGTTGAAAAGAAATAGACACCGACTTCTTGTGCAACTTTTATTACATGATGTTTTAAAACCTTTGATTGCCCATCGTGACCGGAAGAGCCTTCACAGCACTCTTGTGCTTTTAAACATAATTTCTGAGACTTGCACTCCATTTTACTTGCTGCCCGCGCTCAGGTAGGTTTCAGCTGCTAATTTCTTTGCATTCTGCATGTTTAGTATTGTGATTCACTTGGTGCTCTTGGATTCTCGCACTTGTTGTTGTCAGCCTGGTTTCCCTCACTGCTCTGTCTCCATTAGCCCTGATTGGCCCTGTCCCACGGCCCTCGTGACCATGACCTCCCTTTTCTGTGGCTCCACAGGGCAACACTACCCAGGCAGCCATCTAAGGGCTACAGTGAAGGGCACCTCCCTCTGGGCAGCTCATTTTGCAGTTTGCCCCTGTTCGCCGGCGACATCTGCCGCAGACAACCTACAGCGAATGAGAAGGTAAGTGTGCTCTGAGCAGGGGGTACAGCCATTACTGTACTGCAGTAAACCCCTACCAGTCTTATTATCTTATTACCTAATTACCATATACCTACCCTTTCTAGCCCAATTGTGTAAGTTAGCCGTATCTCACCTCTAGCCTAATTGTGTAAATTAGCCCTACCGCACATCTAGCCTAATTGTGTAAGTTAGCCCTACCTCGCATCTAGCCCAATTGTGTAAGTTAGCCCTACCTTGCATCTAACACAATTGTGTAAGTTAGCCCTACCTCGGATCTTGCCCAATTGTGTAAATTAGCCCTACTTCGCATATAGCCTAATTGTGTAAGTTTGCTCTACCTCGCATCTTGCCCAATTTTGTAAGTTATCGCTACCTCGTATCTAGCTTAATTGTGTAAGTTAGCTCTAACTCACATCCAGTACAATTGTGTAAGTTAGCCCTACCTCACATCTAGCCCAATTGTGTAAGCAAGCCCTACCTGACATCTAGCCCAATGGTGTAAGTTAGCCCTACCTCACATCTAGCCCAATTGTGTAAATTAGCCCTACCTTACATCTAGCCCAATGGTGTAAGTTAGCCCTGCCTTGCATCTTGCCCAATTGTGTAAGTTAGCCCTGCCTTGCATCTTGCCCAATTGTGTAAGTTAGCCCTACGTCACATCTAGCCTTATTATGTAAGTTAGCTCTACCTTGCATCTTACCCAATTGTTTGTTAGCCCTATCTCGCATCTAGCCTAATTGTGTAAATTAGCCCTACCTCGCATCTAGCCCAATTGTGTAAGTTAGCCCTACCTCCCAGGTCTAACTATCGCTCAATCTACACTAACAAGAGACCCCATATCCAAGCCTGCGTCTCTGTGGCATCTAACAACTCGGCCGAAGTCTTTAAAATCGGTATCCAGTTCAAATTTCGAATCAACAATTTTGAATGAACAATTTCGAATGTCTTTTTGTCGAAATAAAAATGTCAAATAAAAATGTCGAATATATATATTTTTTATTTTATGTGTTTTTTTGGGTTTAGTTAGTAAAAAAGGGCAATAAAAAACACAGGGGGTTATTGGTGGAACCCCCCATTAAAACAAAATAAAACAAAAATAAACATTCAACATTTTTCTCCCGGCATTTTTCATTCGAGAAAAAGGCATTCGAAATTGTGACATTCGAAAATGTCACTATAAACCTTTAAAATCTACAAGGCGCTGGCCAATACTGCTGCAGTCTCTACCTCTCATGTCCCCTCCCAGGACCTCTGCAAGGCCCTGGATTCTCATTTCATCTCTAAAACACAGGACATCCTGTCCATCCTCTCATCCTTTCCTCCTCTTCCCTCTACCCTCTCTTCTACCTCTGGCCACCTCTTCTCCCTCTTTCTCTTATTTTCCTCTGTTCTCCCCTGACAAAGTTTCTAGACAAGTCCGACCTATGAAAGTCTTGTCAAAACAGGATCTTCCCTGTTCTTCCAACACCATAAAGGACCACATTGACACCCTTGCTCCTGCCCTGGCTGACTTCTGCAATCACTCTTTCGCCACTGGAGCCTTTCCTTCCCCCTCCTGAAACACTCTCTTGTGCACCCTCTTCTCAAGAAACCCTCAGCCGATCCCTCCTGCTCGGCTAACTATCGCCCAATCTCCATCACTCCTTTCCTGGGCAAACTCCTGGAAAAGCTGGCCATCTCCCAGCTTAATCTTCACACTGAATCTGTTGGTTGTCAGACCATCAGTCCAGCCAGAAGCGCCAGAGCAGCCAGAAGCACTGAAACTGCTCTCCTGAACATCCGTGAAGACCTAATCTCTAACCTTGATTCTAATCTCCCCTATGTCCTCATTTTACTCTATCTCTCTTCTGCTTTTGACACGGTCAACCATGCCATCCTGCTCAATCATCTCTGTGATAACTTGGTGATCACCAATCAGGCCCTGGCCAGGCTCACCCTGTTCCTCTCTGATCGACCCCCCCAGGGTCCAACTTGGGCCCTCCCTTTCCTCCATCTCACTCTCTACCTGTGGTGTCCCCCAGGGGTCTAGCCTCTTCCCCTGGCTGTTCAACCAATACCTGGCACCTCTCGCCCACCGCATTTCCGCTCTCTTCTCCAACTTTCAGTGCTATGCAGATGACACTCCGCTCTTTTTCAGGCTCCACTCTGCCACCTCTTCTCCTTCTCTCATCTCTGACTGTCTGCTATCCAGGAGTGGTGTGCCGCCAATGATCTCTGCCTTAATGTCAGTAAGACAGAGATTCCCCTCATCAGCACACTCGAACCCTCCTTTCCTGTCACTCTCTGGCTGGCCTACAATGGCCCTCTTCCTGCTCCTACCTGTGAGGCTACATTTCCCCTCCCCTGCACTTGCACAATCTCATAGTCACTGGCCTGGTAAGATCGTTGTCTCTGTCCTCCTGCAGTTCCCCCTTTATTGCCTCATCGTGCCCTGAAACACTTGTGTATATGCACGTTACAAATGCCATATCATATCATACCTCGCATCTAGCGCAGTTGTCTAAGTTAGCCATTCCTCACATCAGTAAGTTAGCTCTACCTCACATTTAGCCCAATTGTGTAAGTTAGCCCTACCACCCATCTAGCCTAATGGTGTAACTTATCCCTACCTCACTGTGAGGAATACAACCACTCGCATGGCAGGTGTGCACTCGCCTGGGCTTTTTTGATTTTTTTAAAGAAACTGAATAATGGGAGAGCAACCTCAGAAAATGTGTGGGTCTAAACTGCAGACATTTTGCTATGCTCGCCGCACAACAAACACAGTCACATGTACTCTGGGTGGACACAGCCTACAGGTGCGGTCCTCCTGTCATGTTCAGCTGGAATGTGATAGCCATAGGTACATCAAAGCATCTCAGGAAGGGGTAAGGCAACACCTTCCTCCTGCCATGGCCAGTCTAATTAAATATCAAAGACTCCATGGATCTGCCTGTCTATTTTCAAATGTTCTGCTGGTGGCAGCGCATACTGATGAGAGTTAATTGAAGCAGGCCTGCGGGAGGTCTGATCACAGAACTGACAAAAGGGGACAGGAAACCATCATCTCTTTGATATGCAATGTGTCAACTTGAAGCTAGCTCCCATCCCTCTGTATGAAGGGCAGTGAATGGAATGTCTGGGAAAACTGTTTACATTAGGCAACCCCTGCAAAGGGACCCTCTTTTCATAGGGGAGAAGTATGTGAATTGATGGAGACAAGAAGTCTGTTCTCGCCACAAACTTCAAGGGAGACCTGGGCTGTAATCAGGAGCCACAGAGAACTCCATAAACCAGAGACACACTTTGATCCACAACAGTCACCCCTTACCTTTCCTTTTGCAAACCACTCTGGTTATGACCTCACGCATAACAGAAGATTGAGAGTGGAGAGCCAGGATTGATTAATTAAGGTATGCTTAGCCTGTACCAATCACTGGGGCCCATTTGGCTATAAAATAGTGTTGATCCCGTCTTCTGGCAGATCATCTGACGACTTTGAAAGGAGTAAGAAGAAGGGCTCATTTGGACCCTGGCTAAAGGTACAGTCTGCCTTACAGCTTCTGCCAGTGAAGGAAGGCCAGAATTTCCAAGGGGGAAGCAAGATCCCTCCCATAAACATCTCACAGGAAACAGAGGGAGATACTGACCTCAGAGGACCAACTGGTACTCAGCCAGCACACATTATGCCCTACTAGGTTCTGCCCAAAGCTTCCTAGGTGGGAAGTGCCAGAGAGTCTATGACCAAAGGACAAGGCTGTTGCCTGCAAACACTCACCTCAGCTTTGGGCCGTCCACCTTAAAGGACGGCACGAGCCCTGCCAAGAAGCTAGGAGAAGTGTCACAACAAGCATCAACCATCGTCCATCTTTTATGCATATTTTTTTGAGGCATTCAAGCCCTCGAACCGCGACTGGC
Source organism: Ambystoma mexicanum (assembly GCF_040938575.1). Taxonomy (NCBI): domain Eukaryota; kingdom Metazoa; phylum Chordata; class Amphibia; order Caudata; family Ambystomatidae; genus Ambystoma; species Ambystoma mexicanum. The sequence goes on from NC_090927.1 coordinate 91,269,914, forward strand.
TGCACCACTGACTGTTGTCACACTGCAGTCACTAAAGCCATCCGAGACGCCTCAACCAGCATTCCAGGTTCAACCAAGCAGCACAGAGAAGACGATTCTTGACCGTGAGTCACTGTGTAGGCCAGCCTGCAGCCATCTGTCCAGCCTCGCTTGCTTAACTGCCTGCCACCTGATACCCGCAGCTGTCTCCTGTCTTGAACTTTGTCACAGGAGCTACAAAGCATCCTGGAACCAACTCGATGCTGTCAAGCATCAAGATCATCTCAAGCACCTGGTACATTGTGGTTCTGCCCCCCTGGTCCTTCTCCGAAGGACCCTAGTGACAATTATGATCCCTTGCTCCCTGGTGCTGAAGTAAAATAACCTTAACAGTTAAGACTGATTGTTTTACCTACTACACTCCTGTCAGTATCCAGAGTGCATCCCTTTCCTCTGTGAAACTGCTTGTCCTCTGTGTTCCTTTAGAGGGTGGGTTGTATTTTGTAGTGTGCTAGAACTGTCTGTTTTAATAATAAAGTAGATATCTTTATATAACCTTGACTGGACAGTCCCTTTTATTATTGGATAATAATTGTATTTGCGCTGTGTTGCAAATAACCAACGATCCACAACCATGCGGAGATAAGCCTGCCATTCTGCCCACATTACCAAAATTGGTCAAGGAGGTTTATAATTTACTTGTGTTTCCAATCTGCTCGGATCCCTTCTGTTGTACTAGAGGTGTGGGGCTGATTGATGGTTTAGAAACCGATATTCATCCCTGGACCACTAGTGCCCCAGAAGTTGATTCGTCACAATCACATCTAGCCCAGTTGTGTAAGTTAGTCCTACCTCGCATCTAGCCTAATTTAGTAAGTTAGCTTTTCAATGGATGCTTTGAATCAAAAGGTTTCTATCAGAAGGACGTATGCCACAGGAGCTAGACAAACTCCCAAAATGTATTCTGACTTGCTCTAAAATACATAACTTTATGCAGCATACCTCTACTGCAACAAACCACTGGACCTTTACAAATCATTATGGACTACACACATTAACAAGAAACCAAACCATCATAAAATACACACAAACCCACAATCACTGCAAGTCTACAACTACTAACAAAGATCGCAAACCAGCACATAGTGACCAGTGTCACCAAACCGAAGCTACCAACAGCACATCAAAGCACTTGCGCTTTTCCCACTCCATCCTACTAACAATCCCTGCCTTTAATTCCAGATCTGCCAGAGCGCCAAGAGACCACCCATGTGGCAGGAGTGTGCCGTACAAGACCAATTAACATCAACATTAACATAAAGGTCTCACAATGTTATGGATCATTTGGTCAATTCATGTTATCAACCAAAGCAAGAAACTTTTAACAACAGCATGACCATAAAACGGTGAACTCGACTGTCTAAAGAAATACATGCAGAAAACCATATGCCCATACACATGAGTATAAGTGAGCACCAATCACGTGTCAGGTATAAGACACTCACTCAGTAATGCATATAATTCAAATGAATCATACTGAAGATAACTTTGGTGGGTCATTGGGTGATTGAATTGGCCCCCCACAATATATGGACTACTGACTATGACCTTTGACTTGCCAGCACTGAGCAGAGATGGACAGTGCCTCATATCACATATGCAGGGCCTGAATGAACAGACAGAATGGTTTCTTAGGTCAGATGAGCTTAGCCTGCATGCCCAGAATTTGTGACTTGTGCTTTTTGTGATTTCATACTGACTGAAAAACCTAGTGACTGCCCTCCCTTCATAAAATGCATGTAGGAGGTTTCAAGTATGTCTTCTGTATTTTTATACTTAACCTTTCTGAATATGTGAATAACGGTATTCACCTTTCTTGTATGTAGGAGTGGCCGTGTGGCACTTTCTTCAATTAAGGGAGGAAGCACTCAGAACTTACTTGGGGAAAGGCAGAGCAATGCTGGTGAGCAAAGCAGGGACTTTATTTCTTCTCCTTAGCCACACACGAAATTCAGGGAGGCCCACGGCATAGGTTCCAACACGTGTTTTGTATTCTTATATTCTCTACGCCACAAACACGGTACCATCTTGCCTTTGCGGCCCAAACCACAGGCACAGCAGTGCACACTTGCGGGGAAACACCTTGCATAGCTCCCTAACCTTGATTCTCTTCACACAGCTCTTATATACTAGCGCATGTTGTACACCTGAGGATCCTGTCAGGGCCACACACACGCAATCATTGCAAACATTTAACATCTGAGGTGCCTCTCGATAGTAAAGGGAGTCTCTACCCCCACACACGACCAGGAAATATGCAGTGGACAGGCAAGCTAGCAGTCCCTGTGCCATTCCCGGCACATGTGTTTTACAACACAACACTGAAACAACTGTTGATGACAGAGTGTTCCAAATCTGTGAAAGCCCCTCTTCACTTCTGCCCAGAAAGCTTCCACACTGGCTGGAGAAGTTCTGTGGTGACACACTGCCACATGCCATCCAGCACATGACGCCAGTGAGAACCACTGATACATGATATTTTTTCAGCTTTTTATGTGCACATTTCACATCACTGTTATGAGGGAAATTCTCATTTCTGTGCTAATTCCCTTCAACCTTCGAGACCCCCAGCTCTTTTGCTGGACTTTAGGACTTTTAATATTAATCCTGGCGTGAGTAAGCCCTTGTTCTCACTCACATGTGTTTTGACATGATTTGGATTAAGTGTTTACTTTGCTTTTGCAGTCTGACAAACTCCCTAGGCATCTACCTTTTGTATGGTGACACAGCACCTTCAGTGCAGTATCACAGAGAAATCCTTTAGAATTAATAAGGTTTAAATACCTTTTCTTGGGGGAACTACTGTTCCCAAGAATAGTAAAGTGAAAATCACTTTACTTACCGTTTCTGTAGGCCCAGCACACACCATCTTATGTTGAGCGCTGGGAGTTACTTAGTAGCCCCTTTTCCTACATATTCATGTAACATTTTTTATGTTACCCTCACTACTTTAAATGCCTGCTGGCAGTGGTTTAATGTTCCTACCATTGTGCTTTTTTACCACAGGCTAAATCCTCAGCTGCAGTATAGCACCCAGGGGTGACCATTGTGTCAAAATGGCCTTGGCCTTCTTTTTTCACCGTTTTGTGTTTGTGAGGTCTTTCATGGGTTTTACTGTGTGCGTTGAGACGGGTTTGAGCCTTTTGTTCATTTTGCCTTTGGCGGGCTTCAGTACTGAAACCCACCTCTGGTTCCAGTGTGTATGGAAGGGCAGGACGTGAGGGAGGTTCCCATAACTCCCCTGTGCTTTGTCTGTAGGAATGCCTGAATGCAGCTGTTAGGGAGAATTCTCATTTATGGCTAATTTCCCTTACCTAGTGAGTCCCTCGGCAGCTTTGCTGGATTTCTGGGGTTCATTTTTCCCACTTGGTAAGAGTGCGAACCTCTTTCCCACTCTTACATGTGTTTTGCCATGTGTATTTCTACTTTTTGTGTGATCTTGGGCTCTGGAGCCACACCACCCCATGAGCCCAACTTCTTGTGTGTGTTACACAGCACCTTCAGTGCAGTAAAACAGGGTTGTCTCTAAGACTTCCCACTGACTCCATTTTTCTGGGGCTGACTACTGTCCCCCAAAAACAGGTAAAGTTGCCATTTACTTTATGTAGTCATTTAACCTACATACCCAGTACACACCATCTTACATGGAGTATTGGAAAGGGTGAACTCTGATCCTTTTTTGTCTTTACCTCCTGGAGCCTTGTTTCGCTCCTTTAACACTAAGGGCCTCATGACACGGTAGGCAGTAACCATGGCGCTGTTAGCGCCATGGTTGCCGACAGTATTTTACTGTGTCCGCCTTGGTGGATGGCGGAATTACCGCCCTACTCCAAGGTGAGCGGGGGCGGTAATTCCCCATTCACCAAGGCCCTTCCCCATTCCCATTTTTGCCCCCATAGGGCATAATGGGAATGGGGAAGGCGCTAATTACGGTACCGCAAATTGCGGTACCGTAATTAGCACCAAGGTCCCTTTGCGGGTTTGTTTTTTAACGCCTGCTAAAAGCAGCCGTTAAAGTACCAACCCGCAAAGGGACCTCGTAACAAGGCGGTAAGGGTTAACGGTCACCGGTAGCATTACCGGTGACCGTTAACCCTTACCGCCTTCTGTGTAATGAGGCCATAAGACTTGGCTGGTGGCAGTGGTATCTACCCGAACTTTTCTACCGCGATTATACTATATAAACGTGGTACAGTTTTAGGCTATTGTATTAGCCTCGAACATAAACCCGCTTGACCAAATAATTTTTCGTTTGGCTCCTGTCGGGTTTAATCACCATTTCTTTTTGTTAATATACTTCTTGTGTTTTACTTTGCGCGGCAAACCATGTTTGCCTTCTTTGTTTGCCGTCCTTTGGCGGGCTTCTACGAAGAAGCCCTTCTTTGGTGTCTGGGTGTCTAGGTGGGCTGAATGTGAGGGAGGGGTCTAGTAACCCCCTGCACAGGGTCTCCTTGGAGACCCAAGTCGCACTTTGTGTCCATTGGCTGAGGTGGTTTTCCGGGCTGGACAACCCCCCTGCTGTTTGATTGACAGCCAGGCTGTGTGAATGGGGGATTTTGGCATAAAAGGCAGGACTCTTGGGCTGGAAGTCAGAGTTGCCACTGGTACTACAAGAACCAAAGAGAAGTGGAGAAGAAGACAGCTGCTGCAACTCCCGAGTCCCGGTGAAGCCCTGCTGCAGTCCTGAGCTATCTACCCTTTAACGACAGAGAAGATCCAGTCAGGAGTCTTCTTCCCTTGAGCCTGGTGGGATCAACCAGCTCAATTTTCTACAGCCAGAGAATCCTCTCCTGGGTCGAAATTGCTGCACGGAGCTGTAGTGGTCCGTATAGCCATCAGAAGAGCCCTCTCCTGTTTTAAAGGAGTGCACCTTTTATTCACTGTTGCTTTGCTGCTGCTGGCCTCATCCCTGGGTAGTGCAGATCGCTCCAGGCATCGTCCGTCTTGTCCCCACGACTGAAGCTTCAGGAACTGTGAGTCTGCAGAAACTACCTGGAACAACTGTCCTGGAACCAGCTTTCTTCATTCGAATAAGGTACTGTGTCCATTTGGTCGTTCTCTACATCTGACCTTGAGGAATCGGGGTGAACCCTTTTCCTTACCGAAGGCTTGCCCTTTCTTCCTTCCCTCTTATAACTTTTGCCTCCCTTTGACGATATCCAAGTACTCCTGGCAACGTTAATCTCAAACTGTTCTAATTGTGTGATCCTCGACAACAGAGCCCTGCTCCATTTCACACTGGTGCAGGCCTATTGACTTCAACTCTCTCTGAGAATACATCCTGTGATTCATGTGCCTTGACAAAAGTATTGCCTATGATGTTTATCCCCTTTGCCTTGGTTTTTATTCAATGTGCTAAATGTGTTTTTTACTATGGTTACAATTCTCTCCGCGGGTACGCTTTTCTTTTGTAAGACCGAACTGTCATTACTGTCAAAAAGTAAGCGCTTTTAACCCACGGTAATGCCTTTTGGTTCACAGCACCGGTCTGTCAAATCCTAATGTACTTACCTTGAATTGACCTGAACCAAAGGAATTGGTTGTATGTAGTATATTTTAGAGTGTGGTTTTGTGTAATAGAAGTCAAGTATTTTGTGGACAGATGGTTTAAAGATAAATGTACTTATATTTTTTAACCAGACATCTTGAGTCAATGCTTGCTTGAGTCACAGTAATTGTAGTCCTTTGTGTAATTCCTATTACTGCTCATTTGCTCTTGAGATAAGTCTGGCTGCTCCGCTACTGCTACCAATATAACTGTGTAGTACGGGCTTGTACCAAAGGTGAAATTGTACTGCCACTTGTAGACTTAATTGTCTGTAGTGTTCCCTAAGGGTACTGCAGAGGATTCTGCATAACACTGATGTACAGCTGTGGGATTTTTAAGTATAAAGATTATACTTAAACTGCTGCTATTAACTTGGGTCAACTAACCACAAGGCTAAACACCACAGAATTCTATAATCTAAAAATTCGTGTCAAATATGGAATTCTACAGTGAAGAGAGTCTCTTAAACTACAATGCTGAGGTTTTGAGAACTATGTGTAGAGAAAGAAGTCTCTCTGGTAAAGGAATAAAATCTGAACTGGTTGCTAAGTTAGTGGAAAAACAAAGTCTGGGGAGTGGGTCAGAAGGGCCAAAGGAAATGATTGGTATATGAGACTAAACTTGATGTTTTGGATTGGTTAGCAATGTTTGAATACAATCATGGGATTCGGGGTATCTCAGGGAATCAGTTGATTCCTTGGCTTTTCTCTAGGACCCCCCTTGTTACAGGTGATGCAGTAATGGAGTTGGGGGAGGAGGATAAACAGGATTATGAGTGTGTGAAGCTAGCATTAATAGCTAGATTTGGGAAGGCCCCTTCCCAGTACCTTACGAGGTTTAGGGCCCTCAAAAAGCATGATGGTATCCCTTGGGGTACCTGGGTGTGTGACTGTTTGAAAAACTTAGATGGTTGGGTTAAGGGTTACAAAGTGAACACTTATGAAGGTTTGAGGAATCTTGTTATGTTGGAGTCAATTTATGATGCCTGCTCTCCTGAGCTTAGACAGCACTTGGCTGATTCAAAGGAGATAGATCCTAAGAAGTTAGCTAAGGCTGCTGACTTGTGGGTTGCCAACAGGGCTACTCACAAGGATTCTGGGGCAACTCAGAAGGAGGATGAGGAAAAGCAGCCAAAGAAAGATAACACAGAGAATTCCAATAATTCCAATCCAAAAGAGGGCCCCAAAAAGAACCAGGGTAAGCCACAAGGGAAACAGAATCAGGCTAGTGTACCCTCTGGTGCTAAACTAGGTGGAGGTCAGAGCAAGCCTCCATTCAATAGGAAATTTGGTAAATGTTTTGTTTGTGAAGCTACTGACCATGCGAAACGGGATCCCAAATGTAAGGGTAAACCTTCAGGGGTCCGCACTGTCTCCTTAGCCTTCTCCGAGGTGGAAGAAGTACCTATGACAAGTGGAAACTTTCAGTTACTGGCTGATGAACCCATGAAAGTATCAGCTAGTGTTTCTTTAGTGTCCTTGGGTCTTTGGAAACAACAGAATTTAGAAGTCTATAACTCAATCCCAGATAATACAAAAAGTGTTATAAAGATAGTGTTCTTGTGAATTGTCAGGAGACCCCTGCCATCAGAGACACTGGATCCAGCATGACCGTGGTTGATGAATGTTTTTTCAAGGTAAGGGATTTTGATAAGGCACCCAAATACCTAACCAAGGTAGCTGGAGGCCCTGTGCAAATGGTTCCCCATTTACCAGCTCTCATCCAGTGCAATGACATGACTGTCAGAATACCTGTTAGTGTGCAGAGTGAAGTACCTGGGAGAGCTCTGCTGGGTAATGACCTGAAAACTCTTGGAGTTGTGTTTAGTACCCCCAGACCTCCCAGCAAGAGGAAGCAGGCGCTCACAAGGCCTACAAGGGAGATAACCTTGAGAGGCTCTCCTGGGGACTTGATAGAAGAAACTATCACCCCCAAGTCCACAGGACTGACTTACTGCTATTGCAAGATAAAAAGAGACAAAGGGGAAAACCAAGTCTGCCAGCAAGAAAACAGCAAGCACCCCTGTGCCCACACCGAGATTCTCCAAAGCTCCACCAGCTGAGGCTGAGTGTGAGGTCCAACCCTGTGTGGTTCAACCAGAAACTGAGGAATAAGATCTGGAAGAAGATCTTACTCTGGTTGGATCTTGACCCTGTTGAACATCCTGAGCTGAAGTCTTTACTGGCAAAAGGTGGACCCAACAGGGCAGACTTCAGCAGAGGACAAAGAGTGTTTTTTTTTTATTTGGTTGGTTGTAAAACAACCTTTCAAATAATTCATAGAAAAGAAAAGGATACAATCACATAATATATATAATGCATACATTGTTCACAAAAAGTATTAACAATTAAAAGTGAAATAAACAAAGATCAAAGTACCTATTAAATACAAAAATAAGCTTTGGGTATTTTTTCTCAAAGCTCCACTAAAACTAAAAATTCATCAAGATTTATCACACAAAACAAAATATGTTCTGTATCATATTTGTCATTGTAGTCAGTAGCTTAATTACTGACTAGTTTCAATATTGACCAATGATAATATGTTTTCTAAGTATTGTACTACAGCAATTCTAATTGCCAGTTTCCTGCTAGTAAAGAATGCAAACCAAACTTTGTCTTCAGTCATTGGAGTATATACAGATAATAGACCTTAAAGGTAGTGTTTTCTTATTGAGGTTAGTTCTGGGCAGATGACAACCAGATGCTCTAGTGTTTCTAGATGTTTCTCATTAAGACAAAATCGACAATGACTTTAATATTTTGGAAGGTGACCCCTTCTTACCAATATTTCTGCCGTTGGTAATAGGTTCAATCTAAATCGCATGTACTGTTGTCTAATATGAGAGGAAGGGCATTTTAACAAATAATCGGCCATGAAACAAACAGTTGGCCGTTGAAATCTTTGTAGGTGCAACATTTAGCTCTATTACAAATCCAGTCATGCTGAAACATTTTCATGTTCGCACGATTTGGATTTGTGAGCAATAGCTTAATTTATATGCACGTCTGACAGTATGTTTAATACATGGTTTCGCCACTGAGCAGGAAAGAAATGGTCCTAGTTGATTAGATGATGAGCAAGAGCACACAAGATGTTCTTTGTTCCGAGGCCTAATAAACATTTGCGAAACAAGTTGCACATTTTCCATAACAGTTGAGCAGATAGGGATATAAGACCTAGTTCAAAACGGATTATGGGTAATGGAGTGCACTTTAGCAATTTCAACACAGATTTCCAGAACCTGCCCTCACATACATCACAGAATGTGTGTTTTAAAGGAAATTTGGTTTCAGCTCCATATAGCAAGATCGGTACCACCTTATTTTGTTAAAACATCATAGTATGTTTGCATGAAAATTTCCCAAATTTAGATGTCAGAATGTTTGCTTGAGACTTCAAGTTTTGCAATTTTGAATTCAACGTTGAAATATAAGACACATCTGAGAGTACATTGTACACCATTAAACCCAGGTACTTGTATTCAGACACATTCATTAATGGCACAGTCTGCAAGTGCCAACTATAACTTTTTTGAGAAATGGATTTATTGCGATGACAGGCAACTATTTGGGTTTTTTCTAGATTGATTAGATTGTTATCTATAGAATACCTTGATAATTCATTCAGTACATTTTGCAATCCACTGGGTGTTTGGGATAACAAAATCAAATCATCTGCATATAAAACATCCATGCAATTCTTTGTCCACCCATTTTTGGCGCATCATTTATAGAGTTCATTAGATGCTCGCCCAGATCAAGAACAAACAGGTTAAACAAAAAGGAGGCCGAAATGAAAACCTGTTTAAGGCCTTGTTCGGTCAAAATGAATGCATATAATAAACCTTCTATCGTGAGTCTGATTTGTAGAGTTGTACTGGTATGCAGCTGCTTGATGATGGAAATTAGCGAGGAGGGACAGCCATACTGAACCAATTTGTCATATAGCATCTCGCGATTAACAGAGTCAAATGCCACCTGGAAGTCAACAAATGCGAGATATAGTGGTTGTTTCCGGATGGCAAATTGGGATCTCAGAATATTCAGCGTCATGATGTTTGGGGATGTTCCCAATCCTGAGATTGAACCTGTTTGAAATGGGTCTCTTTTCCCTAGATCTGTTGCCCACCTATTTAAGTCCCTGAGAACAATTCGGTTGAATGTTTCCCCCGGGGAATCCAACAAGGCAAATGGCCTGTAATTTGCTGGTTTGATATATCCCCCTTTTTATAAATCGGGAGTATAATCTGTTTCCATGACTTCGGGATTTTTTGTGTTTGAATGATATTAGAAAACATAGTATACAATATTTCCGACCATAATTTAGGATGTTGTTTCAGAGTGTAGTTTGATAAACCATTGCGTCCTGCAGCGCGTGATTGACTTGCTCCATTTATATAATATTCAATATCTTCTCTATCAAAGTCCAATGTAAATGTATCAACAGAACACTCTGCATTAGTATTGTTTTTGCATGTTGGATGTTTGAATAGATCTGTGTAATACTTGATCCAGGCTTGCTCATTAACATTTTTAGATTGATATTTGAGTTGGTGTCCAGTTGTGGATTAAGAATTGCCCAAATTTGAGCTGTGTTCTGATATCTGAGTTGGTGTCCAGCAGTGGATTGATTAAGAATTGCCCACATTTGAGCTGTGTTCTTCCCAGCTAAAGCCCTTAGCATAGAAACACCATCATTCTGGTGTATTGAAGCTTTGTAACGTTGTAACCAGTTTTTATGCCTAATACTGAGTGATAGTTTCATGCTCTTTCGTTTATTAAAAAGATAAATGGTTTTGGCTGCTTGTACCGGTTTGTTATATGCGTGTAACGTTTGTAACTTAGAAACTAAACATTTGTTCACCTTGGGTTGGAATAGTTGCATGAGATCATGGTACACAATTTCATCATGCTGCTCCTTAGTTGCTTTGGTTACCTCCAGAGCATAGAAATGATTAAACCTTTTCAAGGAATTTTCAGACCATCGTAGTCTGTTACCTCCACTATTTACTGTGACCATACTTGCTGAACAGTTGTCTCTTAGATTTGGCAGGAACTCATTTATCTGCCAATTCATAAGTAGACAATTGTGGTATCTCAGAGTTGTCAGCTGAGTGGAAATTTTACTTACATCAGTGATCGTTTCTTGACTAACATACATATAGTCCGATTGCTGTCGACGTTCCTCTATGCCATGTTGGTCTTGGAGGTATATCATCTGCAAATGTTCCATTCGGCATTTGGAGATTTTGTGACTTGATGAAATAATTCCATGCCTTGAGTCTAGAATTATGTGCAGACTTCCCCAAGCAATTCAACTCTCCCGCAAAGATGACGGATGAGACAGGGCTGTCAAGACATGCTAAATCCAAAAGATGAGCCACATCTCTCATGAAGATGGTTTCGGAAATACCAAGGGGCTTCCAGTAAGCATTGATCAAAGCATAAGTTACAGTGCCTAATTTTAGTTTTACCATTTGTAGAAAGGGATTTGGGGATATCCAGTTCTCAGATGTGAATGATACATTTTGTTTTATGGCTATTAATAGCCCAGAAGTTGGCCGACCAGAGCTCAATTTTTGGGCCAAATTTAGATATATATCGTATTTATCCCAGGTTGGGACTGTTGTTAACCATGTTTCTTGAAACAAGACGATGTCACTATTATCCAGATTTTTATTTCGATTGTTTATTAAATGCTGGAAACCCCTTGTGTTCCAACTAACAAGAGAGATGTTGGCTCTTCATGTGGAATGGCCTAGTTCATGCATGTCTTGACAGTTGCATGCTGTATTTCCATTGTGTTCCCAAACAGTTTGTTTAGCACTGTTTAAACCATTGTTCTCTAAGGAAGGTGCACATACTGAAATGCGTGATGGATGAGTTGGTGCTCTGACTTGAGCTGTTATATTATTTACATTTATAATAAATCCCAACTCATACAATTTGTTTTTTGCAAGCCAGATGGTATTTAGAACAATCCTTAAATTTATCCATAATTTAACTGATGACAAAGACTGTGGGTTCTCAAATTCAACCAGTTGAATATCAACAGAGTTTATATCTTCTAACTCAGGTATCTCAGAGAACATTGTTAAAATAGATTTCCGATTTAAATCATACTGGATACATGGGGGTGGCCGACACAAGATGACTAATGAGTACAAAGCAGGTCGTTTAGCATTCATGTTTGAGATTTTTTTTGTCAGTTGTGGTCCAGATGATGCAATCGTGGTAGTTGAAGCTGGAATGATGTAATAGGCACTCCTTCCCAGTACCTCGTGGAGTGTGGCAAGATCTGTAGCAAGGCTTGAAGCAATCCGAAGGTTGCAAAACAGAAGGGCAATCCAAGAGCAAGTCCAGAGTATAACAGGGGTCGGATGTCCAGAAAATCAGAGAGCACGCCAAAATCCAAGGGTAATCCAATAGCAAATCCGAAAAGAGTTCCAAGGTCGAAGCAAACAAGAGCAAGGGTAATGCGTGACAGTCCTCCGTAGAAGTTGAAGTAGCTGTGAAGCAAAGAGTCTTGTTTGCCGGCTTCTTTTGAAGGGGCGAGTGGTATCACGTGACGTATCACGTGACTGCTCGCGTACGTTGCATGGAGCGCAACGTGGCCAGCGATTGGAGCTGCCGGCACTTCCTGGTATTCTGACGTTGCCGGCTGTGCAAGAGGCACCATGGCAGACGCCAACGCGGAAAAGGGCGAAACGAGGCAGATCCGCCCAACATGGTATTCCGCCTGCCGTGTTTTCCCTGCTGGTGGTGTGAATGGGAAATACTACGGCGAGAGGCGCCTGAGGAGGAGAGGTGTGAAGAGGGAAAGGTCGTGTGAGAGGGCGTGACAGAGCCCCCCCTCAAAGGCCCACGACCGCGTGGGCTGGAAGGATGCTCTCGATGAAACTTGGCGAGAAGCGTGAACATCTCGAGCAGCAACCCAGGAGCGATCTTCAGGGCCATAACCCCGCCAATCCACCAGATATTGTAGCCCACCCCTGTGTATACAGGAACCCAGTATTCCCTGGACCTCAAAAACATCAGGGGAAGAGACAGAGACCGGAGCAGGAGGGGCAACTAATCGGGTAGGACCAGGGCAGGGCTTAAGCAGGGAGACATGGAAAACTGGGTGGATTCGCCAAGCAGGAGGAAACGCCAGACGCATAGCCACCGGATTCAGAACCTTGGCCACCTTGTAAGGACCCACAAAGCGAGGGAGAAGTTTGCGACAACCAGGAATGTGTAAATGACGAGTGGAGAGCCAAACCCTGTCCCCCACCTTGTACGCAGGAGCATCCGCCCTCTTCCTGTCAGCTGTGGATTTCATGGAAGATTGGGCCTCACGCAAATGGATCAAAGTCTGGGCATGTACTGACACTAAATCCCTAGCGCAGGCCGAGGCAGCGGGGGTATCAGAAGAGGAGTAATCTGGCAGAGGAAGAGTACGAGGATGTTGGCCATAGAGAGCGAAGAATGGCGAAAAACCAGTAGCAGAATGCAAAGAGTTGTTATAAGCAAATTCGGCAAGATGCAATAAATTAAGCCAAGTGTCCTGATATTGTAACGTTAGGCAACGTAGGTATTGCTCCAATGACTGGTTAACCCTCTCAGTCTGCCCGTCACTCTCTGGATGGTAAGCAGAGGAATAATGAGCATCAATTCCCAACAGAGAGGTGAGGGCCCGCCAGAAACGAGAGGTGAACTGTGTGCCTCGATCGGACACCAAAACATGAGGCAGGCCAAAGAGACAGAAGACAGACTTAAAGAAATGCCTGGCCAAAACCGGGGCTGAGGGTACTCCCTTACATGGTACAAAACGAGCCATTTTGGTATAGGAGTCGACAACAACCCATATAGTATCGAAACCCTGTGTGCGTGGCAAATCAGTAATTAAGTCCATTGAGACCGTGTGCCAGGGACGTGGAGGAACCGGGAGAGGAAGAAGAAGACCCAAAGGCCGGCCCCTACGTGACTTGCCCTGAGCACAGATTGGACAGGTATTGACATAATTCTGTACGTCTCGTTTCATAGCCGGCCACCAACACCATCGTTTGAGTAATTCCAGGGTACGATGCTGCCCGGGATGACCATTAATGGCAGCATCATGAGACCATTCCAACGCCAAATTCCTGGTTTCACTCGTGGGAAGAAAAAGCTTCCCATGTACAAAGGGCAGCCCATCCTGCATAACGGGATCCCATTCTGTTAGTGACTGTGGATATCGGGAGACCCATTGTCGTATGGTGGACTGCAATGAAGGTGATGGTGTGCAAACACAAACTACGTGAGACACACTCAACAAGGTTTCAGGGAAGGATGGTAGAACTTCCCCCCCAGGAGAACGAGACAGGGCGTCTGCTTTCCCATGCCCTACACCAGGTCTATGTTTGACCACGAAGTCGAACGCGGCAAAGAAAAGATGCCAACGTACTTGTCGACTATTGGTACATTTCAAGGAGGCAAGGTCTTGGAGATTCTTATGGTCTGAGAACACCACCGTCTGGTGTTTTGCTCCTAGAAGGTGATGTCTCCAGGTCTGTAAGGCGTCCTTAATGGCCAATAGTTCTTTTTCTGTGACTGTGTAGTGTAATTCACTTGTTGTGAACTTGCGAGAGTGAAATGCCACCGGATGTAGCCGACCAGTGGCAGGACATGGCTGGGACAGTACAGCTCCAAGTGCATAAGAGGATGCGTCTGCCTCAAGGACAAACGGGAGTTCAGGGTCAGGGTGTTGTAACACCGGAGCAGTAGTGAACATAGTTTTCAGAGAATCGAAAGCATTTTGTTGTTTTTCGGACCAGACATAGGGGACTGAAGGACTAGTGAGCGCAGTGAGTGGTGCTACAATAGAAGAAAACCCAGCTATGAACCGTCGGTAAAAGTTGGCAAAACCCAAAAATGACTAATTGCTTGAGTGTGGTCGGAATTGGCCAATCGTTTATTGCCCGAACTTTGGACTGATTCATGGAGAGGCCTCCAGGAGAGATATGGAACCCCAAGAACTCAACCTGACTGGTATGGAAAATACACTTTTCAGGTTTAGCAAATAGTGCATTGGCTTGCAAACGTAACAACACTTCCTTGACATGCTTGATGTGTTCATCGAGAGAGGAAGAGAAGACCAATATGTCATCTAAATACACTACTACGTATGTGTTCAGGATATCGCCAAATATGTCATCCATGAAGCGCTGGAACGTAGCAGGAGCATTACAGAGACCAAACGGCATAACTGTATACTCAAACAGCCCTTGTCGTGAGCAGAAAGCCGTCTTCCATTCGTCTCCCTCTCGTATGCGTATGAGATTGTATGCACCCCGTAGATCCAATTTGGTGTAAATTGTGGCATGAGTAAGTTTGTCCAACAACGGGGTAATAAGAGGAATAGGATAGCGGTTTTTTACTGTGATGGCTTTCAAACGCCTGTAATCAATGCAGGGACGGAGATCCCCTTCCTTCTTTGCCACAAAGAAGATGGGACTTGCAGCTGGAGAGGTTGATGGGCGAATATGACCTAGACGCAGAGCCTGCTGTATGTAATCCTGAAGGACTCGCTCCTCTGTTTGGGTTAAGGAGTATATCCGCCCCTTTGGGATAGGGGCGTCTGGGATTAAATCAATGGGGCAGTCGTAAGATCGATGTGGAGGAAGGCCTTCTGCAGAGCCTTTGTCAAACACTGCCCGAAATCCATAATACTCAGGAGGTATGTTATTTGTGACCGCCCCTATCATGTGTGTGTCTGGGGAATCGGACCTGTCTTCTATGTCTAATGAAGCGACTATCCCTAGGATGTCTGCGGGACTGGAAACCTGAGGTGTCTCAAGCAGACAGTAGTATTGACACGTTTCGGATTCAAAGAGTACCTGACCTGTACCCCAGTTAATCAAAGGATTATGCCTCTTTAGCCAAGGAATGCCCAGGATAACACCAAACTGAGGCGTAGCTATGAGGTCAAAAGACATGGTCTCTCTATGGACTTCCTGTATGACTAATTCCAAAGGGGCTGTCTGGTGTAAGATCGGTCCAGAGGTTAATGACGTCCCATCTACTGCATGAACTGGTTCGGGGTGTTTCTTTTGGACCAGAGGTAAGTTTAGAGCATTGGCTAGCGCTATGTCTATAAAGCAACCAGTAGCACCAGAGTCGATCACTATTTGTATTGCATGGGAAACTCCTGCAGCTAGGTTTAAGGAAGCTTGCACCACCACAGGTCGAACGGGACCAAAAGCAAGATCAGAGGTATTAGGTATAGGACTCGCCCCAACCCCTGATCTCAAGGGCGAGTCTTCGGAAAACCCGGAGCTTTGTTTCTTGGTCGACGGGGACACTCCTTTACAAAGTGCCCATTGAGTCCGCAGTAGTAGCAAGCGTTTTCTGCCCTCCTGCGCTCCCGTTCGGCATGTGTAATAGGACTGCGTACCCCGCCGATCTGCATGGGTTCAGGTAAGGTGCTAGATGAGGTTGAAGGTGAGCTCTGGGATATCCCTGCTTCCCCCTTACGTTCTGCCCGCCTGGCGTCGATTTGCAAGGTTAAATCTACCAGATCAAGATAAAGTGAGGGAAGGGAGGGCACTACAGACAAAGCATCCTTCATGGAACCACACAGACCCCGATAATAGATCACTGCCTTCTTATTCTCTGGCCATGAAGTCTCGGTGGCGAGTTGATTAAACTTGGTAATATACTCAATGAGAGTAGATCGACCTTGAGTGAGATCTAAGAGCTCCATGTCTCTGGATTGGGCTTTATATCTAGTGTCAAAATTTCGAAATCGTACAGAGCGGGATGATTGCTCTCCAAAGACGGATTAGCCCATGTGGCTGCTACACCCGACAAATGGGAGAGTAGAAAAGCCGCTTTAGAGACTGGATCAGAGAAAGCTTGAAAACGGCATAAGAAATGTAGTTTGCACTGATTTATAAAAGTGCGATATTTCAAAGGATCTCCCTGGTACCTCTCAGGGGCTGCTAGAGGAAATGGAGTCTGAACCACCACAGACGGGACTGGCAAAGTAAGTGGAGTGATGGGGGTGTTTTGGGATGAGGCAGCATCGCCGAACTCAGCGTCAGCAGGTAAGGGATGTCGGGTGCTTTGCATGGCATCAAGACGATGGTTCAGTGCAGTGGTGGCAGAGGCTAAATCAGTGCGGAGGGCAGTGGTAGCAACTGCCATATCTGTCCTAAGCGATGTCACTGCTTGCATTAAAGCAGTCACAGGGTCCCCGGCTGAAACATCCATAACTGGACGACCATAAGGCTTCACAGTCTGTTCTAACTTGATGGGTCCGACTTGATGGTCGTGCAGTTATAAAATGCCTCCGTCCCCAAGTACCGCTCGAGCAGAATATAAACACTGCCCGAGCAATCTTTGAGGCCACAGGAAGGAGTGTTGTCGTCAGCCTGGTATTGAGAACGCCGGAAGGACCCCTGAGTACTGTAAGGCAAAAGGTTATAATCAGGAATATACTCTACAATGGTAATGGGCAATTGATAGAAAGAGTTAAACAAGATGCAGTGACACCAGCTTACCTAATAGAGATGGAATGTAGGTAGAAAACCTACGCAAGGAAATCCACGGCAAGCTGGAATGATGTAATAGGCCCTCCTTCCCAGTACCTCGTGGAGTGTGGCAAGATCTGTAGCAAGGCTTGAAGCAATCCGAAGGTTGCAAAACAGAAGGGCAATCCAAGAGCAAGTCCAGAGTATAACAGGGGTCGGATGTCCAGAAAATCAGAGAGCACGCCAAAATCCAAGGGTAATCCAATAGCAAATCCGAAAAGAGTTCCAAGGTCGAAGCAAACAAGAGCAAGGGTAATGCGTGACAGTCCTCCGTAGAAGTTGAAGTAGCTGTGAAGCAAAGAGTCTTGTTTGCCGGCTTCTTTTGAAGGGGCGAGTGGTATCACGTGACGTATCACGTGACTGCTCGCGTACGTTGCATGGAGCGCAACGTGGCCAGCGATTGGAGCTGCCGGCACTTCCTGGTATTCTGACGTTGCCGGCTGTGCAAGAGGCGCCATGGCAGACGCCAACGCGGAAAAGGGCGAAACGAGGCAGATCCGCCCAACATGGTATTCCGCCTGCCGTGTTTTCCCTGCTGGTGGTGTGAATGGGAAATACTACGGCGAGAGGCGCCTGAGGAGGAGAGGTGTGAAGAGGGAAAGGTCGTGTGAGAGGGCGTGACACATTTTCATGTTCGCACGATTTGGATTTGTGAGCAATAACTTAATTTATATGCACGTCTGACAGTACATTTAATACATGGTTTCGCCACTGAGCAGGAAAGAAATGGTCCTAGTTGATTAGATGATGAGCAAGAGCACACAAGATGTTCTTTGTTCCGAGGCCTAATAAACATTTGCGAAACAAGTTGCACATTTTCCATAACAGTTGAGCAGATAGGGATATAAGACCTAGTTCAAAACGGATTATGGGTAATGGAGTGCACTTTAGCAATTTCAACACAGATTTCCAGAACCTGCCCTCACATACATCACAGAATGTGTGTTTTAAAGGTAATTTGGTTTCAGCTCCATATAGCAAGATCGGTACCACCTTATTTTGTTAAAACATCATAGTATGTTTGCATGAAAATTTCCCAAATTTAGATGTCAGAATGTTTGCTTGAGACTTCAAGTTTTGCAATTTTGAATTCAACTTTGAAATATAAGACACATCTGAGAGTACATTGTACACCATTAAAAACAGGTACTTGTATTCAGAAACATTCATTAATGGCACAGTCTGCAAGTGCCAACTATAACTTTTTTGAGAAATGGACTTATTGCGATGACAGGCAACTATTTGGGTTTTTTCTAGATTGATTAGAGATTGTTATCTATAGAATACCTTGATAATTCATTCAGTACATTTTGCAATCCACTGGGTGTTTGGGATAACAAAATCAAATCATCTGCATATAACATCCATGCAATTCTTTGTCCACCCATTTTTGGCGCATCATTTATAGAGTTCATTAGATGCTCGCCCAGATCAAGAACAAACAGGTTAAACAAAAAGGAGGCCGAAATGAAAACCTGTTTAAGGCCTTGTTCGGTCAAAATGAATGCATATAATAAACCTTCTATCGTGAGTCTGATTTGTAGAGTTGTACTGGTATGCAGCTGCTTGATGATGGAAATTAGCGAGGAGGGACAGCCATACTGAACCAATTTGTCATATAGCATCTCGCGATTAACAGAGTCAAATGCCACCTGGAAGTCAACAAGTGCGAGATATAGTGGTTGTTTCCGGATGGCAAATTGGGATCTCAGAATATTCAGCGTCATGATGTTTGGGGATGTTCCCAATCCTGAG
The DNA here is from genome assembly GCF_040938575.1 of Ambystoma mexicanum. NCBI lineage: Eukaryota > Metazoa > Chordata > Amphibia > Caudata > Ambystomatidae > Ambystoma > Ambystoma mexicanum. The sequence continues at coordinate 91,288,810 of NC_090927.1, forward strand.
ATTAGACTTGTTTGAAATGGGTCTCTTTTCCCTAGATCTGTTGCCCACCTATTTAAGTCCCTGAGAACAATTCGGTTGAATGTTTTCCCTGGGGAATCCAACAAGGCAAATGGCCTGTAATTTGCTGGTTTGATATATCCCCCTTTTTATAAATCGGGAGTATAATCTGTTTCCATGACTTCGGGATTTTTTGTGTTTGAATGATATTAGAAAACATAGTATACAATATTTCCAACCATAATTTAGGATGTTGTTTCAGAGTGTAGTTTGATAAACCATTGCGTCCTGCAGCGCGTGATTGACTTGCTCCATTTATATAATATTCAATATCTTCTCTATCAAAGTCCAATGTAAATGTATCAACAGAACACTCTGCATTAGTATTGTTTTTGCATGTTGGATGTTTGAATAGATCTGTGTAATACTTGATCCAGGCTTGCTCATTAACATTTTTAGATTGATATTTGAGTTGGTGTCCAGTTGTGGATTAAGAATTGCCCAAATTTGAGCTGTGTTCTGATATCTGAGTTGGTGTCCAGCAGTGGATTGATTAAGAATTGCCCACATTTGAGCTGTGTTCTTCCCAGCTAAAGCCCTTAGCATAGAAACACCATCATTCTGGTGTATTGAAGCTTTGTAATGTTGTAACCAGTTTTTATGCCTAATACTGAGTGATAGTTTCATGCTCTTTCGTTTATTAAAAAGATAAATGGTTTTGGCTGCTTGTACCGGTTTGTTATATGCGTGTAACGTTTGTAACTTAGAAACTAAACATTTGTTCACCTTGGGTTGGAATAGTTGCATGAGATCATGGTACACAATTTCATCATGCTGCTCCTTAGTTGCTTTGGTTACCTCCAGAGCATAGAAATGATTAAACCTTTTCAAGGAATTTTCAGACCATCGTAGTCTGTTACCTCCACTATTTACTGTGACCATACTTGCTGAACAGTTGTCTCTTAGATTTGGCAGGAACTCATTTATCTGCCAATTCATAAGTAGACAATTGTGGTATCTCAGAGTTGTCAGCTGAGTGGAAATTTTACTTACATCAGCGATCGTTTCTTGACTAACATACATATAGTCCGATTGCTGTCGACGTTCCTCTATGCCATGTTGGTCTTGGAGGTATATCATCTGCAAATGTTCCATTCGGCATTTGGAGATTTTGTGACTTGATGAAATAATTCCATGCCTTGAGTCTAGAATTATGTGCAGACTTCCCCAAGCAATTCAACTCTCCCGCAAAGATGACGGATGAGACAGGGCTGTCAAGACATGCTAAATCCAAAAGATGAGCCACATCTCTCATGAAGATGGTTTCGGAAATACCAAGGGGCTTCCAGTAAGCATTGATCAAAGCATAAGTTACAGTGCCTAATTTTAGTTTTACCATTTGTAGAAAGGGATTTGAGGATATCCAGTTCTCAGATGTGAATGATACATTTTGTTTTATGGCTATTAATAGCCCAGAAGTTGGCCGACCAGAGCTCAATTTTTGGGCCAAATTTAGATATATATCGTATTTATCCCAGGTTGGGACTGTTGTTAACCATGTTTCTTGAAACAAGACGATGTCACTATTATCCAGATTTTTATTTCGATTGTTTATTAAATGCTGGAAACCCCTTGTGTTCCAACTAACAAGAGAGATGTTGGCTCTTCATGTGGAATGGCCTAGTTCATGCATGTCTTGACAGTTGCATGCTGTATTTCCATTGTGTTCCCAAACAGTTTGTTTAGCACTGTTTAAACCATTGTTCTCTAAGGAAGGTGCACATACTGAAATGCGTGATGGATGAGTTGGTGCACTGACTTGAGCTGTTATATTATTTACATTTATAATAAATCCCAACTCATACAATTTGTTTTTTGCAAGCCAGATGGTATTTAGAACAATCCTTAAATTTATCCATAATTTAACTGATGACAAAGACTGTGGGTTCTCAAATTCAACCAGTTGAATATCAACAGAGTTTATATCTTCTAACTCAGGTATCTCAGAGAACATTGTTAAAATAGATTTCCGATTTAAATCATACTGGATACATGGGGGTGGCCGACACAAGATGACTAATGAGTACAAAGCAGGTCGTTTAGCATTCATGTTTGAGATTTTTTTTGTCAGTTGTGGTCCAGATGATGCAATCGTGGTAGTTGAAGAGATTTCTTGAATTTTTGAGTCAGTGGATTTTGCAATTGCTGTTTCAATTAGACTATAGATTTCCGGAGCTAATGTTGAGATTATACTTGAGGTGGATTATTCAGAGGTAAAGTTTGTTATGCTCTGTACTGGTGTCATTAGTTTGGGGACTATATCAGATTGTTGCTTCACTTCATCTGTTGGAATTGTGGACGCTTGGGGTAAGGTGCAACTACTAGAAAGGTCCGGTTTCCTAAGTGCTACATGCGCGCAAGCCGTTTTTGATGGTTGCGAGTAAGATTCTTGCTTTTGGAAGCTTTGTCTAGGTTCACAATGAGTGAGATTTTTGCGATGGTTGTGCTGACATGTAGGCATGAACAGCATGTCTAATCTCTTTTCTGTGCAGTTCAAGCATTTGTAAAGAGGAGGCAAATGGATTAACGAGGACGCCGTTTTGATGTTTGCATGTCGAGTCAAGAGACGTCTTGACAGAAGATGTTTCGGAGTCCTTCAATTCGGTGATCATTTCAATCGATTCATCAACCAGTTCTTGCATGGTTGTGTTGGGAACACCACTGTTCTGGATGTTATTTAGTGTTTTTTTTAAATTTATTTTTATTTACTTGATTCAATTTACAAGACATGTTTACAAGAAAATTAGCTTTTTTTGTCTTTTCTCATCTTTCATGTGTCCAATCCCACTAAAAGTTCCTTAACGTTAAACAAGGTATTTAAAACAAAGTATTTCAAAAGAAAGAAAGACGGACAGGGGCGGGTGATACACCTCGATTTTTTGGTCTCTGGTTCTCTGTCAAATCTCATTCACAGTCTTGAAGTTTCAAGTTCAAAAAGAATTGGGAGACCGCAATCACATATGAAGTGTTATCCCCCTCTATTAATCTGTTCCACCAATCCTCTTCTCCACATATTGTCGACTCTTTGAATATATGTCCCAGATGCGTGTTTCTCAAATTTGTACATGACAATAAAGGATGTCGAAGTGTCTCAATTTGGTCTTTCTTTTTACAGAAGCAGCAACCGTTATCCAGCGATATTCTTCTTATCGCTCTGATCTCGTTTGTTGGCAAGAGATTCATTCGAAATATCAAGAAGATTTTTCTCAAAACCTTATTTGGGAACATTTTTTAGATAGTTTGGTGGATCATTTACGCTCCTTGTCGTTGGTGGCTGATGTCTTATTAATTTGCTTCTCTTTTCCAAGGATGTCGTCTGTATACAGTCTTGTTCCCACAGTTTTTGTTTAACTTTGTTTGGATTTTGGATTAGTTCTTCCTCAGAGCTGTTTATATTGTCCAGAGTTTTTAGATTTTCTTTCACCCAGGTCGTCAGCAAATAGCGTTTTTGATCTTTGAGTTCTGTGTGGATAATGGTCATTACATTTGGGCAGTTGCTGATTATGATCTGCCTGTATAGCATTATTCTATTTCTGGTCACCATCCACTCCAATGATTGCAAACACAATTCTTGGCGAATGGTTGCTGCCGGCGTTGACACTGGTAAATTCAGGGCGCTTCGCCAGAAGATACCTTCTATGCGCTTCCAGAAATCTTGCGGTATCATCAACATAGCATCTGCCCCATAAATTAAGGAGGGAACCATCTTGCCCTTATAGAATTGTATCAGGGGGATTGCAGTAAATTGACAGAATCTTCCGTCTATCGATTTGGCATGGCTTGCCAACTTCCTCGCTCTTCCCAAAAGATGATTTTGCATTGGGCACGCTTGTTTATTATTGCTTAGGATTACCCCCAGGTATTTAAATTCCTTCACTTGTTCTATCTTCTCCCCCTCCAGGGTCCATCTGAAATTCTCAGTGCGAGTATTTTGTTTCTCCATAGTCATGACTTTACTTTTGGCCTTATTGATTTCCAGGTTGTTGTTCTTTATATAAGATACCAGTTCATTTAATTGGCGCTGAAGGCCAATTAGAGTATAATCCAGTAAAATAAGATCATCCTCATAAAGCAGTCTTCATGCAGCTTTTTGTTCTGCCAACTGTCGGTGGAAATGAGCGGATCTCCGTTTCACATTCTTTGATGTCCCAAAGGTATGAGTTGAAAAGAGTCAGAGCAAGGGGGCACCCTTGCTTTACTCCTCTAGCCGTAGGCATGTGTTCCGATAGCAGCCCTTCTCGATTTAGTCGTACCCTGATAGAGGTGTCTTGATGAAGTGCCCTGATAGGTTCCAGAAGACCTTCCGGCATCTTCTTGCTCAGAGTTTTTCCCATAGATGTTCACAGTTGACCTGGTCAAAAGCCTGGACCAGGTCAACAAAGGCCAGATGAATTTTTGGGCTTCCTTCGTGAATCTTACTTTTTAAGGCGCTGAACAGTAAGATGTTTGGAGCCGTTCCTGCGTCCTTCACGAACCCAGATTGAAGTGGGTCTTCATTACAAGAAGATCTTGCCCATTTTTGAAAGTGTTCCAGAAGTAATGAACCAAACACCTTTCCAACCACATCAAGAAGTGCTATTGGGTGGTAATTCTTTGGGACCTCTCTTGGTCTGTATTTATAAATTGGCACAATGATTGCGGTTGTCCATGAGGTTGGTATTGTCATGATTCCTGCCACTCATGTCCCCAGCCATCCAAGATGTCAGGCTGGAGCCAGGCCAGAATCACCTACATGGCCCCCAGGGGCCTCTCCATCCCTCCAAAGACCCACTTGGAGTCAGACTTGGCGCTTGTGGCACCAGACTCACTCACTCTGAAAAGATAACATTGGGGATTGGACTTGTAGTGCATTGATGGGGACAAGATGGATACCCCCCACATATTTAGGTTCCCAGAACTGCATGTGCGGTCTAATCTTTTGGGTGTGGTTCATCCCAGAGGCACCTGGGATACCCAGAGACTATTTAAGCCACATCCAGGCTGAGAAACATGCTTTGCGTTTTCTGCACCTGCAGCGTGACACTCACTGTGTTCGGATCGGTCTCCAGTAGGCCTGCATCTTTCTTCTGCGCTCAGCTCCTGCAAGAACAAGAACACCGTTAGGAACAGCCTTACCTTGCGGCGCTTCTGCCCATCAGTCATCGCTCCTTCTGTTCTGCAGGCATCTTTGGCGGTGTCATTCCCATTCCGGCACGCCGCTTCCTAGGGAAAAGAACAGAAAAAAGGCATTAGTAAGCATTATGCAAATCTTTGCTTATTTTTAAATACTGTACGAGCTTCAAATGCTTACCTGAATCCCAGCCACTCTGGGGGAACTCTGCCTCTGGAACTTCCCATCCATCTGTAAGAGGGAAAAGACACTCCAGGTTAGTGTAGAAACATCTAGAGGCGCTGCATACCACGCTTACCCTCCGCATTTGTTCTTCATAACCGGCATCCTCGCTGAAAACGTCACGGCACCTAAAAGAGACAGAAAAAGAACTCAGTTCAATGCAAATACGAAAGGGGTGCATTGCGCTCTCACTCACCTTCAGCGCTACTCATCTCAGCAGCACGCCGCCATCCCCGGACGCCGGCCATCATCAAAGGAAGGAAAGGAACGAAGTTAGAGAACTGTTCAAAAGACTCATTATACTTACCTGTCAGACTCTTGCCAGTGAAGTAACTAGGCAGCAACAAGCCCCTATCAATCAACGCGCCCCTGCGCTGAAGGCAGGATTGAGAGCACACTATCCAAGAAAACAAGGTGAGCTGTGGAAGGGGTTCAAGCACACAGAGACAATATGGATTTAAACTCTACCAATTCTGTGTTTCAGGACCACTCTCCAGTCGAATAGCTTCCAGGGAAGGGTACAAGGTCGCAAGAGGTCAGAACAGGCTGAGTGACGTCCCCGTGGATTCCCGGTGAGAGTTACAGAATGCAAAGCCTCATCAATATCCACCTGGGCTTCATGGAAACGTCAGAAACCCACCAGTTAGCCCACATGTTGGGGCAGCTACGTTCCGAAGTACATGCAGCCAGGCAGGAGACCAACACACTGAGGAGAGAGCTGACAGTAGCCAAAGAACGCACTGATGATTTAAGCCAGCAACTTCTCCAGTCACAGGAGGGCATGCACCGTTGCCGGGAAGCGTGCCCTCGATGCCAGCACCATCAGCCAATCCCGTTCAGCTAACCCTTCCTGGGGCAGTTCCCTTGGCCCCGCCCGAACGATTTATGGGGGATCCCAAGAGGTTCATGAACCAGTGCCGCCTGCACTTCCTTTGTAGGCCATGGGCCTTTCCGAATGACCAATCACGGGTCGCTTTTGTGCTATCCTGCCTGAGTGGTAGTGCTGCGGACTGGTCTGTACCCTTTGTGGCCCAAGACGATCCTTTGCTGCATGACTTCAGGGGCTTTCAGCAGGAGATGGAAAAGCTGTTCACCCGTCGTACTCATGGGCAGGCATTAGACAACAAACTTCTGTCCCTACACCAAGGGAATCAAGACCTATTAACATACATAGCCACGTTCAATAGACTGGTAGTTGAAGCAGAATGGCCAGTGGAGAAGAGAACCACGTTATTTCATCAGGGGTTGCGGGGGGAGCTCAAGGATGTTCTCGCACAAGTAGTGAACCCCCCGAAAGACTGCTCAGAATTCATTGACCTTGTTGTTCAACTGGATCATAGGTTGCAGGACCGAAGAGCAGATCGAACCAGACCGGACCCTCACCCTATGTATGTGCGTTCAAAGGACAATACTGCCCGAACAACCGAAGGTTCAGGTGAACTAATGTAAATCGGGGGGGGGCGGGGTCAGATCCCCCTTGACTAAAGCGGAAAGGGATAAAAGGAGACAGCAGCAGTTATGTCTGTACTGTGGAAGGTCAGGCTATTTCCTTAAAGTGTGCCCTGTGAAGCCACCGAGGAGGACGGTAGGGGCCACCGACAAGGAAGATACCATCAAGGAATCGGAAAACTCCCCAGCCCGGCAAGTGTAGGGGTCCACTTGTCGAGTGAAGAAAGTGAACTACAGACCTCCCATTTTGCACTATCTGTGGTCTTCATCAATCACTAACAACCATCTCGGATGCACGCAATAAGAGCGTACATAGACAGTGGAGTCGTTGGGAATTACATTGACCAGGATCTTGCGGCAAAGATGGGGCTTCCATTATGCCCTAAATCAACCACCTACACTGTTACCACAGTCGAAGGCACGGAAATAGCTTCTGGTCCAGTATCCCAATGTACTGCAGCCTTAACCCTTCTAAGCCAGGATGGACACCAAGAATCTATTGTTTTCGACCTCATTAAGGCACCACAGTTCCGGTTAATTTTGGGAATGCCATGGTTGGTAGCTCACAATCCTTGAATCGATTGGCGAGCAAAAGAATTGGCCTTTCCCGAGACTTGCGCCCACACATGTTATCGCCAAGAGAAACAACCAATAGACACCAGAAACTCCACGCTTGCGACTGTGGCAATCGGCACCCTACCATGTGAATACCAGGACTTTCAAGATGTCTTTCAGAAAGAACAGGCTAATACCCTGCCACCGCATAGACCATACGATTGCCAAATCGACCTGATACCTGTCGCACAAATCCCTTGTGGGCAAATATACGCACTCACGGAACCAGAAAACCAGCACCTGAAGGCCTATCTTGACCAATACCTGGCCAACGGGTTCATCCGTCCCTCGAAGTCTCCAGCAGCCAGTCCTCTATTCTTCGTACTGAAAAAGGAGGGGTACTTGAGAACGTGCATCAACTATCGCGCACTGAACCAGATTACCGTAAAAAATCGCTACCCCCTGCCACTGATCCCTGAATTGCTTGATCAAGTCAAAGCTGCCCAAATCTACACAAAACTAGACCTGAGGGGGACATATCACCTTGTTCGCGTAAAACAGGGGGACGAATGGAAAACCTCTTTTCGCACCAAATACGGCTTGTACGAACATCAAGTAATGCCCTTTGGCCTTTGCAATGCGCCTGCTGCATTTCAATACTTCATGAACCATGTCCTACGGGAATTGATTGATGTCTGTGCTCCAGTGTACATCGACGATATCCTAGTATATTCCGCATCAAAGCAGGACCACGTTAAACACGTCCGATCCGTATTGGATAAACTCAACACCAGCTCTACGCCAAGCTCGAAAGGTGCTCATTCCATGTCTCCGAGGTGGAATTCCTGGGCTTTATTCTCAGCCCGAATGGAATCCGAATGGATGTACACAAGGTAGATGCTATCCTGAACTGGCCATCCCCAAATTCATTCAAGGGGGTTCAAAGTATGCTGAGTTTTGCAAACTTCTACCGCTGGTTAATCCCAGGATTTTCAGAAATCGTGCATCCCATCACGTCATTACTAAGGAAAAGCAACAAAAAGTTCCATTGGACAACAGAAGCTGAGGAGGCTTTCCAGGAACTCAAAGCAAGATTCACAACTGCCCCAATCTTGCGCCACCCTCGCTCTGATCTCCCATACCTGGTGGAAACGGACGCCTCAAGCATGGCTATGGGAGCTGTCCTCTCAAAAAAGGACCCTGAATCGGGCCAGTTACACCTTGTTGCCTTCTGGTTGCGTAAATTCACACCCCCTGAACTCAATTACACTATCACAGACAAAGAACTCTTGCCCATTAAGTCAGCCTTTAAGGCATGGAGGCACTACCTCTTGGGCGCCCGACACACAATCACCGTAATAACTGACCACCAGAACCTCCAGTACCTAAAAACGGCAAAGGCCCAATCCTCACGACAACTACGTTGGGCTCTTTTTTTTTGCTGAATATGACTACGTGATTACATTTCGACCAGGGGTGAAAACGGGAAGGCCGATGCCCATTCCTTTATGGGGGTGGAAGAGCAAGGGTATCAGACCCCTGACCCAATAGCAATCATCCCGAGTGACAAGCTCCTAGGAATCACAGCAACCATAACTCAGAAAAAATTACGTGAAGAAATCTAAAACCTGATGAGACCAGAGCAATTACAAGCGTGGAGTGCACAAGGAGAACATTACATGATAAAAGATCAGTTACCCTACTTCAGGAATCATTTATTCTTACCAAACCAAGAACTACGAGAATAAGTCATGTCCAGTTATCATGATTCCTTGATCAAGGGCCACCCCGGAATCGCTAAAACCCTAGCCAGGTTAAAATGAAATTATTGGTGGCCCACGTGGCATAAAGACATTATCCAATTCATCCTATCTTGTGGAGTGTGTGGTCAAGACAAGTCATCCAAGCAGAAACCGGCGGGCTATTACAAACATTGGAAATCCCACCAGCACCCTGGCACAAGTTGTCCCTCGATTTTATTACTGATTTACCACCCAGTCAAGGTTTTAACACTATTCTTGTGGTTGTGGACCTATTTTCAAAAATGGCACATTTCATTCCTCTTAAGGGGCTCCCAAATGCTTCCACTCTGGCAAAGGTATTTCTTGAAGGCATCGTACGGGGTCCATGGGTTTCCTTCAGTTTTGGTCTCAGACCGAGGTACTCAATTTGTATCCAACTTGTGGAGAAAATGCTGCTCTATGGCCCAGATCGACATCCGGCTATCCACCAGTCACCATCCCCAAACTGATGGTCAAACTGAGAGGACAAATCAGACGCTCGAGCAGTATCTGAGTTGCATGTTACACCAAGCTGAAGGAAGCTGGTTCGACCTATTATGGATCGCTGAATATGCTTATAATAATTCCCTACACACCAGCACTGAGCAGACACCCTTTTATACCATGTATGGCAGGCACCCACATACTTCTGAGTTGAACGTTCCTGCAACCCTGGAAATGCCAACAGTCAAAACATTGCACACAACCATTCTCAAACATTTAAAAGGGCAGCTGAACACCTACTTCAAGCTAATAAACGCAAAAAGAAGTTTGCTGATCAACACCGTGCAAAGGCCCCCAACTACCAAGTGGGAGACAAAGTCTGGCTGGCGTCTAAACACGTGTCCATTAAAGGAGCCCTAACTTTCCATCAAAGATACCTGGGTCCATTCACCGTCACCTCCGTGATAAATCCTGTGGCGGTCAGACTAGCTTTGCTGTCAAACATGCGAATTTATTCTGTGTTCCACGTGTCTCTCCTTAAACCTGTTCAACCTGGGACCCGGGTAGCAACGCCACCGCAGCCAGTAGTAGTCGCCGGGGAGCCAGAATTGGAAGCCAAGGACATCCTAGATTCAAAGTACGTCAGATCCAATTTATACTACTTAGTAGACTGGAAGGGGTATGGTCCACAAGACAGGACATGGGAGCCTTGTGAGTACATCCATGCACCTCGCTTGCTTAGACGATTTCATCAAAACCATCCAACCAAACCAGGACCAGACAGAAGAGCCACCTTGAGAGAGGCCTTGGGGGGGTGGGGGGAGGGGGTTTGGGGGAGTGCTGTCATGATTCCTGCCCCTCATGTCCTCAGGTCTCCAAGATGTCAGGCTGGAGCCAGGCCACGATCACCTACATGGCCCTGACAGAAACAGCCTCCTGTTAGCTACCAGCTTCCACCCGCAGAGGACAATTGAAAGTGTACCGCTGAGTCAGTTCCTACGTTATCGTCGGAATATTTCAGAGGATTCAGAGTATACGAGACAATCTGTGGCGCTACGTCACAAATTCAGGGAAAGAGGCTATAAACAGGCCTCAATCTCTAGGATTGAAGACAAGGTGACAAATGTTCAGAGGGACACTCTGCTCACGACCAAAACCAAGAATAAAGAGGACAGTCTGGTATATGTGACAACGCATTCTAATCAAATCAGACAGATCAGGAGTATCATCCATAAGAACTGGCCAATGTTACAAATGGACCCCGAAACTCAATCCCGCTTTCAAGAGCCTCCTATTTTCGCATACAGAAACAGTAAGGCTCTCAGGAACAGCCTAATTCGAGCCGAAGCGGGGGTAGACCCCTCAACAAGTATACAACATAAGGGTACACAACCCTGTTACAATTGCCAACACTGCAGTAATCTACTCCTGGGCAACACTATCTCTCATCCACACACTGGCAAATCCATCACACTTAAACATTCATGCACGTGCGATTCAACAAATGTGGTATGTGGGTATCACCATGAGGAAAGCTAAGTTGAAATGGACGGAACATAAATCAAACTTTCGCACGAAAAGTTTGAGATCTCTTGTGGTAATGCACTTTTTAGAAGCAAGGCACACAGTTGCCGAATTGAGATGCATTATTTTAGAACAAGTACAGGTAGGCCCAAGGGGCGGGGATGTACATAGACGCCTATTACAAAAAGAACTTTTTTGGATTGATCTGCTGGACTGCCTAGCCCCAAGGGGCATGAACTGCGAATTTGATTTGATGTGTTTTGTTTAATATTATACAATTATCTGTAATTATCTCCTGGACGCCTTGCATCTTTTAAGTTGTCTTTTTAAATGTCAAATTGCTTAGTTCTATGTCATGAGTGACCTTCATGTGCAATTTCATCTTGATTTTTTCTCTCCTTTCATTTTCCATGTGTTTTGTTGCACAATTGTATAACTGTTGCTGCATTTGTACATGCTGTAATGGCTGATGGTCAATTATAGGTATCAATGACTCACCACTATACTTAGCAAACCAGTCGGTCGACACGCCGGTACTTCCTGGCGTTGTGCCTTTATCTGTCTGGTTTAGCACTGTGAACCACGTGTGTGAAGGAGGGCACCACGCAGTTCTCTAACTGCGGTGGTGCCCCCCCACACACACCCTACACACTTACACTTCATTGGGCCATGCACTCCCAGCATGCATTGGCCCCTTTTCTCTAGTTAGGCCCTTTGACCTGGGCTGATATCCATTTTCGACAGATGCCATTTACATCAGTGCTCCTCCGTGGGAGCAGGCGATGCTCTATACAGATACCCATCATTGCAAGGCTTGACTTGGTTTTACTTACCCGAGTCGATTTTTCTCTTTGTTTCTCTTTTCTTTCCGTGAAATGACTGATCCGGATTAGACGGTGCATTCTGCAGCGGCGTGTATGTTGACGATCATCACCACGACGACCTACTCGCGTTGCGAGTCTCACATGGATCGGGGGATAATAGTGTCATAAATGGCTTCGGCTTGCACCCAGAAGCGTTACACTATCTAAACTAGTAGTTTAGACTTGAGGTACGCTTAGAACACTTTTAATGTAATCCAATTCATCCCGTTCCTTATGTCCGCCCTATGCCCGATCCAATATGGAGTCTACCGCAGGACCGCGCATGCGCGTGGCTGCCTTGACGACCACTCAACAACTCGCAGTTGGGAGCCGACAGCCCGCCTGGCGGATATCGCATACACCGCGTCTGCATCGTGAATGCAGGTAAGAATGGAATCCACTACCAACCTGCAGGAGCTGTATGCTCAGTCCTAATGTTACATATAATAGGTTCTTACCAGCTCACGGATCCGGGTGTGATACTCGATCCTTTCCATGAGACACTACTGATTCAGCTAAACCAGTGACTCTGAATTATACACTGTCATGAGGCGGATTCTCCCTCGCCACGGAATTCGACTGAAAAGTAAACTTGCATTTTTTGATTCTTTGCAGAACACGTACTGTGCGAGCGACTGTCAATCTATCTACTCACACCCGGGGTGCCTTAGACTTGCCTCTGGACGTGGCGAGTCATGCTTTTGCTTTTCCTTCCTTCTTAAAAGTTTTGAACTCTAGGAGAATACAAACCTAGTAACTTACAAGCTGATATTATACACCTCTTGCTTCCCATACAGATTATATCACATGATTTAGAACTCTCTGCATTAAGGTTAGTGCCTATCTTTGGATGTTACATACAACCTTTACTTTTTTCGAATTCCCCATGAGCTAATTAGTTTCCTTACATTTCCATAGGAACACCCACTCTAGGAGAATACAAACCTAGTAACTTACAAGCTGATATTATACACCTCTTGCTTCCCATACAGATTATATCACATGATTTAGAACTCTCTGCATTAAGGTTAGTGCCTATCTTTGGATGTTACATACAACCTTTACTTTTTTCGAATTCCCCATGAGCTAATTAGTTTCCTTACATTTCCATAGGAACACCCACTTATGCACGAAGGAACTACACATTTCCTGCCCTGAAGATGGATTCAACAGAATCCGAAACGCGTTGGCACTTGATTACACCCAGGAGTGTTTAGGACAAAACACACTACCATTATTTATGAATGTGAATTATTTTGAATGTGTATCATTAGATGATATGTTACAACCCATCCACATTTTTGGATCTACATACACTGTATGCTAACTTGGAATCTAAATTACCATTTGTATTGTACATTTACATCAAAGGAAGGTTCCTTTGAAGTTTTTTGTTATCTGCTATTTGCTATTTGTTAATGTTGAGTTCGACCCTTAAACCAATTGTATGTTTAGACTTGGGTTTGAACTGATTTATCTCTTATTTTCATTTCATTTTTTTGTAATGAGTTTACTTACATATGCTTATATAAAAATATGTTATGCTCCTGTAGTATGAAGGTTCTCGGTGGTTCTTGAACTGACTTTACCAGGTGCACATCCTGCTTACTTAAATACATAGCCTATTTCAGCTATGAACATATACAAGTACTAAACTATCTCGCTCCTGAAGAGTTTTATATATACTATTGAGGGGGTATCTTCCACTTTCTAGGAGATTCCGACTCACAATTTGCTATTCAAATCATCAGGGGATTCTATCCCACTAAGAGTGCAATACGGGGCTATCGGTTGGCAACACCCGATGTATGTCTCTCTTTCTGTGCTCTGATCTCGAGTGGCCTCGGGATCCGCCCTGCTGCACCTGAAGTCCAATTAATTAAATACTCTGAATCTGCAGGAGTCATCACTTACATTTACACTGATCCCATGAACTGTCAGTAGTGCCTCCCACCCCATACCTCTTTCTTTTGACAAGATGGATGCCCCCACATATTTCGGTTCCCAGAACTGCATGTGCGGTCTAGTCTTTTGGGTGTGGTTCAGCCCAGAGGCACCAGGGATACCCAGAGACGATTTAAGCCACACCCAGGCTGAGAAACATGCTTTGCGTTTTCTGCACCTGCAGCGTGACACTCACCGTGTTCGGATCGGTCTCTAGTAAGCCTGCATCTTTCTTCTGCGCTCAGTTCCTACAAGAACAAGAACACCGTTAGGAACAGCCTTACCTTACAGCACTTCTGCCCGTTGGTCATCGCTCCTTCTGTTCTGCGGGCATCTTTGGCGGTGTCATTCCCATCCCGGCACGCTGCTTCCAAAGGAAAAGGGAAAAGAACAGAAAAAAGGCATTAGTAAGCATTCTGAAAATCTTCGCTTATTTTTAAATACTTACAAGCTTGAAACGCTTACCTGAATCCCAGCCAATCTGGGGGAACCCTGCATCCGGAACTTCTCATCCATCTGCAAGAGGGAAAAGACACTGCAGGTTAGTGTGGAAACATCTAGAGGCGCTGCATACCGCGCTTACCCACCGCATTTGTTCTTCATAACTGGCATCCATGCTGAAAACGTCACGGCACCTAAAAAAAGACACAGAAAAAGAACTCAGTTCAATGCAAATATGAAAGGGGTGCATTGCGCTCTCACTCACCTTCAGCGCTACGCATCTCAGCAGCACGCCGCCATCCCCGGATGCCGGCCATCATCTAAGGAAGGACTCATTATACTGACCTGTCGGACTCTTGCCAGTGATGTAACTAGGCAGCAACAAGCCTGCATCAATCAGCACGCCCCTGTGTTGAAGGCAGGATGGAGAGCATACTATCCAAGAAAACAAGGTGAGCTGTGGATCAAAGGGAAGGGTTGGATCCCAGGGAAGAAGGGGTTCAAGCACACAGAGACAATAGGGAGTTACACTCTACCAATCCTGTGTTTCAGGCCCACTCTCCAGTCGAATAGAATCCAGGGAAGGGTACGAGGTTGTAAGAGGTCAGTACAGGCTGAGTGACGTCCCCGTGGATACCAGGTGAGTGTTACAGGTATGGATCTAAATTTAGTGCAGTTCTTCTCGTGGATGAAATTTGCCCATTCTGCCTCTGTTCTTTCAAATCTGCGTTCGTAATACCATCCGGGCCGGGGGCCCTTGAGTTGTTTAATCGAACAAGTTTTCTCTTAATGTCCTCCAGATTCCACGTTGTCGCCCATGGCGTGTTTGGGACCTCTGAGTTTACTGAATTATGGCAGCCTACTTTCTCGAATAGGCTTGTGAAATGTTTCATCCAGACTTCTCCCACAAAATTATTTATTGAGTTTTTTTGGGTCCCTGACGTTATTCTGATCAGGGTCCAGAAGTCTCTTGTTTTTCTGCTGAAGACTGTCTTTAGCATTGCAGCTGCGTCTGCTTGGCCAATAGTCGCTCTTTGATGTCGTAGCCAGCTTTTATATGTCCTCACTGCGACTTTTACCTGATTTGCGGGCTTAGGGGTGTTTGCTTTACTTGCTTGTCATTTTAGTTTCCTTAATTTTTTTCTCTCTTCCACTATACATTTGCTGAATTCATGTATTAGGCCAAGTTTTTTTTTTATTTTCATAGATTTTTAGCAAAGGTTGATAGTCAATATTTATTTTGGCATTTTTCGAGCCCCTTTGCTGCTTTATCTTGCAAATAGTGATGTATGTGTCAGTCAATTCTGCCACTGCATTTGCAGACAGTCTCAGTTTTGTTCCCCCTTTACATGCCTCAATCTCGGCAACCATAGTTGGTCTGGTGCTCCTCATGTTAGTCCATTTTACCTTTAAAAGGTTGTGGTCACTATTAGTTGTTCTCACCACCTCATCACCAAAGTCGGCAACAATCTTCAACATCTCGTTTGAGACGAATATATGGTCTAAGTTAGCGCTCTGATTATTTCTTTCCCATGTCGGGATTGCTGGACCACAACTAGGTATTGATGTTTCTAGACTATGAAGGTCCAAGAAGAAATCGTTGCCATCCATAGATGTCCTCGGATCATATTTAGTGGGACTTTTTTCATCATTCCTTCATGAATTTTGAGTTTGAGGCAAACCGCGTTGAGGTCACCACATAGAATTATGAATTTCGGTGCCCATTCCAGGTATGGTCTTTCCATTATGTTATCAGGCAATTTCAGATAATCATCGTTCTTGAACGCTGCTGGATTCCAATATGTATTTATCAGAATCACGGTTTCATCCTTTAGTGTCTTTGTTATTTTCCAAGGTTAACTTAGCCCATTTCAAGGCGGATACTTGGAAGTGGATGTTTGATGTTACAGTTTTTATATATTTAATTCCCACTCCCGATCTGATGGCTGTCAGCAAACCTGATGATGGTCAGCCTCTTTCAGAGCGTATCGCTGGGGAAAGGTAAGTTTCGCAGCCTTCCAGAAATAGCTTTTTGATTAGCCGTGTCTCTTGGAGACATAAGATGTCAAAGTCCCCTAAGTTGACATTGCTTATTTCCAATAAGTGACTAAAGCCTCTGTTCCAACTTCCCATTACAATGGCATCGTTCCCCACGTCTTTGACCCCCACTCCTCGTACTTCCTCACTTCTGTCCGTCTCTTCTATGCATGGCTAGCTCATCTTTGTTAATGTTTTTGAAATCCATGACCATCTGGAAAGTTCACCTTTTTCCCCATCCTTGAGGTCGTTCGTAGTTATTTGTTCATTGTCCCTGTCTGGGTCTTCTTGTGCGAATGTAATTGTTAGGCTCTGAAGAGGTCCCTTTGGATATCTTGCATTATTTAATAGGTCCAAGTATGTAATTTCCTCCATTCCATCTGTAGTTGGTTGTACTCTTTTTACTCAACCTCTCTAAAGTGCCTGTCCGTTTCACATTCGTGGACTTGGCCTCTTTATGGATCGGGATTTTAGTTGTTCTAGCTAAAGGTTCGTTGGTACGGGCCGGAAGATTCTCTTGTTTTGACTGTGTGTTCTCTTGTGATTCCCATAGACTTTTTTCATGCTGTGCCTTATCACTTCTTGAACGGCACTTGCATAGGGCATATCCCATCATTTGGAAACTTTCCTGTTCCATTATTATCATTGCCCTAATTATTGGGGATGGGATATGCAAGTAAACAGTTTTTTTTTTACCTGTGGAAATAAATTCAACAAATCTTATATCGTCAGAGTTGGTCTGCCTCAGATTTGGGATGCACTTGATTAGAGCCATTATGTTTTTCATGTTCAAGATGAGATTGTCTCGGGTGTCACCCACACGTTCCAATTTGAAAGATCTTTCACTACCAATCTTTTTGCTATATGGGATTGGAGTGTCTTTCCCATTATCTGAATTGTTGTGTCTTTTCTTTCTTGGATCTCGTTCTTCACTTGGTTCCGGTAAGGCTTCAGTTCTTTCTTTCGGTTGTTGACAGATTTAACTTCCTCCCAGAACTGCGTTTTCATGCTTCTTTTTGTACGGGGTGATCTACTCCTATGTTTCATATCCAGAGAGTCCAATGCTTTCTCTCTGGAATCTGTCTGCCTTTTCTCTCTTCCTATTATAGACGTTTTGGCCGTTTTACTGTTCATGGAGGCCCTAGATAATTTCTCCAGCCTTTCTTTCAGGGTAAGAAATTGACTTGTTAGTTCTTTATCCACCTTTTCTTGTGTTTTTACTCTTGTCTCTTTAGTCGGGGTGCCCTGGTGCTGCGTCGTTTGTTAGGGTTCTGTGTCCAAGGTTTCTATTGAGTACACCGACAAGTCCATAAGATCAATACTGTCTTCCTGGACTTCAATCACCATTTGTTGATTGTTTAGAGGAGCATCTTGATCTATTTTTTCCAGATTAGGAGGCTCAGGGTCCCGCAAAACCACAGTTCTCTTTCTCGACTGTTCCTTGGTCTGAATTTCTTTGCTCTGGATGTTTTTTGCATTCTTCGTCATCTCTGAGTTCATTTGTTGGGCTTCTATTGTTACCACTCTATTTCCTACTTTTTTTGTATGCCTTTTTTCGTTTGCAAAGAGCGGGTATGTTACTTGTTCCTTTCTTAGTGGTTCATCGTATCTTTGCTCAGGGGTCTTTAGGGGTTTCCCCCCTTTGGGTCTTCATTTGGGGCTCCCTTTCGCCTCTGCATACAATTGGCGTCATACTCAGGACATCTTTTTCCAAAGTCAAAACCACACAGCCATTTGCCGGATGTTTCTTTATTGAGGCCTGCTGATTAAGCCCTTTGTTGGTTTTGTTGTTTTGGTTTGGGGTCCTTGTGTTCTTCTCGAACATTCAATGGTGCGCTGTGTTTCACCAGTCTGTTGACCTTCATCTCTGACTGACTTGTTCTGCGCTTTCTTTGATGTATCCTCAGTCTGAGATGCGACTGATTTTTTTTCTGAGTATGCTTCCCAGCTTGTGGTTCATGTTGTTGCCTAGTTTCTCCATTTAGCTGATTTGTTGAGGTGTTAGCCGTACAAGGCCCTCCTCCCCTTGCATCCAAAGCCGTGATATATCCTTCTACATGGCTCATTTTTGTGTAGAGCATGGCTACCAGAGTTGACTGGTCCTTTAAAGTATCGTGAATGGATTCATATAGCTTGCAGAATGGATTCATGGCAATTGTTTCTTTTTCGTTATCAGGGATCAAGGTTAAGGATTTTCTGTTTCGTATTGGTGTATCTTTCTCATTATTCACTGTTGACGATCTTCTGTTTCGTGGAGATGACCGTGACGGATGGCCTGTTGAGGCACTTGGTCTGCAGTCGTTGTTCTTCGATGGGTTTTCTAGCAGGAATTCCCCTTCCGTAATCTTTTTTATTGGTGTAATTTTTGGGTCACTTACCCCACGCAAGGACTTGCATAAGGTGTCCCTTATATTTTTTTCACCCCGAGATGGAGCTTTTTGTTCTAGTGTATTTTTCAGGTCCTTTTCCAGAGGCAGAGTCTCATATGATATATCTCTTTTGGTTGTTTCAACTTGAGACAAACATTTTCGTATATGATTATCCCGGTATTCTCCTTGGGCGTGTTATGGGCGGCCTCCTTATCACTGTCGTTTGCAACAGCTACCTGTGGGATGGAAGTACCCCCTATTGCCTGTTGCTTCTGGCTATTGGGGGAAATGTCTCTTGTTTTTTTTCCATCATGTTCTCCAGTTTTTGGTTTTTTTGCATGGGAGACTCCAAACTGGCATTCCCCCTCAGTATTTCAGGATCTTTGAAATATCAAATTCCTGTTTTTAGAGCTGGTCGTGGGGTGTCTGTTCTCATCCCTGTCCATACAAACCTTGATCCTTGAGGCGTGTGGTTTGTAGCTGAGACGTCACAGTCCAACAAGTCAGCATCCGACAGTTCATCTGCTTGGTGTATTTCTTTGGTCGACGGTTTTAGAAAAAACTGGCCACAGAGTTTGTAGAGCATAACTTTGTTTTTAGTCTAGGGGTGATTTTTCACACTACTCTTTTATTTTGTGCACTTACGGTCTTTTTCGGAGTCGATTTCCTCGTCACTGACGATATTTTAGTTCTGCTACCCCTTTGTTTTTGTAAGGGTTTTTTTTGAGATTTATTGCTGGAGATTTCGTGGTCGGTGTCACACTTCAGACCGAATGTGGTTCGTTGCAAGCAAGCGGGGAATGGTGTGATTTCTATCTCTGGTTTTATCCCCCATTTCAAGGTTCACTGTTTCCTCATTTTCTCCCTCTTGGAAGTTCTTCTTTCCATCTGATACAGATTCATCCAGCGGGATCTTTTTGTCGGGGGTCTTCAATTCAGGGCCTATCATTGCAGTATGAAACTCTATAGTAATATTTAATGATGATTTTAAACTTGAGTTTACTATAAGAGTTAACTGTGCTGGTTGGGGGGGTTTCCGTGTTAACATCGCTGTTTATTTCATTTTGACTACCATTAAGTCGGTCAACAGTACTTGCAGCTGGAGCTTCGACCCCTCCCACCACGACCTCCTCTTCGAAGCCAGCTAGGCTCTCCCACTGTGAGCACGCCTCGCCGGCCCCGGCTGACAGCGGGCCTCCCTGCATCCCTCCCCCGCCAAGTTGTCCTCCGCTCCCATGCCTGCACCCGGCTCTTCCCCTGCAGAGGTCCCGGGTACGGTCCCGCCCACCAGGAGAAGCGAAGATGGCAAAGATTGCAGCGGCCTTGGCGGCGCTGCCCCTGCTGGCTCGCCACCAGCTGCCGCCTCCACTCCTCCTCCCCCGTCAGGTAAGTGGGGCATTGAAGACTTGTAGGGAGCTGAGGGAGATTGGGGGTGCTCTTGAGCGTCAGAGACCGCCACATGTCTTATCTCGATCGCTGGTTTTTCTAGTTGACAGGGGGGTGGTATGGACATAGGAGAAACACATCAATGTTTGTGGTCGTTACTGGGCTCGTTACTAAGAGTTTAAAGTCAATTAGACCCATACCTGTAGTTTCCTGTAACCTCAACGACGTTGCAGATGTTACAGTAACAGTTTGACGCTGGCGAGATGAATTTTTCAACGGGCTCCTTAAATCCAAGCCAGAATCCTCTCGACTAAAGAGATTACTTCTCAAACGGCACCCTGAATCATCCATTCTTTCTTCTGGGGGGCGGAACGCCACCTCCCTCCACTTACTTCCACGGACTGCCACAGACTGCTTCCAACCTCAGCTTCCAAACTCCAAGTCCGCTCCACGGTATGAGGTGGTTTTTGTAGGTTTTCTCCACCCACAAGCACAGCACAGTAGCACTAAAGAGGAGACTGCCACAGACTGCTTCCAACCTCAGCTTCCAAACTCTGCGTCTGCTCCACGGTATGAGGTGGTTTTTGTAGGTTTTCTCCACCCACAAGCACAGCACAGTAGAGCTAGAGAGCAGACTGCCACAGATTGCTTCCAACCTCAGCTTCCAAACTCTGCATCTGCTTCGCGGTATGAGGTGGGTTTTGTAGGTTGTCTCCACCCACAAGAGTTACACTCACCTGATATCCACAGGGACGCCACCCAGCCGGGTTACTTGCTGGTATGCTTCTCAGATTTGCCCAGATGTCGTCTGCGGGGAAGTTTCTGTCTGAAAATACAGGAGGACTGTGCTCAAGAGTGACCGCCGGGGTAAGTATCCTCCCTCCAACCTCAGCCCCTCTGGGGCCCTCTCCTCACCTGGTGGTAGAATTAGGGGTGCTCTCCGTCCTGCCTTCTTTGCAGGGGTGCGTTGTCTTTCATGGGCATGTGCGGTTCAGTTACTTCACTGATGCCGGCCCGTTTGATATTGTTCAGGTAGATCTTATTGCTGTTCTTTAGTTTTGTTGCTATCCTGCATGCCTTTCTTTGTTTAAAATGTCTCTTTTTCCTCCCTTTGGTATATGGAGCTTCAGCTTGGCGAACTGGCTTGGTTGAGCCCCGCTGGTAAATGATGGCGTATTAAGAGAGATATGATGCGGTAAGTAAGCGCTATGCACAGCGCTGCAATGTCTTGCCTTTGCTAACCTATGTTTTCCTTCCTTGTAGGTCGAAGTGTTCTTCAGCGAGAGTGGAATGTCCGGAGTGGTGCCAGCCGTGAGGCGACCAGCCAGGTAAACCTTTTGAGCAGTCTGTAATTTACAAATGTCTCTACTTCTTTCTTTTATGTTGCCTCTATCTGCCTCTTTCAGGTCGTACTGTCTGGGAGGCGTGCAGATTCGAGGAAGCTGTTCTCAGTAGCTGTGAGTGGTTAAAGATTAAGAATGCAGGTAAGATGCTGCTGCCAGTGATGTTCCTGTTGTCTCCTTGCAGGTTCTGCTTCTCTGAGGTTCGAGGGAATAGCTGGACACGGTGAGCGTCACGCTGCAAGCTGCAAAGTAACGTAAAGCGTGTTGTCTTGCTCGGGTGTGGTTTAAATAGCCCCAACAAAATAGTCCAGGTAAAGTAGTCCCTAGGCTACCACACCCAAAACACTAGACCGCATAGCTTGGTTCCTAGGAACCAAGCTATGTGGATGCCTCCATGTTGGCTGACAACACAAATAAGTAGTTCCCAAGCACATGTTTCTCATGGTGTATGAGCCTGGCGCCATAGGCGCCAGGTGTGGCCCCAAGTGGGTTTTGGAAAAGGATGCCAGGCTCAAGAGGCCCGAGTCCCAACTCCACCTGGCCAATGGGTTTGGCAGAGGGGGTTTTGGGCGAGGGTCGTGACACAAGCACAGCACAGTAGAGCTAGAGAGCAGACTGCCACAGACTGCTTCCAACCTCAGCTTCCAAACTCTGTTATTTTTGCGTGCTTGTACTTGCAACTGGTATTTCTTAGAGATCGCCTTAGAAGTTAATGTGGTAGATTTTTTGGACAATCCTGTTTTCTTGTTCGATCGTTCAGAACGAGTTGCATGGACAGTGCTCAGCAGACTAACATTCTTTAAGTCTTTAGATTGACCAACTTCTCTTATCCCACTTTCGCAAGGTCCACTGATTTGGTGAGAGGTGACTTAGCCATGTATCTTTCAGTTTGCAAACCTTTTGTCTTTGACACATGATCATGTTCCTTCTGCTTTATTATTCCTTTACCCATCTTATCTACAGCTTTGTTAAGAGCCATTTCTTGACTATTCGTTGTCGTCTCACTTCATGTATGATCACACAGGTTATTGGTTGAGTTCAATTCAACCATTGTCAAATCCATGTTCACCACAGCTTTAGAGTTATTAATTTTTTTCACAGCCATTCGAGAGCAAATATTGATTTGCTTTAATATTGATTTGCTTTAATTTCCTTTGCTTTTTCAATTTTTTTCTCTCTTCTTTTTGAAAACAGGTTCTGTCTTTTCGTCGGCGTTGCCTCCGTGCTTCTCTCTTCCACTCTTTTTTTCTATTCGGAATAATGAATTGCAGGCATTTCTGTTGCGCCAAATCCTCTTGATTCTGATTTTGATCAGAGGGACAGGTTGGTTCTAGTTTATCCCGCAAGTGACCGCCTTGAAAATCCTCATTCACATTGGCAAATTGCCTAAACTCCTTCAGGATAGATTCAGATAGAGGAGTGTCATCCATTGGTAAGGAGTGGCTCTCATTGTGAGGGAGATCTGATTTCCTCTGATTTAGGAGATGTAATTGTACCAAAATCTCCTGGTATGTTTTTCTGTCCATTGCTTCGAGCTCACCTTTGGTGATTAAAGATCTTTGAATTGCTGAAAAATGTAAGCCCTGTTTCGTGATTTCCAACTTTAGGTCCTGTAGTGTCTGCTTAAGATCTATATTAACAGTGTGACAACAGCTAACCACGGCCCCATCCAGTTTTGTTACGTCTCTTATCAATTCAAGTAAGGATCCAGTTTGGGACTGAACTTCCCCCTTGAGTAATTCAAAGACAGAAACTAAAGAGTTTAAAACATAATTTATTGCATTCAAGGTATTATTAGTGGGGTACACCACGTCGTCCATAGATTCTACAGGTGCATTTCGAATGATCACATCCGAGTTTGTTGATCTTCCGTCCCCTTCATCAATGACTAGACAAGACTCTCGACTTAGTTCAGAGCGTGAGAGTTGCAGTTGTTCCATCATGTGATCCCTTGATTCCAAATCTAATTGAGTCGTGGATTTACTGTCCCGAAAATGTTGAGCAATTATTTTCTGTATTTTGGAGGTGGTGACAGTGAACTCGAGACCCCTTTTCCAATTGTTCACTGCAAATTATTCAGCTCCTGAAGTGCCAACAGATCTTGAGGGAGTAGAATGATTATTTTCCATGTGAACTAGAGAAAATGGAAAATATGGATTCTCAACAGGTGGTGTAATGTTAGTTCTTATGTTTATGTGAGCACTTTGAGATTCATTGATGTGGATCCTGTTTGCAATTTCACTGTCATCCATTAAAGGGTTGCTGCGTAGTTTCATAATTCGGTTTTTGATGAAAGTCGGTTTTTCACTATTTCTCCTTAATGAGGGCTGGCGAGAATGGAGTTGGTTTCGTAGTTCTCCAACACTCCTATTCTCAAAGTACAATAATTTAAACACTTGGAAAAGTCACAAGGGAACCAGAGTAGGCAATGAGTGGCTGATAGATGAAACTCACATTGCAAATGACAAGCAACCAGCACTGGGCAATTTAGTGCCTTTGGTTCATGTGATTCAAAGTGGAAGAACCCACGGTCGTCACTAAAATTGGTAAAGACTACAGTTTGGTTGGTTCAAAGGCTAAATCTACTCCACTACTTAAATTCACTAGGTGAGCAATTAGAGGTTGATGAGATGTAGAGTTGTATTCCGGCGGCTCAAAGGCAAAGTGCCAGCAGTCACCGCTCAAGCACAATAGATGATCAATATGGTTAGTTTACAGCGAGCACAACAGTTATTCAATGCGAACAATTTAAACGTGGTGCAATTGTCAGAGTTGAGTATGTACTCGGGCGGCTGAAAGGCAGAACGCCAACAGTTACCGCGCGATCACAAAAGCAGCCAAAAAAGGTAAATAATATATATATATATTTTTAAATATGTAAAATTATATAAAATATGAGTCCATATGGTTCAAAAGTAGAACACTAAGAATCACTATGAGCGCGGCACAGTAAACAGTTCAAAGCCGGCTCAGCTATAACAACGGACCGGGGCTCTTGCAGCTCAAAGCAAAACGCTGACAGTCACTGCGCGAGCACAGCAGGGAAAAATACAACAATCGAGCCTCAGCCAGAATGCCTCATGAAACAGGGGTTCTATCAACAGGGACGCTGCCTCTAGCCGCCACTAGTTTAAGGCGCTTGTAGCTTATAGCCGCTTACCCTCGGCGTGGAGCATCATCACTGTCTGCAGCCCAAAATGAAACAGGCAGTATCCAGCAACTCCGAGGTACCCGTGGCCTCAGGTGTTATGCGCTTCCAGCTCTCATTCACTGTCTCTCGCCCACCACACTTTCTCCCCGGCCCACAGCTATACAAGAGCTCCAGCACTTCCTCAGCCTACTTCTGGTTAGAGGAAAGGACCACAAAGGCACGTCAAGCCTCACTGAGAGTAAACACGCAGTAAACACACAGCCGCTTCCAACGTTAAAGAGAGTGTCCTACTCTTGAAGGTCTTCTACTAAAGACAGCTTCTTAGCTCGATGGGAAAGAGCCTGGGAAGTACAGGCTACATTGGGAAGATGGCCTCTTCTACAGTGAACCGACTGAGTCAACCCCTGGAGACTGCAAAAGACTTGTAGTACCTCTATTGAACCGACTCCAGTTCCTACAGTTAGCCCATGAGATACCTTTGGCTGGTCATTTAAGTTTTAAGAAGACCAAGGAAAGGCTCTCACTTTACTTCTACTGGCCTAAGATGGGTTCAGAAGTAGACAAATTCTGTAGGAGCTGTCACACCTGCCAAACCTCTGGCAAGAGTGGAGCCAATAATGTGGTACCCTTGGTGCCTCTCCCAGTGGTGGGAGTTCCTTTTGAGAGGGCCAGGATTGACATTGTCGGTCCTCTTGATCCTCTCACATCTTGAGGTAACAGGATTATCCTGGTGGTAGTAGACCATGCTACTAGATATCTTGAAGCAATACCTATGAGGACTGTTACGGCTCAGGCTCTGGCTAAGGCCATACTTGGTATTTTTACCAGAGTAGATTTTCCTAAGGAAGTGATATCTGACAGGGGATCCAATTTTATGTCCCACTACATGCAAGCCATGGGGACAAACTGTGGAGTCACTTACAAGTTCTCTACTGCCTACCATCCACAAACAAATGGACTGGTGGAGAGATTTAACAGATCTATGAATAGCATGATTGGTGCTTTAGAAGAACCCCTTAAAAGAAAGTGGGACCTTCTACTGCCATGCCTTCTCTTTGCATATAGAGAATTCCCTCAGGAGGTAGTAGGTTACAGTCCCTTTGAATTTCTCTATGGCCATCCAGTAAGAGGTCCATTGGCCCTGATTAAGGAGGGGTTGGAGAGTGCTCCTTCCCCCAAGCCAGTCAGAGTGGTTGTCTATGTGATAGGTCTCCGGAGGAGAATGTAACACATGATGGCAGAGGCAAGTGATAACTTGAAAGCTGGTCAAGTTCTGGTCAACCATTGGCATGACAAGAAGGCTAACATGGTTGAGTTTACTCAAGACCAGCTTGTTCTTGTTTGGTACCTACAAGGCAGAGGGCCTTGCAGGACAAGTGGATAGGACCCTTAAAAGTTGAGGGTAAACTTGGAGAGGTGAACTATCTGGTGGGTTTAGGCAATCCGAAGGAGGCTCCCAGAGTCTTTCACACCAACTGTTTAAAGGCGTATGTCTCTAGACCTGAGATAGGAGCTTTGCTTCTAGCTTCAGCTGGGGAGGAAGAGCAGAGTAAACCTCTACCTGACCTCCTCAGAGGCATACCTTTAGATGAGAAAGTGGAAGGAGTTAATCTCTCTTCCAGTCTAACATCTGACCAGCAGGATGAGTGCAATTACTGTTGAATCAGTTTGCCTCCCTGTTCTCACTTTCATCAGGCTTGACCCCTTGGGACCAGCATGTCACGACCCTCGCCCATAACCCCCTCTGGCAAACCATTGGACAGGTGGAGTCAGGACTCGGGCCTCTAGAGCCTGACATCCTCTTCAAAAGCCTTCATGGGGCCAGTCCTGGCGCCTATGGCGCCGGGCTCATATACCATGAAAAACAATGTGGGAACTACTTTATTGTATTGTCAGCCAACATGGAGGCATCCACATAGCTTGGTTCTTAAGAACCAAGCTATGCGGTCTAGTGTTTTGGGTGTGGCAGCCTAGAGACTACTTTACCTGGACTATTTTGTTGGGTCTGCTGTCATGATGCCTACCCCCGGGGAACCAGATCAAGTCCAGCAGCCCCGGAAGCAGGCATCAAGTTATTCCAAGGAAGCCCAACAACCCCTGCTAGGGGCATTTTGGGTGCAGTCCTGGCGTCTATGGCACCAGGCTCATATGGAGAGTCAGTCCTGGCGCCAGGCTCATAGATTAACACTTACCTGATGCAGACCATGCTGCAAACTTACCTGATGCAGACCATGCTGCAAGAACTCCAAGGCAAAAGAGGCTTGAAAGGGACTACTTTACCTTAGGACTATTTTTTACTCGGGTGGGGTCGGGGAGGAATACTTACCTGGGACTACTTTGGAGGCTATTTAAACCACGCCCGAAGAGCAGCACACGCTTCGCGTTATTCTGCATCCAGCAGCGTAACGCTCACCGTGCCTGCAAGTCTGCATCCAGTCTTCTGCCACGCCCGCCTCGAGTCGGGAGCTCCTAGAAAGAAGGACAAAGAAGGAGAAAAGGTTAGAACAAGAGCAATACTTTTGATCCTTACCTGAATTCCCGATCCACCGCGCCTTCGAGCTGGAAGAAAGAAGTTATTCTATGCGCGTCGCCTCGCCTGCTGCAGCGCGGCGCTGAACTCACCGGCCTTCGCAGCATCTTCTCTATCCACCGCATCCTTCAGCATGTTCCCGTCGCACTCCGGCATCTAAGAGAAACACAACAGCAGCAAGGTAAGCCAAGGGAATAAACAGAGACAATATTAGTTACCCCCCCATAGACTTACCTGATTTTACCACCGTGGGTACTATTCCTCTTCTCGGGTCGGCGCAGCCTCCACCGCATCCTCGCCGTACCCTGGCCCCCAAGGGGAACAAAAGAACAGCAAGGTGAAACAAAGGGACAAACAAGGGGAAACCTCCTCACCACAATAGACTTACCTAATTTTACCGCCGGAGGCATTATTCCCCGAGACTTCATACTTTCTCTCAGCACCTGAATAAGGGGAAAGCAACAGGTTACATACTGACATTATTTTATCGAACTGTGTTGGATAATACAAATCCTTACCTGAATATTATCGGTTGCCACGAGGAACTCTTCGCTAGGGTCAAGCTGCAACCTGCAAGGAATCGGACAAGAGTGAAAGTCAGACATTTGAACTCTTACGAACTAAATACTTACGGCGTCTTGCCGGAAATCTCAGAGTCAATATAGTTCTGCAACTCACCAAATCCTTCGAACCAGTGAAGCAACTGGTTATCTACGCGCCAATGCGCTCAATGCAGGATGGAGAGCTCATCTTTCCAAACCATCAGGTGAGACTATAAGAGGGGACATCAAAGGTGATCAGTGGGGAGAACAGCAGGGGTGGTGGGTTTACGCTCAAGTCCACGGGTGGTTAATTCCCTTTCTCCATTTGCAGAAGAATACTCCTACGGCCAAGCAAACGAAGCTAGGTGGGCCAGTCCAGTCCGTCATCTCGGCACTACGCGTCACATTGGTGGAGACCGCAGCTGTCCAGTTCAGATCGACGCTGCTGTGGGAGCCATGTGAGTGTTACAGAACGCGAAGCCTACCCACAAAATCCCACCCGGGCGTTATGGATACCTCAGAAACTGACCAATTGGCCCAATTACTAGGGGAACTGAGGGCTGAAGTGCATTCCGCCCGTCAAGAAACCAATGCTCTTAGGAGAGAACTGATTTTGTCAAAGGAGCAAACTGATGACCTTGCTAGGCAACTACTGCAAAGCCAGGACCCGGGGGAAATCCAGCTCCTGTGTCATCGAGTAACCCTGTGCAAATAAACCAACCAGGAACTATTCCATTAGCTCCGTCCGAACGCTTTGCCGGGGACCCCAAAAGGTTCACTGTGTTTATGAACCAGTGCCACTTGCACTTTTTATGCAGACCTGGAGCCTTCCCAAACGATCAAGCCAAGGTAGCCTTTGTATTGTCATATCTCAGCGGCAGTCCAGCTGATTGGTCAATTCCACTAGTTACTCAGGATGACCCAATTTTTCGGGATTTTCAGGGCTTTCAAATGAGCATGGAAAGATTATTTGCTCTGCACTCCCATGGACAGGTCCTGGATAACGAACTTTTGTCCCTACGACAGGGTAACCAGGACCTTCTATCCTACATCGTGACCTTTAATAGGTTGATAGTGGAAACTGGATGGCCCAAGGTAAAACGAATCAAGATGTCTTGGTTCAAGTTGTGAACCCACCTCAAGACTGCGCTGAATATATAGACTTAGTGGTCCAGTTAGATCACAGACTTCAGAACAGAAAGGCTGATCGAGCCACGTTTGAGAATTGGGTGTTGGTCAAAACCCACACTAACCCCAAAGGAGCAGATGCTTCAGAACCCATGCAAATCAGAGGGGTTAAAGGATGCTTAACCCAGAAGGAAAGAGAAAGGAGACGGCAAATGCAATTGTGTCTCTATTGCGGAACTTCTGGGCATTTTCTACGGGAGTGCCCTGTAAAACCATCCAAGAAGGTGGTAGGAGCTGCTGATAAAAGCCATATGGAGTCAGACTCAGGAAACAACCAGGCCCGACAAGCGTAGAGGTCCGCTTGCCGAGCTTGAATGAGGATACTCAGACCTCGCATTTCATCATACCAATGGTCCTCGTAGATCCAAGGCAGCCATCGCGTATGCACACAGTAAGGCCATACATGGGTAGCGGGGCCATAGGAAACTATGTGGACTACGAATTGGCTTCCAGGATGAATCTACCTCTCTGCCGAAAAACCACCTCAGATTGTCATCACCACAGTCGATGTAACAGAAATTGCCTCTGGGCCAGTAACTCATTCCACCGCAGAGATGACACTATTGGGTCAGGATGGGCATCGAGAGACTATTGTGTTTGATCTAATCAAAGCCCCACAGTTCCAAATAATACTGGGGATACCTTGGTTGGAAACACATAATCCTTGTATTGATTGGCGAGAGAAGAGAATAACCTTCCCGGATTGTGCACAAACCTGTTACCCAAAGAAAAACCTGAACGCAGGCCTGGCCACAGTAACCACATCAGTCGTGCAATTACCTCCAGAATATCAAGAATTCCAGGATGTCTTCCAAAAAGAACAGGCAAACACCTTACCACCTCACAGATAGTACGATTATCAAAACAATCTCATACCCGGTGCACAACCCCCTTGTAGCAGAATCTACGCCCTTACGGAACCTGAGAACCTTCACCTACGGCAATACCTAGACCAGTACCTTGCTAATGGCTTCATTCGCCCATCCAAGTCCCCTGCATCTTCAGCTTTGTTCTTCGTGCCCAAAAAGGAAGGTGACCTCAGAACGTGCATAGACTACCACGCATTGAACCGGATCACTGTTAAGAACCGATACCCATTGCCTCTGATCCCCCAAACTACTAGACCAAGTAAAGGACGCATGCATATACACTAAGTTGGATCTCCGGGGGGCATCCTATCTGGTACGTGTGAAAGAGGGCGATGAATGGAAGACTGCTTTTCGCACTAAGTACGGGTTATTCGAATAACAGGTGATGCCCTTCGGGTTGTGCAATGCACCAGCAGCCTTCCAATACTTTATGAACAATGTCCTTCGTGAACTCATTGACGTTTGTGTTGTCGTATATATCAATGATATTCTAGTGTACTCCTCTTCAGAATCTGACCATGTAAAGCACGTCCGAGCAGTCCTTGAGAAATTGCGCCAGCACAAACTATATGCAAAACTGGAAAAATGCCTTTTTCATGCCACAGAAGTCAAATTCCTTGGGTTTATCCTGAGTCCAAAAGGTGTCTGAATGGACTCACGAAAGGTGGATGCAATTCTTAAGTGGCCATCACCGAGTTCAGTTAAAGGAGTACAAAGCATGCTCGGCTTTGCCAATTTCTACCGCAGATTCATCCCGGATTTCTCACATCTTGTACATCCCATCACAGCACTCTTGCGAAAAAACAAACGCTTTATGTGGACTGAAGAAGCTGAAAATGCCTTCCAAGAGCTGAAAGCGAAATTCACGTCTGCACCTGTACTAAAGCACCCACGCCCTGAACTTCCATACATAGTGGAAACTGATGCATCCAGTTTAGCCATGGGAGCTGCCCTGTCCCAAAAGGACCCTGAAACTGGCCAGCTTCACCCAGTAGTTTTTTGGCCCAGAAAGTTCTCGGCACCCGAGTTAAACTATGCTGTTACCGACAAGGAGTTATTAGCCATAAAATCTGCCTTCAAGGCTTGCCGGCACTATCTTCTCAATGCCCGGCATACCATTACTGTGATCACTGATCACCGGAACTTGCAGTATTTAAAGACAGCCAAGGCCCAATCGTCACGCCAGCTCCGATGGGCATTATTCTTTGCTGAGTTCGATTTCATGATAACCTACCGAACAGGTTGCAAGAACGGTAAAGCAGACGCCTTATCCCGAATAGGGATGGGAGAGGCAGAAGTGAACCCAGAACTAGTACCTATAATTTCCGAACAAAGGATTCTTGGCATGACTACTCTACAGACACTAGAGGACATTCAGGTGAAGATCCAGCAACTCTTTGATTCCACAGCCCTGCAGGACTGGGTAAAGAAAGGCCCGGACTACTCTGTCACCAATGACCTGCCTTATTACCTAGGGCGGCTGTTTCTGCCACACAAGGAACTACAAGAGCTAGTCATTTGCCATTATCATGACACCCTAATGGAGGGGCACCCAGGTATCGCAAAGACTGAAGCTAAAATTTAAAGACAATTCTGGTGGCCCACCTGGTGAAAGGATATTAAATCATTTGTAATGTCTTGTGGCATTTGCGCCCAAAACAAAAGTCAGAAGAAAAAAACAGCTGGACTCTTACAACCTTTAGACATTCCACCTACACCATGGCACACCTTATCGTTAGACTTTATTACGGATCTACCCCCATGCAATGGATTTAACACCATTCTAGTCATTGTGGATCTTTTTTCCAAGATGGCCCACTTTATTCCTTTAAAGGGATTACCTTCAGCTTCAATCCTGGCCAAGGAGTTCCTCGAAAACATTGTTTGCATACATGGATTTCCGTCCATATTGGTCTCTGACCGCAACAGTCAATTCATTTCACATTTTTGGAGGAAATGTTGTCAATTGGCACAAATCGATGTGAGGTTATCGACCAGTCACCACCCCCAAACCAGTGGTCAAATGGAGAGGACCAATCAGACTCTTAAACAATACCTGCGTTGTATGTTACATCAGACAGAGTAATTGGAAAGATATTATTTGGATTGCCGAATATGCATACAATAATTCAATGCATTCTGGAACTGGACGAAGCCCCTTTTATACCTTATATGGGCACTATCCTTGAACCTCAGACCTTGACTCACCCCAACACTTAGAAATGCCCGCAGTGGACCATCTGCACACTACGTTTACACAAGCCTTTAAGGAAGCAACTGCACATTTAAAACAAGCGAAAGAAAAATACAAGAAAAATGCTGATCGGCATAGAAGCGATAGTCCACAATACCAGATAGGGGACCAAGTATGGTGGGCCACAAAAAACATACCTCTAAAGGGAATACAGACCTTTAACCCCAGATATTTGGGACCTTACTCTATTAAGGCCATTATCAACCCAGTGGCCGTCAAGTTGGACTTACCTGCTAATATGCGAATTCACCCCGTTTTTCATGTGTCACTTTTGAAACCAGTGTACCCAGGGACAAGACTAACCAAGCCACCAGATCCCATCCTTATAGACGGGGAACCCGAATTTGAGGTCAAGAACATCCTGGACTCCAAGTTGGTGACGTCAAAGCTTTTTTATGTAATCGACTGGAAAGGTTACGGACCACAGGAAAGGTCATGGGAACCTAGTGACCACGTTCATGCACCCCGATTGGTGCAATAATTCCACCGAATTTTCCCAGATAAACCAAAACCATGGAGAAGAACGACTTTAGGTGGGGCCTTGGGACGGGGAGTGCTGTCATGATGCCTACCCCCGGGGAACCATATCAAGTCCAGCATCCCCAGAAGCAGGCATCAAGTTATTCCAAGCAAGCCCAACAACCCCTGCTAGGGGCCATTTGGGTGCAGTCCTGGCGTCTATGGCGCCAGGCTCATATGGAGAGTCAGTCCTGGACCCATAGGCGCCAGGCTATTAGATTAACACTTACCTGATGCAGACCATGCTGCAAGAGCTCCAAGCCAAAAGAGGCTTGAAAGGGACTACTTTACCTTGGGACTATTTTTTTACTCGGGTGGGGTCGGGGAGGAATACTTACTTGGGACTACTTTGGAGGCTATTTAAACCACACCTGAAGAGCAGCACACGCTTCGCGTGATTCTGCATCCAGCAGCATAACGCTCACCGTGCCTGCAAGTCTGCATCCAGTCTTCTGCCACGCCCGCCTCGAGTCTGGAGCTCCTAGAAAGAAGGAGAAAGAAGGAGAAAAGGTTAGAACAAGAGCAATACCTTTGATCCTTACCTGAATTCCCCATCCACCGCGCCTTCGAGCTGGAAGAAAGAAGTTATTTTATGCGTGTCGCCTTGCCTGCAGCAGCGCCGCGCTGAACTCACCGGCATTCGCAGCATCTTCTCTATCCACCGCATCTTTTAGCATGTTCCCCTCGCACTCCGGTATCTAAGGGAAACACAAGAACAGCAAGGTGAGCCAAGGGAATAAACAGAGGCAATATTAGTTACCCCCCATAGACTCATCTGATTTTACCACCGTGGGTACTATTCCTCTTCTCGGGTCGGCGCAGCCTCCACCGCATCCTCGCCGTACCCTGGCCCCCAAGGGGAACAAAAGAACAGCAAGGTGAAACAAAGGGACAAACAAGGGGAAACCTCCTCACCACAACAGACTTACCTAATTTTACCACCGGAGGCATTATTCCCCGAGACTTCATACTTTCTCTCAGCACCTGAATAAGGGAGAAAGCAACAGGTTACATACTGACATTATTTTATCGAACTGTGTTGGATAATACAAATCCTTACCTGAATATTATCGGTTGCCACGAGGAACTCTTCGCTAGGGTCAACTGCAACCTGCAAGGAATCGGACAAGAGTGAAAGTCAGACATTTTAACTCTTACTAAATACTTACGGCGTCTTGCCGGAAATCTCAGAGTCAATATAGTTCTGCAACTCACCAAATCCTTCGAACCAGTGAAGCAACTGGTTATCTACGCGCCCCTGCGCTCAATGCAGGATGGAGAGCTCATCTTTCCAAACCATCAGGTGAGACTATAAGAGGGGACATCAAAGGTGATCAGTGGGGAGAACAGCGGGGGTGGGGGGCTTATGCTCAACTCCACGGGTGGTTAATTCCCTTTCTCCATTTGCAGAAGAATACTCCTACGGGCCAAGCAAACTAAGCTAGGTGGGCCAGTCCAGTCCGTCATCTCGGTACTACGCGTCACATTGGTGGAGACCGCAGCTGTCCAGTTCAGATCGACGCCCCTGTGGGAGCCAGGTGAGCGTAACACTAGTTAAACCACACCCGAGAAAGACAACACGATTTGTGTTACTTAGCAGCTTGCAACGTGACGCTCACC
Organism: Ambystoma mexicanum; assembly: GCF_040938575.1. Lineage (NCBI taxonomy): Eukaryota > Metazoa > Chordata > Amphibia > Caudata > Ambystomatidae > Ambystoma > Ambystoma mexicanum. The sequence goes on from NC_090927.1 coordinate 91,323,008, forward strand.
GTGTCCAGCTATTCCCTTGAACCTCGAAGAAGCAGAACCTGCAAGGAGACAAAAGGAACATCATTAGCAGCAGCATCTTACCTGCAGTCTTCATCTTTAAACACTTGCAGCTACTGAGAACAGCTTCCTCAAATCTGCCTGCCTCCCGGACAGAACGACTTGAAAGAGGAAGATAGAGGCAACATTAAAGAAAGCAGTAGAGACATTTACAAATTACGAATTGCTCAAAAGGCTTACCCGGCTGGTCGCCTCTCGGCTGGCACCACTCCAGACATTCCACTCACGCTGAAGAACACGGCGACCTACAAGGAAGGAAAACACAGGTTAGCAAAGGGAAGACTTTGCAGCATTGCGCATAGAGTTTACCGCATCATAGCGCTCTTAATGCGCCATCATTTACCAGCGGGGCTCAACCAAGCCAGTTCGCTGCACTGAAGCTCCGCACACCTAAGGGAGAAAAATAGACAGCTTAAACAAAGAAAGGCATGCAGGATAGCAACAAAACTAAAGAACACAAATAAGACCTACCTGAACAATATCAAATGGGTCGGCTTCAGTGAAGTAACTGGACAGCACTCACTCATGAAAGACAACGCACCCCTGCAAAGAAGGCAGGACAGAGAGCACGCATAATTCTACCACAAGGTGAGGAGAGGGCACTAGAGGGACTGAAATCATACGGGGTGGAGGGAGGATACTTACCCCAGTCGGTCAGTCTTGAACACAGTCCTCCTGTATTTTCAGGCAGAACCTTCCCTGCAGACCACATCAGGGCAAAGCTGAGGAGCATATCAACGAGTAACCCGTCTGGGTGGCATCCCTGTGGATATCAGGTGAGCGTAACGCTTGCATGATATACTCACTGGTGAGTGTTTGCCTTTGAAAACCAGGGGGTACAGAATGTCTGACAATGTCAGAACCCACATATGGAATGCGGTCAACAAGATGCTTGATCTCGGCATTATAGAACCCTCTGATAGTCCATGGTCTAGCCCAGTTGTGCTTGTACCAAAGGCGGATCCAAGGAGTTGAGATTTTGCGTGGACTAGAGAGCTCTAAATGTAGTCACAAAGACCGATGCCCATCCTTTACCTAGGACAGATGAGCTGGTGGATAAACTTGGTGCAGCCAAGTACCTCAGCTCATTTGAACTAATCTCAGGCTATTGGCAAATAGCTCTGTCAGACCATGCCAAGGAGAAAACTGCATTCTCCACCCCAGCAGACCTCTACCAGCTTAAGGTAATGTCCTTTGGACTAAAGAATGTACCTGCTACATTTCAGAGGATGGTCAATCAAGTTCTGAATGGGACAGAGGACTTCTGCATGACATACTTGGGTGACATTGCAGTGTTCAGCCATACATGGAACGAACATATTGATCACCTAGGGGATGTTTTGCAGGCTCCTGAACAGGCCCATCTGACCATAAAGGCAAGTAAATGTCAAATTGGTCAGAGTCAAGTGGTCTACCTTGGACATGAGGTAGGAGGAGGTGAAATAAGGCCATTGCCTAGCAAAGTACAGGTTGTACAAAACTGGGCCACCCCTACCACTCAAACCCAAGTGAGAGCCTTCCTAGGTCTCACTGGGTACTACAGGAACTTCATAGAGAACTATGGGTCCATAGCTTCTCCATTGAATGTTATCTCCTCTCCAACATTTCCTAAGAAGGTCAGATGGAATGAGGAGTGCACTCCAGCCTTTGAAGGCCTGAAGAAAGCCTTTTGTCAAGCTCCAGTCCTAAGAGCTCCTGACTACCACCAACCCTTCATTGTACAAACTAATGCTTCAATGCAGGTATACGTGCAGTCCTTACTCAAATGGATGAGAAAGGTAGGGAACATCCCATTTATTTTATCAGCAGGAAGTTAAAGGATCCTGAGACAAGGTGCACAACAATAGAACACAAATATTTTGCTATTGTATGGGCACTGAAGAAGTTTAGACCATACTTGTATGGATCTACTTTTATTACTTCCACCAACCCTTGAGACGGCTGATGCAAATGAAAGGGGAAAACCCTAAACTACTAAGATGGTCAATCTGCCTGCAAGGGTTTGATTTTACCATTGAGCACAGAGCAGGAAGTCACCACCAAAATTCTGATGGTCTCTCTAGGCTATTTATAACCAACTAGAGGTATGAGATCCATTCAGGAGTGGATTAAATCCTCCTATCCCTTAGTCTGGGGGGAGGGCGAGAGTTAGGGAGAATTCTCATTTATGGCTAATTTCCCTTACCTAGTGAGTCCCTCAGCAGCTTTGCTGGATTTCCAGGATTTATTTTTTCCACCTGGTTATTTCCCACTCTTACATGCGTTTTGCCATGTGTATTTCTACTTTTTGTGTGATCTTGGGCTCTGGAGCCACACCACTCCATGAGCCCAACATCTTGGGTGTGTTACACAGCACCTTCAGTACAGTAACACAGGGTTGTCTCTAAGACTTCCCACTGACTCCATTTTTCTGGGTCCGACTACTGTCCCCCAGAAACGGGTAAAGTTGCCATTTACTTTATGTAGTCTTTTAACCTACAGACCCCGTACACCCCATCTTACATGGAGTATTGGAAAGGGTTAACTCGGACCCCTTTTTGTCTGTACCTCCTGGAGCCATGTTTCGCTCCCTTAACACTAAGACATGGCTGGTGTCAGTGGTATCTACCCTAACTTTTCTACCACGATTATACTATATAAACGTGGTACTGTTTTAGGCTATTGTATTAGCCTTGAACATAAACCCGCTTGACCAAATGCTTTTTCGTTTGGCTCCGGTCGGGTTTAATCACATTTCTTTTTGTTAATATCCTTCTTCTGTTTTACTTTGCGCGGCAAACCATGTTGCCTTCTTTGTTTGCCGTCCTTTGGCGGGCTTCTAGGAAGAAGCCCTCCTTTGGCGTCTGGGTGTCTACGTGGGCTGAATGTGAGGGAGGGGTTTAGTAACCCCCTGCACAGGGTCTCCTTGGAGACCTAAGTCACACTTTGTGTCCATTGGCTGAGCTGGTTGTCCGGGCTGAACAACCTCCCTGCTGTGTGATTGACAGCCAGGCTGTGTGAGTGGGGGATTTTGGCATAAAAGGCAGGACTCATGAGCTGGAAGTCAGAGTCGCCACTGGAACTACTAGAACCGACGAGAAGCGGAGAAGAAGACGGCTGATGCAACTCCCGAGTCCCGGTGAAGCCCTGCTGCAGTCCTGAGCTATCTACCCTTCAATGACAGAGAAGATCCAGTCCGGAGTCTTCTTCCCTTGAGCCTGGTGGGATCAACCAGCTCACCTTTCTACAGCCAGAGAATCCTCTCCTGGGTCGAAATTGCTGCATGAAGCTTTAGTGGTCCGGATAGCCATCAGAAGGGCCCTCTCCTGTTTTAAAGGAGCGCACCTTTTATTCACTGTTGCTTTGCTGCTGCTGGCCTCATCCCTGGGTAGTGCAGATCGCTCCAGTCATCCTCCTTATTGTCCCCACGACTGAAGCTTCAGGAACTGTGAGTCTGCAGGAACTACCAGGAACAACTGCCGTGGCAACAGCTTTCTTCATTCAACTAAGTTTCTGTGTCCATTTGGACGTTCTCTACGTCCGACCTTGAGGAATCGGGGTGAACCCTTTTCCTTACCTAAGGCTTGTCCTTTCTTCCTTCCCTCTTATAAGCCTCCCTTTGACGATATCCAAGTACTCCTGGCAACGTTAATCTCGAATTGTTCTAATCGTGTGATCCTCGACAACAGAGCCCTGCTCCATTTGACACTCGCGCAGGCCTATTGACCTTATCTGTCTCTTAGACTACGCCCTGTGCTTCATGTGCCTTGACAAAAGTATTGCCTATGATTTTTATCCCCTTTGCCTTGGATTTTATTCAATGTGCTAAATGTGTTTTGACTGTGGTTACAATTCTCCCCGCGGGTATGCTTTTCTTTTGTAAGACCGAACGGTCATTGCTGTCAAAAAGTGAGCGCTTCTTAACCCCCGGTAACACCTTTTGTTTCACAACACTGGTCTGTCAAATTCTAATGTACTTACCTTGAATTGACCTGAACCAAAATGATTGGTTGTATGTAGTATATTTTAGAGTGTGCTTTTGTTTAATAGAAGTCAAGTGTTTTGTGAACAGATGGTTTAAAAACTTATATTTTTTAACCAGAAACCTTGAGTCAGTGTTTCCTTAAGTCACAGTAATTGTAGTCCTTTGTGTAAATCATATTACTGCTCATTTGCTCTTGAGATAAGTCTGGCTGCTCCGCTACTGCTACCACTATAACTGTGTAGTACGGGTGTGTACCAAAGGTGAAATTGTACCGCCACTTGTAGACTTAATTGTCTGTAGTGTTCCCTAAGGGTACTGCAGAGGATTCTGCTTAACAGCACCCAGTCCTGACTGGCTGGCTGACTGTCCTTTTAGGACAGCCTCTCTGCTGTTTGAGTGACAGCTAGCCTGTGCATGAATGGGAGAAACCTGCCTATAAGGCGAGGGTTTGGGGACTAGAGGCAGAGTCGACCACTCAGAAGAACAGCCTGACAAATAAAGCATGTACGAAGCTTGCTGTATCCTCCTGGACCTTTGAATTGCCCGGTGAAGCCCTGCTGCTGTGTTGAAACTCCTTTTTCTGACCGACAAGAGAAGCTCCGGAAGGGACTACTTCTTCCCTTGGGTTAGTGGGACCAACTACCCCTGAGACAAACTCAATTGGACCATCTTCCCCGACTGGCTGTACTTCTTTGCTGCTGCAGGAACCCAGTGGCAGGGGGCGAGAAATCCATGGTCGAGTGCGATGTCTGCAATCCGGCCAGAAGCTCCAGGAGTCTCCTAAGGACTGTCAAGGGGTTTGACCCATGTTGAATCAATAGACTGGGTAGATGTGGGGATGAGCTGTCGCCGCCCATTATTCTATCCCAGAACAAACTAAATCAACAGACTGGGTAGATGTGGGGATGAGCTGTCGCCGCCCACATTCACGCCAGAATCCAGGAGAACTGCGCAGTTTGCGCACACCAAAATGGTCACCTAATCTGCCACCCACCAGTGCAAAGAAAGGTGGTTATGTTCAAAATCCATTTTTATTGATGTCAAAAAGTTGCTAAAATCATGGGCACAAGACAACTCTAAAGATGCAACCTTCTTGTGGGGGGTTCCACATCACCACTCTACTGTAAGGATGCCATCAAAACAATGTTAAGCAAGGATCCTATACTATCAAGCAAAAGACCACTCTATTGAAATGCATTAATTCAAGATAGATCCCAAAAATGGGTGCAGTACCAGCTTTGTCCACAAACCGGCGCTAGCGGTCTAAACTCTGACAGTAGGACTGTATCTCAGGAGGGCAAGAGGATCCAGCCTAACTGGGACTTCAAATCCTGTTGGTTAATTAACATTCTTAACCACCTGCTGTTCCCAGAGACCATCTGATTCAATTAACAGGCCAAGAGGCTGGGAAACCTTCTCACTCCAGAGACCCACACAACAGCCCAGGATATCACATGACCCTGGTGATTGGGAAGGAGGGGTTTTCCCTTCAGCCTGCCGGACACCACACAATTGACTCTTTCCCTTGAATGGAGTATGTTAATTTTGGGTGTGGACTGTAAACAGAGCTCTGCCTGGGAGCAGGGACATGTGAGCTGACCCACCCAGCTTTGAGGGGCGGGCCAGACTTGAGTGTGGATTCCTATTGCAGCAAATATATGTTTAAGTTAAATGCTTCTAAAATATTGTATTAAGCTCACAAAAATTTGCAATTTGGAGAACCTTAATCCAAGCAATGTACCTACAATTCAAGACTTGATTCAACTTTGTACCATGTTCTGAGGCGAAACCCCGCTATTTATTGATATTACAGACACCGGGTTTATGCTAGAAACCTAGTAAATTACTGGAATGTGTGTAGAAGGAGGGTGTACATTGGTGTAATTTTTGATACAGATGTAAAATTGGTAAACCAATTAAAAAACGAAATTAAGTTGTCATTTTTAATGCAAGCCCCCAGGAAGATCAGAGTCAGACAAGCATGGACCATAAGGAATCTGTAATAGGTACATGTAATTTCAACAAATTGTGTATCTGGCAAATATGTATTTGGATCAGAAATACGTTTGTGTGCACATTGACAAGGGGAGTGTCTTTCTGTAAGCCATAAAGATGACACACAACCCAGCTCCCCAATCAAGGAAGAGAGGAGGAACTGGCCAATGATAAGTTGAGAGAGTTGGGCATGCAGAATTAGCCGACCCACCCACTTTCTAAACACATAAAAAGAGACTGCTGGGACAGTTAGAGACACTCAATTCCCATTTTCTGCGGAACACGCTGACGGACGAATTCACATCCCGAACTCCAGAGTCCTAGACTGACTCCAGCAAGACAGAGATCAGAACTTAGAACTCTGACTCCAGAACTCAAAGCAAAGGCCTAATCCACAATCTGAGTTCTGTTCAGCAGGCCTCAAAACCAACCAAACTATTCAACAGCCGGGCAAGCTGTTTGAATTTTTGCCAAGAACTTCTGCCAGAACCAGAGACCCAGAAGGAAGAATTATCCAGAGACCAGACCCAGATCAGATCGCTGTGCAGTGCCGCTAGCAGAGCTGACCCAGATCCAGTGAGCAGAACCAGGCAGAGACCGTCCTTGGCGAGGGAACCGCAGTCCAATCCTGACCCGATCCGTGACGAAGTCGCATTCCTGTCCAAAATCTAGTGTGAGTACCCAGCTAGCACTGTGCCAAAACCAGTCTCTTAGTTTAAAATAATCTAATCCAAACTATTTTAGCCTATTAGAACTGCCTCCTAGAATCTTGTCATTCTGTCATCCTTAAACCTGAAAACTGTCATCTGTCATTCTGAGCTTTAAAATTTCAAATCTGAAAAACTACCTTTACTAAATCGGCCCTATCTCTGGAACGAGCGAGTTTTAACTGTCATCTTAAAGCTAAGATTCTAAGCTTTCCAACAAACCTAAAACCGACTTGCTACCCCTTATGGTGCCTCCGTAATTGCGCTCGATGCACGCGACTAAATGTGCCCCGATTTGACATTTTGCTTAATTTCAGCCACGTGTCAAAATATTTGTCCTTGCTTTCCTTTGCAAAAATTTGTTTGCAACCTGACAATCATTCATAGAGCATTGCTAAAGTGATCCTGAACTAATACAAAGTAGCTGTCACCCACCCTGAACCTCTAGAGGGAATTAAAATAATTTTAGCATATTTTTCACTTCTTTGCATACCACCTTTAAAGTACTTTGCCTGTGTTTAAAATCATCCCTGTTGCTCTAAGCTTGCTAGGGGGGAACTGAATTATATTTGATTGCATTCCTGAGAACTGTGTGCTTTTCTTCCATCTCTTTACATTGTATAAGGGGGGGGGAGGTTAATTGCTACCAGGGGGAAAAGTGATTGCATTGTTTTGGTTGAAATCATATCAAGTTTATTTTCTGTACTGCATTTTCATTCATCATTGTATTGTCCTTGAAGCCATAAAAGCATTCTCAGTTACTTTATCCTCTCTATATCAACTTCTAAGCCATTAAAAAAGTGTACCACTATAATATTATCCATTGTTGATCAACATCATATTCTCAAGTGTGATATCAAATATTAATTTACTATAAAAGTGTGATAGATATATATTGTTTAATTTTCAAATAAACCTTTTAATTTGCAAAACAAACCTACTTCTTGGCTCAGTGGGGTCAGGGGAATTCTAAGAGAGGGGTGTTATATAAGGGTTGTCATCCTGAGTAAACGAACTGGACATAAAAATATATCAATAAGGGCTTCCATCAGCATCCCAGACTAGGCATTGACTTAGCTGTAGTGTTGAATGAAGTCCTTACAGGACCCTCTAGAAGCAAGACGACTAGAGCTCGAGTCCCCGCACCAGAGTGCAGGACTCAAGGAGTGAAGGAAGCCCAACCGGTGTCCATATCTGCGGTGGTGCTGTTTACTGAGCGCTGAAACCCTGTAGTGCCGCTGATCTAAAAAGAGCCCGTAGCTGCTGCTGCTGCCCTCCAAAGTGCTGCCTCAGGAGTCCTCCAGACATCTTCCTTGTTCCTACGACTGAGGCCCAGGAACCTAGGATCTGCATCACTGCAACCAGACAGAAGCCAGCTGGACCACTCTTCTTCTAACCAAGAGTAATGTTCGGACTTGGGGTACTTACCTCAGTGTCTGTTACTTTGCTCTTCTCAGTTGAAAATTGCAATAGCTATTTTTCTAGAGCCGATTTCAGCTCTACCCCCTGAAGTGCAACAGCATGGGACCCTACAGTGATTTTTCTTCAACAAACTCTAACTTTGTGCAAGACTTTGTTATCTAAGAAGTGCCTTAGCTCCATAGACTGTGCTCCAATTGACTTTGGCTGTCCTGTCTCCCTGCAGACTCTTTTAGTCCATTTGACTTTGATATGTACTGTCACTCAGAGGTGATAACTTGGCTTTAAACTATTATTGCTGGGAAAGGTTTTTGTCTAGACTTCATTGGAAGATTTAAGTGCTCACATGCTCTCAGAACCTGTTTAACCTTGTTCCTTCCCTTAACCTGTCCTATCTGCAAACCGCAGAATCCACAACATGTACTAGTGATGTACAAATGCCATCACTGTCCTAGTTTGTGAAGTCACCTCAGGGTGTAGGAAGCGTGCAAAAAGCATCTCTAAAGAGTATCTACTAGCTTTGTGTTGATTCTGGAAAAATTGTTTAAAGTATATTTGATTGTTATATACATTGCCCTTTTTAAAGAATGCTTATTTAAAAACTACTGTTAAATAAATAGCTATTTTAACTAAAACCTTGAGTGTGTTATTTGAATACTTGTATTTGCGAATTTCTTTGCTACAGCTCTACAGCTCACATTTACACCTCTTGAGATAAGCCTGGCTGCTCAGTCACACTACCCACTTGTGTAGCACAGGCTTTTACCAAAAGGTGGGTTACCTAATACCAAGAGGACAAGGGTTGTGTAGTCTCCCACAGGGATACTACATCAATTCTTGCCTAACAATCACACACAACCATGACCCCTCCATTCATGATGGCAAGTGCCTGTAACAATCGAGGTAAAGTGGATTGCGAGACACCCACCCTATGAAATAGGTGCTGTTGTCCTACCAGCACTCACCTGGCTGCCCATTAATGATCAAAGATATCGTCCCCTGGGGATAATGGACCCGTGTTGATGGCATTAGCCACTGCAGCGAGAACTGCATACACAAGCCTTCTGCATTAACCTCTATTGATTTGTCCAAAGATGCCTCCTCACGATGGGCCAGGTGGCTGGAACATTTTAATAACTACTTCAAAGCAGTGAGGGAAACTAATCTGGGCATGAAGAGCTCCCTACTGCACCACATCGAAGGTGATGATGACCACCACCTGTTCACCTCGCTACCAACACTGGCGATGTAGATGATTATGATGACCACCTGTCTGCACATTTCCAGCCACAAATAAATCCAGATTATGAAAGATTTATCCTTTGCCAATCCACCGAGAAACCTGGGGAATAATTTGATACATTTGACACCATAATTTGCCATCTTGCCAACTCAGACAAACTGGTTGATTCCAATTATGAGATCTGCGCACAGTTAGCTCATCATGCTCCGTGATACACGCATCTCACTCCAGAAGATTCTGAAAATGGCACGTAACCATGATCTGGCTGTCTCCTGTGCCAGAATCTTGGATATGTTGTCTGACAGGCAAGTGGTGGGGTGCGCACATGTGGTGGACTCGGCACGAGTCATGAAGCAAAAGAGGAGTCACACACATCCAAATGGCACCCATCCGAAGGTGCCTGCAGATCACTCCCGAGAAGAGTAGAAGTTAAATTTGTTTGCATCACCAGGAGAGCATCTTGTATGACCGCTCCAAAGTATTTGCCTGACCTCCTGTGCAAATACATCCAAAGGATGTCTGACAGTAAACTTGCCCACAGAACCTTCAAACCTATGAGGTTTGGGGAAAGGATTCTGGAGCAGCAGGGTCTAAAATGTGGAACGCGACCCCCATAGGAACAGAGACTGCAACCAGGCCACCTGAAATTCTGGAAAGGAGTAAAAGGCCTCCTCTTTAGAAAAGAATTTCCAAAAGGCAGCTACCAATTGTCAGGAACAGTCCAATCTGTTACCAGGAACTGGCACCTACTTGATTGTGAAATATTAGGTCTACCAGGTGGGGAGTTTGCTGCTCTGCACATGAACGCTCTTCCAGGTGATCCATCCCAGCCAGTCCTTTGTTCCCCTTTACCCCAAACGTTTCTTTATGGACATGGAAGTATCTTTATAGCAGTGTCACTTTCTAAAACACTAAATAAACAAGCAAATAAATAAATAAATGAAATGTCCCAGTCTTGTGTTAGGTGGACTGGCAGTGCCAGAGTTTCTTTCTGGTATACAAATACCCACGAGTAGCAGTCCCAAATGCGAGCCAGACCTGGGCCGACTTGGCCAAAGTGAAAAAGATACTAACCTGCTCCTTCTTTTGGGTCTTCACACCTATATCCACAGACAAAGCAGCACTTCTGGCATTTTGGGCAGTCATGATCGGTTTTGCACTGTGGCGGGAATATCTGGATACAGTCATATAGGTCTGGACAGGTTCCATATTTCTCTGTAACAAAAAAAATCCATATTTTAAAATATTTTTATTTTGAAAATGAACAGCTTTAAAATAACAGCCTATCCATTGAAATGCTCGTCATTATACAATTGCAAAACAAAATCGTCCGTCGATACTGACATAATATAATAATGTAATACATGTGTCCTTTTTATAACCTTAACACAATTACTGCTTCTTGATTCCACCAATGAAGAGGCCAATGTTGCAAACGTCAGAATGTGTTTAGTTAGGCTGCTGGCATTTATTAACCACACTTCTTCCATTTCAAGCTGGTGGTACTTCCCCTAGAAATGGAGGAATTACCGCTGCAATGTTTACCACCTGTGCTAATTCCTCCAGTCCTCAGTGGAGTACCTTGGGACATAATTATGAGGAACAATAATACATCGTAAAATAGAGATTCTTACTCAGACTACGGCTGCAGTGTCAGTAAATGAGTTAATGGAATTTGTGTAACTTGTAATAAGGTGGACAAGAATAGATTATGTCCTGACCTTGAAGGGGTTCACAAAGAGCTTCTTCATTTCAGACATTGATAATATGGTGAGTTTCCACCTTGCACCAGTCATCTTTCCACTGCATTGAATTACACACCTGACATCTTTTATATATAGATTCATAGAAAACTGAAGAAACAAGGGCAGTCAGTTAATGGCATTAAGAGCTTTCGTGTACTAGACTTGACCAAAACTAAAATAGGAGCTCAAAGATCTTGAAGACTTAAAAGTGCTGTGTACAGGATTACCGCATGGAAATTACCACCAAATACAGACATGATAAAAAGCAAATGCAGAGATTGGATCAGGAATTTGGAATCTGAATCCAGTTCAAGGAGATCCACTTTTGAGTCACACAAACACCTCAATGACAAACCTCTCAGCCAGAGTCAGCTACCTGCAATCAGTGCTCCCAATTGCTCCATTATTAACATTGTTTCCAAACATACACTCTTCACTGCATACTTTCCTCTGACATACACAACCTCTAAGTCTAGCACTTTGGAAGTTGCCTTTGATATTTGGTGGGATAGATGTTCCTAAATGTAAGAAACGCATCTCAGCGTTCGTGGCTGGCCACAGCTATACAATGATTCATGTTACTGTTAAGGCAGAACCATCATAGAATTCCGATTTGAAACCTAAAGCATGGATTACTACAGAGGACCACCTGGAACAGAGAAGGGCCTGCTCAATGACTTCTTACAGGATTTCTAAATGGAGGTCTCCTCGAAATTGGAGATAGACAAAACTTCTTTACCAAATCCCCAGTTGGGTCAACCATGCAATGAAGGTCCATGAAAAGATGGTAGTTTGACAAGCCTTACTATCATTAAAAGTCCTGTGCTTCAAAAAGTGGTGATAGTGGTTTCTAATCAGGTGAGCCTGTCGGCCAACAGGTGGACTAAGTGAATCAATGACATCCATATATAGATGTCACATATACACAATTTCTGCTGTGCAGCTCCTATTGAAACGTCAGCAGTTGATAGACAGCATTGCCACCTTTAACTAAAAGTCAATGTCATCAAAGAAAGACATGCTAAAAACAACCTGTATGTACTTTCCTTTACATGTCTACTGGCCTTAGGAAAATCAGATGAATAATTTACAGTTGTCAATTGACACAACTGACTTTAGTAGCACCAAAGGTACTACTCGGAGAGAGTATAACATACATCTAAATAATGTATAATCCTACAATTCCTTGGAACCGGCACCTTCCAGCACTCTGTGGCCGTGATGCACGGCATTGGCACAGCCTACATTCTGCGCAGTGCTGGGCCAGGTGCTTGAAGCCTTCCGGCGTCAAGTGCAATGCCATATCTCAGTGCCTACCACCCCACCCCAGGTCAATGTCATGAAGGCATAGTTCTATGCCATTGCCAAAATGCCAAATGTGATCGATGCCCTGAACTATACCCATGTTGCACTGTGGCCCTCCAGGCCCACGAAGCAGCGTGACGGTACCGCAAGCACTACCCCTCCCTGAATGTGCAGGTGACCTGCTACCCCAACCTGTACACACCCACTGCTGTGTCAGCTACTGTGGTTCCACCCACAATGCCATGGTCCTATGGAACAGCACACTGTCAGGATACATGGAGAGGCACAGAGGACAACAGACCTGGATAGGGGGTGAGTGGAAATGCCAGCACACATGCGCTGTGAAGCACATGCCAAAATGGGGGGCAGGGATGCAAATGACTACACAAAGGGTAGCATGACAAGTGAATGCGAAATCCGTACTTGACCATCTCCCACACCAACGTCACAGTACAGGCCAGGGAGTATGCACATGTCGTACTTACCTGAATGGAGAATCTGATGTACACATACACGAGCTACTATAAACACCAACATGACTACAGGTACCACAATGCAACATGCCCTTACCAAGCATTGCTGACAAATGGCCACATCACCTCACAAAACAACAACCCTGTCAGTACCACAGCCATGTACCCATGTGCGCGGTGCCCACAATGGCAAGCCTGTTGCCCCAGATGATCAGGGAGTGCCCATGGGAAATCCAGCATGCCACAAGCACAGTGGAAATACACTGCCACATGACAGCCACCATGTCAGCTGCACATGTTACCGTCAAACACCTTACGTAACATATGCTGCAAGGGAACAGAGTGCATGTAAAGCGGAATCAATGCATGACACAAGTGACACTGCATGTATAGACATAGAATAGACACCTGCTGTGAAATGAAGGTCCATTTGCAGGCACAAGTAGTCCATTGACCTGCTAGTGTGCAAGTTCACCCCCACACCTTACACCATGACTAATGCCTGTGCCTCCCCCCATGCAGGTAACTTCCGGATTCCCACACCTGACCTGGGTAATGACCCCTGTGCGTGATCCACAAACACTGCAGGATAATGCCTACAACCACGCTCACAGCAGGACCTGTGTGTGCATCGTGTGTGCCTTTCGGCCTCCTGAAGCCAGGTCTTCGCTGCCTCGACCGTACCAGTGGAGCCCTGATGTACGCTCCAGAGAAAGTGGGGAATATTGTGCATGTGTAGGCCATGCTGCACAATATCTGCCTAAAGAGAAATATTCTGCTACCCCCTGATGTGGGCATGCCACCCCCAGAGGAAGAGAAAGCAGTTCCTATAGCAGAGGCAAATGCACGCATTGTCAGAGATGACGTGAGGGATGGGAGAGTGACACACCAGGGACTGATAGACAATTTCCTTTGACACTTTCACATGGCATGAGCCATGCACGACTGTGTGACACCACCTCAATCAATAAACACGACAATGACACAAACAGAATGTCCTCACATTGATGAAATTCAACGGTTTTTATGGAATGAAGTGCCCCAACTATCGCCCCTCCCTGCTCCAACCACCAACTCCCCATCACACTATCCCTCCTTACCCCTCCAACCACCAACTCCCCATAACACTATCCCCCTCACCCCTCCAACCACCAACTCCCCAGCATGGCCACTCATGGCATTTAGTGTCTCAGAGTCCTTTACAACCGAGGCCTCTTCCCCCACTGCCAGCCCCGGTCGATTTTGGTTGCAGAATGTGCTCTTGCTGACACCTTGGTGTGCCCTGCTGTGACCCTTCTGTGGGAAAGGTTGATGTGGAAGGGATGGAGTCTTGCCCCAGGTTTTGTTGGCATTGCACCTCTGTGCTCTGCCGGATGGCCTTTGCCATTGCAGAGACACCTTCAGTCATCTCCCTGACCCTCTGGGCGTAGTGTCAGGGCGCCCATATTGGTGGTTGTCTCAACTCTGTTCTGAGTGATGGCACGCACAGTCATGCGGGTGGCCCTTGAATGCTGTCCCAAATGGCCTGACGGTGTTCGGAGTACATGTGGCCAATTGCCTCCATCTCCGTCTGTCTGCGCTCCATCTCCTCAAGCCTCTACAACAGCATGCTGCGAGTAGGGGTGCGCTGCGTGGGAGAGGGACTGTACACTGGTTGTGGTTTGAATTCAGGAGAGCCATAAGAGGGTGTGTCAGCATCCGGCTCAGGTGACTGTGAATGCTGGTGGGGTGAGGGGGTCCCCGGGATCTGGGGATGCTGGCGGCGCGGTGGTTCTCCAGGGTCTGTGGACGCTGGTGGCATGGGTGACTCTTCAGGCTCTGTGGATGCTGCCAGCAAGGGGGTCCCTCTGGGGTCTGTGGCCCTTCCGCATGTGGTGACACTGGGCTGGTGTCCTCCTGTGACTCCATAGTCGCCCTGCCAGCAGAAGTGGCCTCTGTGTCTGAGTCTCCAGCTGCGGCAGTGGGTGCACTGTGCCTTGTGCTGTTCCTGGTGGCCTGTGGTGCAGAGGTTGGCTTGGCCCTGCTGTGATGCGGTGTTACACGGTGGGACATCTGCCTATGTGTAGTGTGATTGGCCATATGCAGGGTGGTGGTGGTGGTGGCAGACCTTGAGGGCCTGGATGCACTGCTCCCAGATAAGCCTGCTACCTCTTCCTCCTCTGATGCCTATGGCGATGCGCGAGTGCCTGCTGGGGACATAGGAAAAGTCATCAAGTATGGTTCGACCACGTATGTTGGCATGCAAGACACATTTGCTATGGTACAGGGTGTGACCCCACACATATGAGAGTTTGCATGTGGGCCCAGCATCATGGGGCTGCTTGTAGAAATGAGTGTGTGACACATGTCCAGTTGGTCTTTGGCCTGTGTGTGGGGAGGGCAGAATGTCCATGCTGGGGCAGCTGACGTCTGGCATGCATGCTTTTGGCCCTTCATGCACCCACATAACCTCCCGGGTGTTACTGACATGGTGGGGGTGGTCACTTAGTCCATGGCACTGGCATGGCTCTATGGGGAGCAGCTGTGCAGCCAGAAAGGCTTCACTGTGATGCACAGTGATTGGCATGCTGGGCACAGGTCTGTGTGGGGGATGTGGACTTCCCTGTGGCTTGTCTGCTATTCCAAAATGGGGCAGGCCAACTGGGCCCGCGACAAGCTGGCATGACTACTGCACCGTGTTGTGGTCACTCACGCATTTCAATCCCGCTGGCACAGGGTGCGCCAGTATGGGTGTTGTGTGCATGGCATTTGGTTAGGTTACTTGCCATCCCTTCCCACTGCTGTGACACTCAGGGGTGCCCTTGGTGTCCTGCCTCATGGATGCTGTGGATGGTGGCTGTTGTGTCACCACGTCACTCTGCCCTGTTGGCATGCCCAGTTTCCAGGTCTGCTGACATGTGTCCCTGTCCCCCGGGGCATTTTATGCTGGGCTGTCATATGTGAATGCACATGTGTTGGGAGGGGTTGACTCACCTCCTGCCTCTGGCTGCTGGCACCCGCCTCTGCAATGCTGACTCCCTCTATTCCTTCTATGTCCAGCACCGTACTGCACTTTTCCTCTCAGGTGGTGAGGACCAGTGGTTCCGCAGTGCCTCCTCCAATAGCCAGGGACTCAAGGCAGTGTTGGGACAGCAGTCCCTGCACCCTGACCCTCAGGTCGTTCCACCGCTTGCAGCAGTCCTCTCCATCACAGGGTACACTTGCCACTGCTGTCACCCTCCGGCTGACAGCATGCCAGATGGCTGTGCTATGCTGCCCAGTGGTCTTCTGCTGCCGACTGCCATAAAGTTTGTTGCAGTGGTCAATGGCCTCATCTGTGAGGACCATCAGCTGCCGTCTTGCCTCTGATGCTCTCCTGAGACATTCTGGCTACTTTACAGGACCGGATGGCTGCAGGAAGTGGAAATATTTGATGGATTGTTTTTTTCAAAATGGCTGCCGCAATGCTTCCCGTTCTGGCAATGATGCAATTTCCACAGGCGCTGTGAGGAGATGATAGCGCTGTGTTCACCGGCAGTACTGCGAGGAGCGCTGTTTTTTTTCGCCATAGCCCCTATTTTGGCACAATTTCTGCCGGGCGCTAATAGTGCAACCACCAGAATCTGGGGCACATTCACACCAGGTTGTGATGCAGTGCTAATAGCGCTGCATGACCCAGCATTAACGCTATTTCCACTCATCGAAATTGCACCAGATTACCGCAGGACTAGTGATGATGCCCACAGTGTCACAAAAGGATTTTTCTTTGGTATAACAGATCTTATGCTACGGCAGTTAGGCAAGAATTAATGTAGTGACCCTGTGGCAGACTAAACAACACTGTCTTCTTGGTATTAAGTAACCAACCTTTTGGTATAGGCCTGTACTGCACAAGTTGGTAGTGTGACTGAGCAGCCAGGCATATCTCAAGAGGGGAAAATGTGAGCTGTAGAGCTGTAGCAATGAAATCCACAAATCCAAGTAGCAAGTAACCCTTTCACTCAAGGTTTTAGTTATAAATAATGATTTATGTATTTAACAGTTGTTTTCAAATAAGCATTCTTTAAAAACGGCAATATATGTAACAATCAAATATACTTTAAAATACTTTTCCAGAATCAACACAAAGCTAGTAGATACTCTTTAGAGATGCTTTTTACACACTTCCTACACCCTGAGGTGACTTCACTAACTAGGGAATCTTACAAAAATGTCAACCTGGGAATTGCGACGGATGAAAATGCCGACTTTCTTTTTAAACCCCACCTTACACCACATATATATGTGGGGGGGTTAGAGTATAATATTAATATGGGGGTGGTGCGGGGGGTCTATATATGTGGTGTAAAGGGTGAAAACAAATGACGGCATTTTTGGCCATCGCAATAATCACATAGGTCCCTAACTAGGACAGTAATGGCATTTATATACCATTAGTTCACTTTGTAGATTCTGAGGTTTTCAGAAAGGAATAGTTAACAAGGTCATACAGGTTCTCAGAGCATGTGAGCACTTAAATCTTCCAATGATGTCTATATAAAAACCTTTCCCAGCAATGCTAGTTTAAAACCAAGTTATCACCTCTCATGGACATTAAATATCAAAGTCAAATGGGCTAGACAAGTCTGTAGGGAGCCAGGACAACACAAGTCAATTGGAGCACAGTCTATGGAGCTGAGGCACTTCTTAGATAACAAAGTCTTGCAGAAAGTTAGAGAGTTTGTTGAAGAAAAACCACTGTAGGGTCACATGCTGTTACACTTCAGGGGGTAGAGCTGAAATCAACTTAAGCAAAGTAGCTACTGCAAGTCTTAACTGAGAAGAGCAAAGCTAAGGACACTGAGGCAAGTACCCCAAGTCTGAACAGTACCTTTGATTAGAAGAAGAGTGGTCAAGCTGGCTTCTGTCTGGTTGCAGTGATGCAGACCCTGGGTTTCTGGGTCTCAGTCATGGGGACAAGAGGGAGGACATCTGGAGGACTCCTGCGGCAGCAATTTGGAGGTTGGCACAGCTACTGGCTCCTTTCAGATCAGCGGCACTTCACGGCTTCAGCGCTCGGTAAACAGCACCACCGTGGATCTTGGACACTGGTTGGGCTTCCTTCACTCCTTGAGTCCTGCACTCTGGCGAGGGGACTCGAGCTCTGGTCATCCTGCTACAGGAGGGTCCAGGGGAGACTCCTGGAGCTACTGGCGGGATTGCAGACATTGACCTCGACTTCAGATTTCTCGACCCTGGCACTCGGTTCCTGCAGCAGCAAACAAGTACAGCCAGTTGGGGAAGATGGTCCATTGGAGTTAGTCTCTGGGTTAGTTGGTCCCATTAACGCAAGGGAAGAAGTAGCCTCTTCCAGAGCTTCTCTTGAAAAAGGAGTTCCAGCACAGCAGCAGGGCTTCACTGGGCAATTCAAAGGTCCAGGAGGATACAGCAAGCTTCGATCATGTTTTTTCGTCGGGTTGATCTTCCCAGTGGTCGACTCTGCCTCTAGTCACAAAACCCTCACCTTTTAAGCAGGTTTCATTAATTCATGCACAGCCTAGCTGTCAATCAAACAGCAGGGTGGGTGTCCTGAAAGGACAGCCAGCCAATCAGGACTGGGTGCATTCAAGCATTCCTAAAGACAAAGGACAGGGGAGTTTAATGAACCTCCCTCACTTCCTGCCCTTCCAGACACACTGGATCCAGAGGCGGATTTCAGTATCGAAGCCCACCAAAGGCAAAATAAAAAGAGGGCTCAAACCTGGCTTGGTGCGCAGAGTAAAACCCAGGAAAGACCTCACAAGTAGAAAATGGTGAAAAAAGAAGACTGGGGCCATTTTGACAAAATGGTCACCCATGGGTGGTATACTGCAGCTGATAATTCAGCCTGCGGTAAAAAAGCACAATGGTAGTGTGAAAGAGAGTCACCACACAGGAACATCTTTTTATGCTTGTTTATTAGAAGTACTGCTTTACAGTTACCCCCAGCACAGCCTCTCACCTTATACAGAAACGCATGGCTATTTCTGGAATCTATTCAATACTAAACACTCCATTACATTGTTACCTACATCACTCACTGACCTCACCTATGAACATTCTAATGCATATACTATATACATAAGCTACATTATAACACATCTCCCTTCCTTATCCAACGCAAACCCTCTTCACAATTGCAATTCTGTTCTTGTTCCAAACTTGATCACCACTTACTCTGACAGCACCGTTCATCACCGCTACCATCTGAACTGGATCAGAATACAACACATTTACTTCCCTTTTAATCAAACCCTTTTTATCCTCAACCAATCTCCACATTCCACCCTTAACTCATTCTTACCTCTTCTCATATGTTCTCTCATCACATACTACCCTTTCTTCTCTTTCAACTTGTTCCTCGACTCATCAACCACACAATCCGACTCTCTTTCTCTTCCCAACCAAGATGGGCTTACCTCGGTATTAGTCTTACGCCCCCTCATCAGCTCAAATGGAAATACCTCTGTTGTAGCATGTGGAGACATCCTCAACACATAGAATTTTTCCTGGATTGCCACCTTTCTATCCATACCACAAGCACCAGCCATTCTAATTGCTTCCATGATGCACCTATTCATTCTCTCAACCAAACAATTTCCCTCAGGATGATACAATGCCGATCGCTTATGCTTCATACCAATTTTTTTGACATATCCCTTGAAACACGCACCAGTGAATTGAGTGCCATTGTCTGTCAAAATACTTCTAGGAATTCCCTCCCTCGCAAAATATATATTGCAAGAATTCCACAATGTCTTCCCCGCAAACTTCCTTAACCGCATTGAACTCACACCTCTGTGACAGTAAATCTACCAACACCAAAATGTACCTACTCTGGCCAAAACCCATCTCAACAGTATGTAGGCTTTCTATTGTAACATCGTCCCACACTTTCTGTGGCAAATCGGATTCAATAATTGGTTTTCCTTTTGCCACTACTCCCTTACAGCCCTTTACACACTGAACACAATCAATCAATTTCCTTTCAACCCCCCTATCAAAACCTGGCCACCAATATTCATTCTTTAATACCGCTTTAGTTTTAGATATCCCATTGTGTCCTCTGAGTGCCAAATCAATGATCCTCCCTTTAATTGATTCCGAACAACCGCAGGTTCCCACCGGAAAATTATCCCATCAACCAAACTTAATTCATCACGTACCTCCCAAAATGCTTTTTCACATTGCTGTACCTCTACTTTCTTGGGCCATCCAGCCTCTATATACACCTTTACTTTCGATAACGTCTCATCAATTTCTGTGGCACCCATCCACTCATTTTACTACAATGCCCTCATAGTTCACAAAGACTAATTCTGAAGGCTCGATCTCCTTGCATTCCTCCTGACGTTTATTCAATCTTGATAAACAGTCTGCCAAAATGTGTTTCCCACATATCACATGCATTTCAAACCTATGACATTGCATTCATGTAACCCATCCTGCAACTCGTCTTGACACCTTATCAAGACCTTTGTGTTCAAAAATGGCTTTTAAAGGATGATTCATTTGCAAGACGAAATCCGTGCCCCAAACAAAATTCTGGAATTTTTCAACTGTCCAATAACACCCGATTGCCTCTTTCTCCAACACTTAATATCTCTTTTCAGTGCCCCTCAGTTCTCTTGATGTATTGTCAATTATCTCCTCCTCCCAGTCATCATTCACCTGGCACAATACTGCACCTACAACCACATCACTGGCATCGACCGTAATCACATTTCACCTGCTGGTATCAAACTTTCCCAACGGACCTGCAAGATGAATCGCCTCTTTTATCTTGTTAAATTCTCTATCACACGTTTCACTCCATATGAACTCTTCTCCTTTCTTATGCAATCTTCTCATCTCACCAACTATATCAGCAAAATTCCTTACAGTTGGTAGAATTTTAACATCCCTAAAAATGAACGTTACTCTCCTTTAGATTTTGGTCTTTCCACATCCTTTATAGCTCTGACTATAGAACTCTTCGGCCTTATTCCCTGCGCCGATACCGCATGCCCCAAATACTCAGCTTTATTTGTTCGAAACACACACTTCTCTTCTCTCTACGTTATGTCCTTTGACCCTAGAATTTCAAGTACTTTGTCTAAGACTTTGCCACACTCAACTTCATATTCCCTGCACGCAATACCCCATTCATTTCATAAAAAATCTGACCATTATCTTTTGGAACACATATGACGCCGATACCAGCCCGAATGGCACCCTGTGGAATTGACACACCCCTTTGAGAGTTATAAATGCAGTTAACTTTCTGCAACTCTCTTCCAATTCTACCTGGTGGTATGCAGAGGCCATGTGTAATTTCGAGAACACACGGCCATCGCCAATCACAGCAAGCTTCTCCCCATATTGGGTAAAGGATGGCGTTTAATTAACACGCATCTATTCAGTTGGCGTAGGTCCACACCCAGGCGTAAATCTCCAGACGGCTTCCTAACCACAACTAGACGAGACGTCCACTCCACGCCACCTCTGTCTCAATGATGCCCATATGTAACACTTCACTCAGTACCTTCTGTACACCCTTTCCCAGCGCTAGTGGCACAGGCCGCAGTTTTGCAGCAACTGGGATGCTCCCCTTTTTTAAAACAATTTGGTGTTGCATACCATTTACTTTACCCACACCTTTCGTAAACACATTTTTGAATCTATCAGCAAATGTTGAATTGACATGCAGTACTTGATCCTCCTTATAATCTGACCAATAATCTTCACTGCTCTCGCCACCCAAGCAGAGCCATTCCCTTCTTGGTAATGTATACCTTCTCTTTTGGGCACATCTCACTTTGAGCTAAAATTGTGCCTAAAAATACCCAGTAAGTCGATTCTATCCTGGTTGTAACCCCCAGGATTGATGTCTAGTTCCAGTAAATTTTGGACATCCCCATCCATCTCCTGTTCAAATACTAACTTGGACATCAAAGATATCTTTGAACCAGAATCTGCCATCATTGAAATCATTTTCCCATTTACTCATTCACTTGCAAAAGGTGTTCACATTCATCCTCATCTGCACCCTGAACCACATTAACTGTAACATTTTCCACACTACATCTTTCCTCATCATCTGATGACCTGTGGGAATCCTCATCATTAACATATAAGACCATTCGTTGACTGAATTGAACGTTTTTGCAACAATTTGCAAAATGGCCATGTCTTTTGCACTGAGCGCATAATGCCCTTATCCCTGGACACGCCAACAATCTGGCAAAATGTGCACTGCTAGCATATCTAAAGCATAATCGCTCAGGATCATCCTTTCTTTCTCCTCTCCACTTATTATTCTTGTGATCATTGTTCTCCTTCGCTACAAGTTTTTCTCTCCCTTTTCTCTTATGTTTGGACTCTGCCATATTCATAACTTCGACATTAACTTCATTGTGTTCTTTTTCTGTAACACAGGCCAACGAGTGTTCAACCCTTTTTGCTATATCCAGGAAGACTTCTTCCAACGAGGGCTCATCCTTCAGCCACAATTCTTGCCTTATCTTGTTGCTACTACAGTGCATCATAAACTGATCCCGAATGTGTTTGTCAAAGGTGTCTCTAAATTTACATGACGGAGCCAAATGTCTCAGGGCAGCCACATATTCCTCAACGCTTTCTCCTTGTTCTTGGATGTGTACACCAACATAGTACCTTTCCAAAATTGTGCTGAATTTGGGGTTGAAGTGTAGATCTAATTGCCCTAGGGTGTTGTCCAGATCACTCGTATCACCATCTCCTTCATCTGGCAAGGGCGGCAAGGTGTCATAAATTTGTTGTCCCTCATACCCTAGAAAGTGCATTAATAACGACACCTTTCTGTCTATGGAATATGAGTTTCCACATGCAGCCCTGATATAATGAACAAATCCCTTCTTCCATTGAGCCCACTTTACTTTAGCTGGGCCCGGAAATACCATGAAGACAGGTGGTCTAGGTAATCCTGTCATTGCCATTCTGTGTACAGTAGTACTGCAGATTTTGTTGCTGGTTTATTTTGGTTTGTTTGAACAGAACTTTGTTTTATGCCTTCCTCACTTTATATTGCTTAACTCTGCTTAGTTATGTGCTTATGAGCTTTGTATCTCCATGATGTGCCTCACTTTTCGCTTCGATACAGACTGAAAACGCTCTTGAACAAATGTGCAATATCGTGCATGCACAGTGGAGGTTTGTATAGTTTTACTTGGTCAGGCAGTCTTGTGCGCATGCGCGTCTTTTGGGGATTTCTTTATGGGGACGCGGTCTCGCGCGGATGCAATGCTTTTGTATGTGGCAACAGTTCGGAGCTTGTGCTTCCGGGGGCTACCACTGGGGATCGGGCAGCTGGATGGGAAGCCCCACAACACTGGAGAGACAGCGATATGCTCGGAGAGGAACGCGCACGCACAGGTACTCTGTCTGAAGCCCTAGGCTGTTTTCCGTTGGCTGCTACTATGCCTGGGGAAAAGTGGAGCAGCTGCCCCAGTGGCGATTGCGACGCCTACACAGTGGAGCGGCTTGGTGGACTGCAGTCCATCTTATGCAGGCCACAGTGGTTGCAGGGGGGGTCTGTGTCCTCATCAACTAATCCTCGTCGCCAAATGTTAAAGAGAGTCACCACACAGGAACGTATTTTCATGAGTGTTTGATTAGAAGTACTGCTGCACAGACCCCCAGCACAGCCTCTGACCATACACAGAACAAACAGCTGTTGCTGGAATCTATTCAATACTGAACACTCCATTAGATTGTTACCTACATCACTCACTGACCTCACCTATAAAGACTCTAATGCACATAATATATACATAAGCTACATTATAACACATATCCCTTCTTTATCCAAGACACACACTATATACATAAACTACATTATAACACATCTCCCTTCTTTATCCAAGACACACACTATATAAATGAGCTACATTATAACAGGTAGGAAACTGCCACCAGCCATTTAAAGTAGTGAGGATAGCAAACTTAACTCCCCAGCACTCCACATACAATGGTGTGTGCTGGGCCCACAAAGAGAAAAGGTAAATAAAGTTAATTTCGCTTTACTATTCTTGGGAACTGCAGTTCACACAAGAAAAGATATCGAAACCGTATGGGAAATCTAAAGGCTTTCACCGGGACACTGCACCGAAGGTGCTGTGTGTCACCATGAAAAAGCAGATGCCTATGGAGTTTGTCAGACTACAAAAACAAAGGAAACACATAATCCAAATCAAGTCAAAACACATGAGAGAGTGAGAAAATGTGAATTGAAGGCATGCAAGAGCGGAACTGGACGGGACCCAGACTGTGAGCAAAGTAGGGATCGGTCGGTCACAACCCTTATATGTCAACCGGAGTGATCCCTAAGCCACCCTGCTGAGTGATCTCCAAGGGCCTAACTCATTTACTGATGCTGCATGAAGTAATTAGCAGATAACAGGAAAGGACTGCATGATTGTAAGTTGTACAAACATGTCAGGTATTCCCTTTTTTGGAGTGCCATAGGACTCTGCAAGGTTCGGTATCCAAACTCGTACTTAGACTCTTAATTGCCAAAGTGTTCAAAGCATAACCGTATAAGTACCCCCCCCAAGTACTCCATCAAGGTATAAGGCAAATAAGGTACTCTTAATTGCCAAAGTGTTCAAAGCATAACCGTATAAGTACCCCCCCCAAGTACTCCACCAAGGTATAACCATATAGCTGCTTGCCTTGCGCCATGTTGCACCATTGCTCATATTCCCAGAATGCAATGTACCGAGCTCCACTGTGCATGTCACTACTCAAGAAGAGTCCCCATCACTATTAAAGAATGTTCGCTTTCACTGTTCACGCTTCTAACGTTTTGGCATAGCTAATCATGTTTTATGCTCTCACCTTTCAGTCGGAAGCGGCTTCATCAGGTGGATGTCTTGCCTGCTCTGAGGGGAGATGGGAGGATAGTTGCCTTGAAGACACTGTGCTATTTTGCGGATAACACTAACAAGCGCTGCTGAAGGCAGCAAGAAGGGTATTGTCTCAGTCAGTAATAAAGTGCAAAGGCATGACCTTGCCAAAAACTAAGACCACCCCTTCCATTGGCAGCCATGTAATCCTGGGAGTATAAGATACCTGGAGCCAGGAGGCGCCGCAGTTTCGTATAGGCATTAGTCTTTCGTTTGCTCACTGCTTTGACTAATAAAGTGTTTATCAATCCACAGGTTAAGAGAGAGTTAAGGTGATCAGATTTAAGAACTCACATTTTAAGGACGTCCACCTGACGTGCCCCTGTTCTGCAGCGTAGGACCAGAATGATGACATTACAGGTGACATCACTATTTACATCATACATGACATCACTGATGACTTCACTGTTGGCGTCAGTAATTACCCAACTGATATCACTGGTTTGATTAATTACATTTTGAATTTTGCCAACTCAGTTTGGTTAAATAACATATATGTACATGTTTCATACTTACACAGTACATGGTATTCTGCTCTTGTTTCTTTAAATGTAGTTTACGGACACAATTGTAATTGATGACAGACATTATTACCAAGAAGAATAGTATATTTGTAATAATGTGTGTTTTCTTAATTAATATTTACCTTCTATCATAATGTATTTTCTACAGATGTAATTATGTAATATAAGCAATATATTTTCGGGTATATATGAACCCAAATTTAAACAAGGGCACACACTACCTTTTATATTTGATTATTTTGAATTAAACTTTTCATTTAGGAAAGCATGTGTTCATGTAATGCTTTTGCAGTAAAGGGAATTGTACATTTCAATGTGAACGTTTACTATTTTCATATCACTTACTATTAAAAATGTTTCTACTTCTATATATTTTTCTTTTACAGCTACATATTCTTATCATATTATGTTTGGACTACCCGATCTAGATTAACCTGAATCTGGTACTTTCCCTGCACTGAAGTATTGTAATTCTTTACTTATAAATGAAATTCAAACCGTTGGTATAATGGCACATATCTTTGTTTTCCATTGTAAAAGTTGAAAAGTCCTACAAATGAATCATCCACACAATCGTATCATACTTCTATATCAGTGTCTTGTTACATTTATTATTATTATAATAATGATCCACATATAATCATATCATACTTCTATATCAGTGTCTTGTTGCTATTATAATTATTATAATGTTACACACATAATCATATCATACTTCTATATCAGTGTCTTGTTGCTTAATATTATTATTATTATATGTTCCACACATAATCATATCATACTTCTATATCAGTGTATTGTTGCTATTATAATTATTATAATGTTACACACATAATCATATCATAAATCTATATCAGTGTCTTGTTGTTATTATTATAATTATTATTATAATGTTCCACACATAATCATATCATACTTCTATATCAGTGTCTTGTTGCTATTATTATTATTATTATTATGTTCCACACATAATCATATCATACTTCTATATCAGTGTCTTGTTACATGTATTATTATTATAATAATGATCCACATATAATCATATCATACTTCTATATAAGTGTATTGTTGCTATTATAATTATAATGTTACACACATAATCATATCATAAATCTATATCAGTGTCTTGTTGTTATTATTATAATTATTATTATTATAATGTTCCACACATAATCATATCATACTTCTATATCAGTGTCTTGTTGCCATTATTATTATGATAGTTAATGAGGGTGGATCCGGCTTTGAGAAGCAACAGAGCACTTTACAGAGGTATACAACAATACAGATACACAATGGCGCACTTTTCAGAGTTAACAACAGAACAGATATACAGTGGGGGGTAGGATACAGAGGGACACAGGGGAGGGGTACAGCAGTACAGGGTGGTGGAGAGGAGAGGGGTGGATGGTGTCTAGCAAGTCAGGTTACGCGTGGGCGACGTGATAGCTTAGGTGTTGAGGAGGAGAGAATCCTTGAAGAGGTGGGTCTTGAGTTTTTTTCTGAATTTTGGGAACATGGGGGCGAGTCTGTTGCTGATGGGGAGGAGGTTCCATAGTCTTGGGCCGTAGGCAGAGAAGGCATGTTTTCACTGCACTATGACCAGATCAAGTCCTCTGCTTAAAGTTCTCACTGTCACTGAACAAAAACAACAGCCCCAGATATGTGTAGTCATCAATGATGCTATTTGTGATGTCCTGGCCATTAGTCTTAGCAGTGCATGCTTTTGCAATGTTTGTTGCTGTTGGTGGTGGCGCAAGTACTGGTTGGACAGCTTATCATAACTGGTGAATTTCTTTGGTTTTTGGATTTTACCTTGTAACCATAACGTCCCTTAAACAAAAATTTTTTTCAATAAATGGCAGAGGTTTTTATTAGTGCAACTTAACCATAGTGTCCCTTTAACAAAGTTTTTTTCCGTGAATTTAATAGGTTTTTTATTAGTGCAACTTAACCATAATAATGTTACACTGTAAATAAGCTATTAATAATTCCTCTTTTAACATATATGAAAGAACTATACACCACCTTTACCAAACATATTTTTTGCAGCGCATACTGATTTGAGTCGCTTTCAGCAGCGCATGCTGGGGATGCAACTCATGGTTGAATTGCCTAGGGCATGAGGCTCGACCATGACCTCAGCCCCACCAAACCACCCCTGTTATCCACTGCACCTAGCCTGCATCCTAGTTCATTGTCCACTGTACCCTCATAATGTGACCAATGGCCAGTGTTCATGGCTTGCAGCCATGGCCCATCTCTACAATCCATGGGGCATGGGCTTTGGCCGTGACGCATTCCCCAATAGGCTTGTGGGATGTTTTTACCCATGCATCCAAGCCCTACCATAAAACTGTGCAGTACTGGCATGGAAAACATCATGATGGCCAGAACTCCCCAGAGAGTGCACAGGGAAAACATGAAGAATAGGCTGCCACCCATTTTTGCCTATGTTGTGAGCACAGGAGGGCACTGCCTAAAACCACCATTGGGCTACACACACAGTAGCCTGAAACCATTGGGAATGGCAATGATGATTGCCAAAAAGCAACTCAGAACTGTGGGGAATTCATTTTCTTAATCCCAAAAATGGTTGCGATACCGGTACTCACCACTATCAGAAAGCCGGCGTTTTAAAACCACCAGACTTGTGTGTAAAACTGAACAAATGAAACAAAACCAGGCCAAGGAAAGACTTGCTAAGAGGTGGATACAATGTAAAACTATATTCTGAAATGATTTGAAGGAAGTAATTATTTAATGTATATGTAAAAATTGTAAGTTTGATTCAAACTGGGAACAAAAAGTGACATTTAGCTGAAACCTGGCTTAATGAAACTGGATTCTGCCTGACAACTACCCCCGACAGGAGAAACCTGCTCAGCCACTCTTCCCAGGCCTGGTTGCATGCTGCTTCCCCACCAAAAGGAGTTGACACCTCTCTGATTAGATTAGGGTGGAGCACCTGGGAACTGGAAGGGACAGAACAATGCAACTTCCTTGACTCAAGCAAATGTTATATTGGGGGCGTCGTCAAATAGCTTCCTCTTGGGAGAAACTGGGGGGCAGCTGTGCCTCTGTGAACAAGCTGGCTTCGGGGAAGTGGGTGAACCAGTTATTCCACCATGTGATGTGGGAAGCCACACCCCTTTTTGACCAGAGCATAATTTTAAAAAGATAGATAACTCATAGTGCTGACTTGTCAGAATTATATAAGTAATATCATTATTGTTGTGATTTTTCTGTGCACGTTTTAAGAGGTGTTAGGACCCTGTGGTGTATTCTGGGGAGTTGCTAGCGGAAAATAGGATCTCACTCCAAATGTCTGCATGTTAAAAATCTGACACTTTATCATCTGTAACCCATATCCCTGGTGCACATTTGTGTAAAATCTGAAAAGGTTTAGAGGTCGTTATCTGGATGAAAAGGGGAGAATTCTGTCATCAGTGGACACAACATCGTACAAAGACAGGGATTGGATGGTTTGGTGCTACAGAAAATATGTTAACTGGACCTATAATATTAGAAAAATGGTTCATAGATAAATATGTATTTGGGTCAGAAATAGATTTGTGTGCAAATTGACCAGGGGAGGATCCTCTGACCTATAAACAGACCTCATCATGATGACAATCCATTTCCTTCCCCCAATCATGGGAGAGGGGAGAATTGGGCCAATGACAAGTAGAGAGGGGCAGGCTTAGCTAGGCCCAGGCACAGACCCATTTTCAAAACACATAAAAAGAGACTGCTGGGACAGGTAGAGACATTCAATTCCATTTGCTGCGGAGCATGCTGACCGACGACTTCACATCCAAAGATCCAGACTTCAAATCCATCAATCTCCAGAACCTGTAGCAGAAATTAACTCCAGAATTTTAGCAGAGAGGCCTGAATCCACCAGCTGAATCCTCTTCAGCAGGCCTCAAAACCAACCAAACTATTCAACAGCCGGGCGAGCTGTTTGAATTTTTGCTAAGAATTTTTGCAAGAACCTGTAGCAGTATCCAGAAAGCAGTGCTGTATCCGGAACCCGAGAGAACCACAAACCAGACCGTTGTGAGCAGAACCGGTGCCTGATTGACCCGCCGAGCAGACAGAACCGCAGCCGGACGTGTTGACCAGATCCGTGACGAGGCCTAGTTCAAATTTATATTGCGAGTACCTAGCAGAACTGTGCAGAACCAATCTCTTAGTTAAAATAATCTAATCCAAACTATTTTAACCTAATTAGAACAGCCTCCTAGAAATCGTGTCATCTGTCATTTGTAATGCTGCACAACTGTCACCTGTCAATTCTGCAGCTGCAAGCTGTCACCTGTCATTTTGAGTTTACTTTAAATCCGAAAATCTACCTTTATTAAATCGTCCGTATCTCTGGAACCGTTTGTGCTAGGAACAAAATGTAACTTTCATCTGAAAGCTTAGAATCTTCCTACTCCTTATACTTTTTCTGCCATCACGATTTACGCACTCGCGAAATGTACAGCGATTTGCGATTTTGGCTCAATTTCTCCACTTGTCAAAATAGCGGCTCCATTCTTTCTTTTGTTAAAATCTGTTTGCAACTTGGTAATAACTCATAGAGCATTGCTAAAGTGAGTCTGAACTAATACCAACACGCATCTCCCACTCACCCTGAATCTCTAGAGGGAATTAAAATCAGTTGGCACATTTTCCCATCCATTGCCATCACATTTAAAAAGCATTTTGGGCCTGTGTTTCAAACTCCTACCTGTTTCCTCTAAGCTTGCTGGGGGGGGGACTGAATTTCGTATTGTATTTGATTGCATTCCTGAAGACTGTGTGCTCTCCTTCCATTTCTTACATTGCATAGGTGGGGGTGAATTGTCAAGGAAAAGTGGTTACATTGTCTTTTGTTGAAGCCATATCAAGTTATCTTCTGTACTGCATTTTATTCCACCTTGCATTTCCTTGAAACCATCAAGCATTGTCAGCTCCCTCATCCTCTACACTACTCCTAAGTAACCAAATCAGTGTACCCCTGTAACATTATCCATTGTTGATCACGGTCATATTCTGAAGTGTGATATCAGTTATCAATTTATTTATAAAGTGTGATAGACATATATTGTTGAATTGCCCAAATAAACCTTTTAAATTTGCAAAACAAACCTACTTCCTGGCTCAGTGTGGTCAAGGGGATTCTAAGAGGGGGGTGTTATACAAGGGTTGTCATCCAGAGTACTGAACTGGACATAAAAATACATCAATAAGGGTTTTCCTCAGCATCCCAGACTAGGCATTGACTTAGCTGTAGTGTTGATTGAATATCGCTTACAGGCAACTCAGTCAGAGTAGACATTTGTCCTTGCCGAGGGCCAGGCATGACCAGGCACCAAAGTTATATATCACTATTTTTTAACTTACATTTTGACAGGTTGGAAAGAATTTAAAACAGGACAGATTTGCAAAACATAATGTTGGGTCCTTGCTGATGCTCCTGACGCATGTTTGCTGCAATCCTTGTCCAGCAGTTCGGTGTGTAGCCGCAAGCAGAACTTATTTTCCTATTCAAACATAGGGCTTCAGCCATGCCGCATGGGCCAATAAGCAAATCAGAGTACACATTTCTTCTATCCAAGAGCCAGGACCACTGTCCAGGCACCAAAGTTATATCACTATGTTTGTCCTTACATTTTCACACTAGAAAAAATTAAACACAGGACAGATTTGCAAAAATATGCTTTCAGGTTGTTGCTGATGCTTCTCGTGCAAGTTCGCTGCAATCCCGTCCAGCACTTCAGACTGTTGCCGCAAGCAAAATTCATTTTCCCATTCAGCCTGTCCCGATTTAGAAAAACATTACCACATAGCGAGTACCTGGTGGCCATGCCCACTTTAACCCCATTGCCGGTCCCTGTTGGCCATCGCCACTGGTTGTACCTCAGTCGCAAAGGTATATGAATATTTTTTGTATGTAGATTAGGACACTTTTCAAAAAATAAAACATTTGCGAAACTATGCATTTGGTCTTTGCCAATCCTCCTCGCACAGGTTTGCTACAAATCCATCTATGTTTTATAGCACCAGATGTATAAGCCGCTCAAACCTTTTGGCACCCCCCCCACTCCATTTTGAAGTTTTGAAACAGCAACAAACATTGCAAAAGCATTCAATGCACCGTCCAAAAGTATACTGCAAATTTTCATTCTGTTTCTTCGAATTGCGCCAAAGTTATAAACCATCAAAATTCTGCTCTTCACCTCCCTTATAATGGAGAAATATGCATGGATGCCCTCAAACCTTTGTCAAGTTTGAGAACATCTCAGCAATGCCCCCAAACATCTGAGATGTTTGTGGACTTCAGAGAAGAAAAACACCCGATTACTGGATTTTTCTGGGCATATCCCGTGACATCTTCTTAACGCCTCAACTCCTCAGAGATTGTTTCATTAGCTTGACAAGTTTAATGTTGTGTTTTTTTATATGTTCTTACCGCAATATCCGCAAACTACAGGCACAGTTCACGAATCCAACATGGGGTCCATTTCAAACATTTGGAGACACCTCATGTTTTTACTTAACTGATCAGCAGGTGCGTTCAACATCTGCGAATGTTTCGCAGCTCCCCGATTGGCCCAGATGCAGATATCACACATGTATTTGCCCCTACTTTTTGGCCATTTAAAAAAAATCTACTGAACGGAGTTACACAAACTTTACAAAAGCACGCTTTCGTTTGGTGCAATCCCGTCCAGTCGTTTGGGCTGTGTGCGTGAGCAAATTCTTTTAAAATTAAAGTCTATCCGGATTTCAAATGTTTTGGAACCCCCTATAACTTTACCTCCCCTTGATGAAACCGCACAAAACTTTGCATATATTTTCTTTTCAAATTTGTCAAACAGCGTCGGACAAAAACTGCTTTTCTTATGGGTCGAGCAACTTAACCATAACTACATGGCCACTACTGCAGGCCCTGTAATATATTCAATAAAAAAAAAAAACTTAGGTGAGAAACTTATTGCAATACAGCCCCTGAAATTCAATGCACTGGGAATTCTGGACCGGCTTAATTGATCTCTCTTATAATAGTATATCTCCCATAATTCCATTTTCTATGGCATTGGAAATCCCTTCTCTTATAATACGTATGTCCCCTTGGGCTTTGCAAAGGGAATGCGCCGAGTTCAGCCTGCCCCGAGTTCCCGAATGCATTGAATTTCAGGGGTTTTGTTGTGATGTTTCTTACCTTAACAGATCATTACTAAAGGATTTTCATTGAATTTCAAGGATATTGTTATTCCATAGATTTCTTCTGCACCACTGGCCATGGCCTTCGGCCGTGCCCACAGTACATTTTAAAATAATACCAGACCACTAAAACACTTGAAACCTATTGATCAGAGACATTCATCAATCACAAATTGATTTTGACCTGTTTTGATAGTGCCATTGGTGTGTATAAACGATTGCAGGCTTCAAGAACTCACAATGTTTTAGGTAATGCGCAGTGCGATTACATTATTTGCCCTGGAACACACACTTTGGTTAACCAGCATGCTACAAAGCCCCTTGTTTCAGGGCTGGTCTCCTGGCGACTGTTGTGATACATCGCGCGACTCCAACTAACCGCTTTTAAGCAGCACGGAAAAGGGAAACAAATGACTGGCTGCAAGAACCAAATATGCCCAGGTCCTTTTGCCCCTGTAGCGAAAATCTAAAGCTGGCCCCCTTGAATGAACGCACAGTAAGTGAACATATATTGTGATTCTGCACCTCCAGCTCTGCAAAGAAGTAAATGTCTATTTTGCATACTGCATGTTATTAAAGTCACTCTTTATTTTGAATGTGTTCTTACAATTCTAGTTGTTTCCACGCAGAATATTTAGCATTTTTGTAATAAGGGCTCATAACCTTTTTAATTGCTTTTATTTGTTTTATTTATCTAAGACTCTACTCCTTATTTACTGAAGAAAAACGTCTTTCCCTGCTCAATGGAAATGTTAGAATTTTAAACAGCATTCTAGAAAACTCAATTAAAAAAAGACAAGCTACTTGACATTCCTGCATGTAAATCACTTGTAAAGAGGGAAATGTATGTTTAACATGCATTCCCTTTAGTGGTGTTTTTATTACATTAGTGTGTAAAAGTGCATATTTGTCTATTTTCAATGTATAACTTAAATGGGGAAATATCGGATGGTAGTTAATAACCCTTTCCCCTGATTCTTTTGCGATTCAGGCCATTAACAGAACTCTGCTTGGTGATGTAAGCAGCAAATTACTCCAATTACCTTATTTTTCTAGGTATGTACACAGCGAGATATCCTTTTGGCTCCCAGAATACGTCTTCTGTGTTTGATCATTGCACAGAAAAGGAGGCGGAGGGGGGGGGGGTCTCCCAGTATACACACCAAAGGACCAAATCTATGAAATCTATAATTACAGAAGAACATACACTTCTGAAATATGCATGAATTTCTCTTGGATGTATAATATATATATATATATATACACACACACACTCCAACCCCTCAGTACTTACAAATAAAAAGGGACAGGGATTTCATTGATTCCCCTTCAGAGTATACCCCTCCTCTGAATTATATTTCCCCTTGGCATTATACTTAACTAGGAATTTCTTCTTGGCTGTCACATAGATGGATAGTCACACTCTTAAGGAAGGGTTTGAATCTCCCCCCTCTAGGAATAGGTGAGCATCACTGGGCAAGATGGGATCAGCTTCCCTCTACAACCTGGTTCCCTTTTTTTCTAGTGGGCATGTCCACTGTCTTTTCCACTGAAGAAGGCCTGGGTATTTAACTCCAGCTAGTTCTCACTTACAGTGCTCTACTTATAATCCAAAATGGGTCCAAAGAAAAACAACCTACTCCATTCTCATTTCTGTTGTCATTAATTCTCTGTTCCCTCCTTCTGTCAGTCTGTCAGTCAGTGAGAGTGCCAGTGAGTGTCCAGAATCTATGAGTTTTAACTTGTATAGATAAAAGAACCACTCCCTCTAAAGGTGTTTATCATATCTCGAATCTAATTAGTCTGTGATTGGAAAGTGTTTTCCGAAAAGGGACACCACACTAAACCACCACCTGAATACTCATTGAACATATTAATTAAGAGGGAAGTCTAATGGGAGTGATTTATAAACCCAGTTTCCCTCCCATTTGATGTGATATCATTTTGAATATTTCTATATTAAACAATTGTCATTTTCGGAAACATGTTCCTCACATATGATCATGTTACTAGTCATTTCCTCAGATCACTCTCACCTATTATAGGTTTTCTTGTTTTACTCTCTGATACTGTTGTACAAAAATAATATTTCCATCTTAGAGTATCTGGCTCTCTGGCACGGATGCTAGGATATAAGAATCACTAACATGCACTGTTTCAGCCAAATAATACCTGCATTGGCCTAATTTACCTAATTAACATAATATTTTACATTCAGCTGATTGAGCTAGTCACCCTAAATTCGTTTTTAAAAAATGTACTTCCTGTGAACTTCATTCAAATGTTACAAGCATATATGGAATACATATGTATTTTATAAAGGCAGATGTTTTTTCTTATTTTAACAAATATAGAGGGTCTGATTCATGGGTTTATGCGCCAAAAAAACGAACGGGAATTTGTGTGCCTTTCTGCCTACAAATCCTCATTTGTTAAACAGAGATTTGCGGGCAGAATAGCACACAAATTCCAGTTTTTCGGCAAACAAATTCCATGAATCAGCCCCTAAATGTCATCTATAGTTCCAGTGATAACAGAACTACTGGTATCATATAATGTTAGTTCTTTTGCCCCTGAGAGCTGTGCATTTATGACTCCTGTAAATGCTGGTTGTCATGGTGCAAGTTCTTTGAGGTTTAGTTTCCAACAGCCACATGTTCATACATCCCTCCCCCCCTGAGTGATTCCAGCCACTTTCCATCACACTCTCTAGAGCATATTTCTTGTACATTTAATGATGTATTTATTGTGGCCTAATCTCAGAGGCAGATGGCAGTTGTAAATGGGGAGTATTTGTTTTTATCACCCAGGCCTGTTTCTGAAGACAAGGCAACAGTTAGCATCATAATAGTTATGGTAGAGCTTCAAAGCCACTGATCACACTTTTCTCATGGGAATGCACACCATCCCCTCCCTATTGCTGTACTGCTGTAGCTGTGAGGAAGGAATGCCATTTGGCTGTCCATGCTTCAGTTAGTTTCATTAAAGAATTCAGATTTTACGGTCATTTTATTTTCCTCTTGCTTATACGTTTTCACAAAACAGGGCAACATTATACCATTTCTATTTGCAATTGAAGACTTATATCTTTAACATCTTTGTATGTTTCATTTATACAAAGCTGATTCTCAGTCCTGTGAAGGAAAATATAAACAATGCAGGGCCCAATTCGGTTTTCACTTTCCTATAAACTGTTGTGCTTTTCATCCCAGATTGTTTTTCCAGTTAAGAAATTATTGCTGGATTCTTCCATGTAACTGAAAATATTTCTTTTTGTGCTTGTCATTTACTTTGGACATATACTCTTGTTATAGGTGGGCTGCTAACATCGAACATTTCCTTGAATGTGACTTCTTCAGATGCTGTACACAGACCACAGCTTACATCTTTTGTTTTTAATTTTGTGCTTTTCTCTGCGCCCTTTTCTTTGGTGTAGATTTTCCTACAATACAATCTATTCTCCTGTACACAGGGCCATCTAACAGTTTTTGGGGGATAGGGCACAGACTGCCTTGCCGACCCCCCGAAACCTATGCCCCCCCCCTAAACCCATGTCCCCTTCCACCTCCCAACACTTGTGTATAGGCACCATACAAATGGCCAATAAATAAATAAATAAAACACCCATGCCTTCTTCAAATCTGCAAAATGAAGGGATTAAATTCCTGGAGTCAAATTCAACAAATACTCGCCTAGGCTTTAAATGGATTATGTAATTGTTAATAAAACATAAATATTACACATATCTTTGACCCATTTCCCCAAGAGGATGCTATGCTAAAGACTGTTTCACTTTGTTTAAACTAGAACACCTATTGAAAAATAGAGTAACACACTCTCTACTTGGAACCCACTGCTTCTTGCTCCCTGTGTCTTACACTCCTCCACGTGTACCCACACTCGCATTCCGACCCACTCTCTGTGCACTGCTGGAGATACCAGCCTACTCCAGGGGGCCTCAAAATATATCCTCACAAGTTCCTCCTTGTCCAAAGGAACCCAGTATCAAGACGTAGCCCAATGGCCACACTGCGCTACATGAAGCAATAATGAGCAGAGCTGTACTAGGATTCGACCAGAGGTTTCGATCCCGAGGATCCTCTCACTCCCAATGTACTCTAGCCATGATACTACTGTGTGGACTTACCTTATCAAGTTCTCCACGCTGAGGATATGTGGAAATAACCATGGCAGACAAGTCCAAAGCAAATAAATATAGGGACGAATATCATGGAATGTGCAAATCTAAAGCAAGCAACACCAGAGGACGTGAAGCCCAAGTGCAAGGTAATGCCATCCAGACTGTAACTGGTAGAGTCCATGACACCAGTTAATACACTCCCTTTATTGGCATTAGATGTTATCTCTACTGATGCACAGTAATGAGCATTAGAGAAACTGAGGAAGAGGAACGTCCAATAACCCTGGTATTGTGTCTACATTCTCATCTAAAACCCGTTGCATTCACATCTTTTGTTTGGTCTGTTAGGCTGTGGCACTTGCACCATCTATAAGCCGCAAGTATTGCATTAGAGTGCAGAAAAGAAATAGCAAATGAGGATGGACACAAGGCTTGTGGGTGTTGTTTTGTTATTTGACCCCCCCATTGACTGCTCATGGCCATGCTTATCCCTATGACCACTCCCACCCATTTCCTGCCTGTCTCCTCCCAAAACACTGCCTCACAGGACATTTTAGATGTTTCTTTAATAAAGATTTACCGTAAACACTGCTCGAAGTGCCTACCAGTTTTCTTTTCAAAGCAGTCTTCTGAGAGTGAATGACTTAATTGGAGCAGTAAACACGTTGGCAGCAGTAAACGCTCTACTGGTCTAATAAAAATGTCTTAAACAGGTCTGCCTTCAACCACTCTATAAGCAGTATGTGTTTTGTGTCCTTCACTGAAGTCCTTTTGAAACAAGCATTGGCAAAGCCAAACGTTTTGGCTTGTGTCTCAGTATTAGGCATTTGCCAGGTACTGCTATTAGAGGCACAGGTTTTTGCAAAATTTTTAACCCGCTACCTACACAAAATCTCAAGCTTTTGGCATTGCCAATACTTGTTTTCAATATAGAAAAGCCTCCAAGTGCTGTTCTGGAAGTGTTGTCTAAGTTCATATGTTTTTGAATTCCTGCAACTACACCTTTTTGTTATCTTTGCATACAGGACTGAGTGTGGGCTGTGTGCAATCTAATTATCAACGTTCCTTTTTACTCTCCTCCCTTACGCTGTGGGATATATTTGCCCAAAAAGAATGAAACTGCATTTAGCCACGTTGGGCCTAAAAAGAAATGTAGGCCATTGAAAACACGCTGAGATGAATGTCAAACTGAAATGGCAGTATTTCATTTGCATCTGCCACATATCATAATGCTGTTTCAAATAAAGAGAAATCCACTTCCTGATTGGGCATTGCATAAAGCCAAGAAAATTAAAGGCATTTTCTACACGGAAAGCATGGCATTTGCAAACACAGATGTGGATGTGCGTGCAATGGGCAGCTGAAATAATAGACACATGGAGTTAAAATTTCCCTTGACAAAAGGAACATAGCATGATGAGAAAATGAACAAGTGCCGGCAAGATGCAATTATATTAAAAAGGCCTCATGTGCCCAAGGAAATGTAACCTTCACAAAGATAAGTGTCTGTTTCTAGAGGCATGCCTTGAGTGCCTGTTCTTTGAGATAAACAATAAGATGGCCATTAGCCCTGAGAGAAGAAAGGCTGATGGGATAATTGCAGGCTAAAATCAACAACAGAGCGACCGAGACTAGAGCAAATGCTCCAAGAAGAAGATAAACTTAGCTGTGAAATGAAAGGCAGGATCTGCATATATGTTTGAAGATTCCCATTAGTTTAAACAGACAATCATATTTTTTAATTTTCTCAAGATTCATAAGTCAGACCGTAATGGTACAAGTATCACTACACAACAGCTGAAGAGACCTATTTATTGAAGTAACCCATAACAAGATTCAACCTTGGGCACAAGAGTCACAACCTAAAATGTGTTTTTAACTTCCCAGAAAATGTTACAAAGCAGATTTGGGAATGTGATAACCTAATAATGTAGACATCTAGGTAGAACATTTGATGTTCATAACTATTATAATTTTTGTGTAAACTGCAAATAATTGCTGTTTGCACCTGCAACCTCCTGCCAAGACGGGAGTTTGTTCACATAGTTTGGAGAATTAACCCTTTTCTGTTATGGGGATAGTCACACTTTGTTTCGTATTGCCTTTGCCAAAAGTAAATTACTGCAAGTCTTTTGTAACCTGAGCCATGCAGCTGGCACCATGCACAGGCCATCTATGTCCTTTTGAAACTTTTAAGTATTTGATTTTTTTAGGAAGACTAAAATGGACCAAATTGCAAACCTGATGTAAAGAAGCATGGAGCCACTGAGCCACGGCCCACAGATGTTGGTGAATCCAGTAGGGCAGGAAGCAGCTGGTGTCAATAAGAATCCAGGAGCATTTCAGAGCCAGTGAGCCACAGGACAAAGATTCTGGTGACTCCACTCACACAGGAAGGAGTTGGTGTCAATAAGCACCCAGGAGCACCATGGAGCCAGTGAGCCACGGCCCACAGATGCCCGTGACTCCAGTAGCGCAGAAAAAAGCTATATTCAATAAGCATACAGGAACACCGAAGAGCCAGTGAGCTATGGCCCATGGATGCCGGTGACTAGAGAAGCGCAGGAAGGCGCTGGTGTCAATAAACATCCAGAAGCAACGCGGAGCCAGTGAGCCATGTGTCCGGATACTGCTGTAGAGCAGGACGGAGCTGGTGTCAATAAGCATCCAGGAACACCGTGGAGGCAGTCAGCCATGGCCCACAGCTGCCTGTGACTTCAGTAGCACAGGAAGGAGCTGGTGTCAATAAGCATCCAGGAGCACCGTAGAGCCAGTGAGCCATGTTGCCGGTGAGCCCAGACATGCCAAAAGGAAGACCTGGGGCCTCATTAAGAGTTTGGAGGTAGCCATGGTGCTATTAGAAACATGGCTGCCTCCAAACCAGGCTCCATTACCGGGTTCCTGCAATGGGGACTTACCGGGTCATTCCGACATAGGAGGACCAGGTAATTCCTCCTTGCAGGAACCATTCTCCCCATTCCCATTTGAGCCCCCATAGGGCTTAATGGGAATGGGGAGGGAGGTAATAACAGGCACATAACAAGCGGCCCGTTATTACCTCCCTCTTCCCCTCGCGGGACTCGGAAAAGACGTCTGGTTTTACCAGACGTCTGATCCGGGTCCTGCAAAGGGAACCTCGTAATCGGCGCTCCCATAATGAAGGGGGCCGGCCCCCTTCATTCCGGGAGATCCAGGGTCATAATGAGGCCCCTGAACTTCTTTTACCAGTTGTGCAGAGAGGAGCATGAATCCACATTACAAGAAAAGGGACTTGTTTGTGAGTTTAGTGCCCCAAGGATCATGTGAGGTGCTGCTTTGTAGGGTTAAAGCCCCATCACATGAATTCATTTAGCTTATTTTATGGGGCGGTTTAGTGCTTCCCAGTGCACTTCACAGCCTTGGAAAATAAGTGATGCTTCACATTCTTTTTATTGGCTGGCACGAATTGCAGTGAGGGCTGTCCTACAGCATATTTCGTGTTATATTGTGCCTGCTATGTATGCTTCGTGCAGCAGCACATGCAGAACTAATGCGGGGAGCACAACCAAACAGTGTCAGAGCTCAGAATCATAAGCAGCACGTTATACAAGTGGCGAGGAGGCACAAGGAGCAAGCATTCGCCAGATTCCATTTGAGGAATCCCGTTATGGCAATTCAAGGGCATGCAGAAAGCCAAGACTGTCACTGAATAACCCGTTTTGTTTGGGGCTGGTTACTGCTTATCTCCAGCATCCGTTGCATCCGGGCCTCTGTCTCTCCACTGACCACTACAGGATCTGTGGTGCTGCTTTGCTGCTGGCCCGGCCTGCTGCTTCAGCCCCTCGTGCTTGGCTTGTTGCATGTGCGGTCTCGGTCTTGCAGGGAAACTGATAGCAGGTGCTGAGGCTGAGCAGATCCTCAGCCATATTGAACATGAGCTGGCAGACAGCCACACCCAAAAGGACCCACCATGGCCAGCTTCCAAGCCGCACACAGTGAACTTGTGTCCCAAAGCCAGCACTTGATTGGTTGCTGGGGGCTGCGGGCAGGGAGGGGAAACAGTGCCAGCCTGTCACCCGGCTGGGTACCGGACTCCCCCACCCCCAAGCTCCTGTCCCCTCCAAGTTGCACAACAGGTGGGCCCTCCCCAGGATGGGGGCATGTGCCCTGTTTGCCCCCCCAATAAAGACATCACTGTGTAAACGCTTATCCTCTTTTGTTCTCCTGGTTATATCTCCGACCTCCTCCTAACCTAAATACACATCCCTCCTCCATCCACCCTTCTCACTTCTCCTGATGTTCCTCCTCACCTTACCCTCCTTTCTTCTTCTGATGTTCCTCCTCTTCACCTTCTCCTCACCTCTCCCAAGGTTCCTTCTTATCAGCTCTTTGTCACTCTTCCAGTTGTGCCTCCTCACCCCCTGCTACTGTCATCATTCACTTTACCACCTCACTGACGAGGCCCAACCAGGCAGAAACACGTGTCTGGGGTTGTTGTTGGTACTTTGTTCAGAAGAGAATTGCCAGGCATTTCATTGCTGGACTGCCCTTGGGCAGGACAAAGACTGATATGTAGTGGACATTTCTCTTCTGTGAAAGGATGGTGAGCTAAAGACTCTGGTCGAGACTCTAACCTGGGATATAGGCCGGTAGTAGAGAAACTCCCAGAACTCCTCTTGTTTATACATAAAAGTTTCAAACATCCCCTCCAAATGGTACTCTCCCTTTACTCGACTATGCGAGTGGGCGAGTAGACTTTGTGAGCCCTGAATGAGTATCTGTAAAATGTAAAAGGTTAGCTGCATGAATGAACACAATAACTAGATATGATAAAAAAGGCTCTGAAAACAGTTTGGCCAGCTGTCTCCTGCCAGTGGTGATATATAAGGAAATCTATGGAGGCTCACTACAGTGTATGGGTTTGTAGTAAATCTTTAGATTTACAGACAAGATGGAATTATAGTTAACTACTTTGTGTAAACATCTAGTTCGATTTGTGTATTCATTATGTAAGAGGAACAGAAGTAAGACACAAAGTAGAGTAGGTGCCGTAGCAGGCAGAGAACTGCGCAAACTACATGAAATATTGAAGTTTACTGCCCCCTCAATTTCACGGTATCTGGTATAAAGCAACAGGGTGATAAGATAGAATGTCAAGGAGTATGGGATCAGCTCATTGGTTGAGCACCAGTTGCACAGATTAATGCAACCAGAAGGTCACAGAACTAGGTTTGCCATCAAAAGCATTTAGCTGTGTGATCATGTACATTTTCAAGTGTTCACTCATCAATGCGATACATCATCCCCAACAAAATGAAATGAACACTGTGAGATTTAGATACACTAACCAAAACTTTAATGTAAAGCATGGAGACAATACAGTAATTGTGCATTATGTAACAACTTCAATTTTTAGAAATGGAATTGCACGACTGTCAAGTCTTTGCCAGACATGATATAGTTAGCTCAATACAAGTATCACCCTGATTACTTCTGGTTTGCAATTTTGTGAAAAAAAAATAATAATCTTGCCTCGTTTTCTCTCTCCCATTCTTTCTTTCTCTCTCGTTCTCATTCTTACTCTCTTTCTCTCACTCTCTTGTTTGCTCTCTCTCTCGCTCTCTCTCCATTACCCCCTTGAAACTTGCTGAAAGCATAGAAAAGAGGGTGAAGAGAGCCCTGAGGCAAGAGAGGCATGCAGGGTAAGCTGTGCTTTCATTGGACAGGGTAACTTAAATAGCTAGCTTTGCTACACAAGTTTCAACTTAATTAGCAAACCTACAGAATTGCATCGCAAATTGCTATACGATACAGCTTATTTTATGCCTTGCAAAGACTTTTTATATTTCTTTCACTGTCTCTACCTCCTGCTCTATCTTGCCTTCACTTTCTCTTTCCATCATTCTCTCTTTCTGTGGCGCTTTCTCACTCTTGTCTTTCAACAAATCCCCATTTCAATCCCACTAATTCTTTTGTACCTCTATGGACCCGCTCTCCCTCGCTCTCTCTTGCGAACACACATGCACACACACACACACACACACACGCACATACACCCATTCTCACCTATGCTTAT
This sequence comes from Ambystoma mexicanum, assembly GCF_040938575.1. NCBI lineage: Eukaryota > Metazoa > Chordata > Amphibia > Caudata > Ambystomatidae > Ambystoma > Ambystoma mexicanum. Next base: position 91,365,775 of record NC_090927.1, read on the forward strand.
TCCCTCTTTCTGCATGACCAGTCACACACACATTCACACACAGGTGCACCTGCTGTTTCGCTATTTCTCTGTGTGTTTTCAGTCACACAGATACACGCGCTCCCATTCCCTCTTATGCTCATTCCTTTTTCTGCATGACCAGTCACACACACATTCACACACAGGTGTAACCGCTGTTTCTCTATTTCACTCTGTGTGTTTCAAGACACTCCTCTCGTTTTTGCTCTCTCTCACACACACAGATACACACACTCCCATTTTCTCTTATGCTTAGTCCCTCTTTCTGCATGACAAGTCACACACACATTCAAACACAGGCACACCTGCTATTTCTCTTTGTGGTTCCAATCACACAGATACAAGCGCTCGCATTGCCTCCTATGCTTATTCCCTCTTTCAGCATGACCAGTCACACACACATTCACACACAGGTGCACTTGCTGTTTCTCTGTGTGTGTTTCCAGTCACCCCCCTCTCTTTTACTTTCTCTTTCTCACCATCTTTCTCCATCTCTACTTCTATCTCCATACACTCAACACACAAACTACAAAATGCACATGTACCCTCACACTGTACCCACATTCTCTGACTACACAGAGAGCCACACACCGGTGTTATGGTGCCTTTAAGAGAAATGGTCCTGAGACGTCAGCACGTCTTCTAAATAAAAGGGGCGTCACAATACGTGTGCAGTTCAGAGCAGGAGCGGACCCTGATACACAAGCACCGCTTCCTGGGTGTCATTATGGGAGAGGAAAGGTCAAGTCTAGTGGCCCGTGTGCATGAAAGCACACAATAACTTGCTCACTATGCATGCATTCAAACAGCGTGCATACACCCATTAGTCTGCATGCATTCACACAGTATGCATAGCGGCTCACAGTGCAAACATTAGACCTCCATCCACACAATGCACATAAATCCTCATAATGCACATATATGCCAAACTGTGAAAGGCACCTGCAGTGTGCCTAGACCCCCTTACTGCACATAAACCCACATAAGGCACACACACATTCCCCCTAACACTTTGCATACATCTACCCACTGCGTATGCACCCAGACTGTGAAAGCCCTCACACTCTGAACATACACACATATACACCGACATGCCTCACAACTCAATGGATACACAATTGACAAAACTTCTGGGTTTTCCAACGGTTGCTTAAGAATGTCTTCAAACACACCCTCTCGGAAGAAGACTTTATGAACCAACCTCACTTTCTTAACTGTGTCAAATCCACCTTTTCAGAAGGGGCCTGTTAGGGAGAATTCTCTCTCTCTTTAGGCTGAATTTCCTAACCTAGTGAGTCCCCCAGCAGCGTTGCTGGATTTCCGGAGTTTGTTTCTTTTCTCCTGCCAAGAGTGAGACTCTTTTTCCTCCCACTCTTGGACATGATTTATGGTATTCCTTTGACTGGTAATGTGTTTTATGGGCTATGGGGCCCTTTACTCTATAGGGTCTCATGTGTCTTTCCTATGTGTGTTACACAGCACCGTCCGTGCAGTAACACAGGGGTGTCATAGTGACACCCCACCATAGACTCCATACCCTGGGACCGACTACTGTCTCCCAGGGCATGTAAAGTCAGCATTGGCTTTACTAGTCCCAGATTATTAACAGAAACCAGTACAAACCATCATATTGTGGACGTACTGGTCGGGGCAATTCGATTGCCCCGGGGTCTGTTAGTCGAGGGGGCACGTCTCCGTCCCCCCTGATCGAGTTTTGGCTGGTGGCAATGGAAGCTCCTTTTTATATTCGACCGCAAATATTTTCCTATGGGATTTTCCCCATTGTTCGAGGCTACCAACTTTAATTATTTAATTCTCATAGCCTCGAACATACCGCCGATTTATCTAATTAATATTAATTCTCCGGTTGGTATTTTTTGCCAAGACTCGATTAAAAAATGGCGTGTGTGTTCTCTTCTGTGACTCCAACCCAAGTCGAGCCCTTTGTTCCACTTTTTGGCGGGCTTCTCCACAGAAGCCTCCAAAAGTGGTGCCACTCTGTCTGGGTACCACAGGGGATGTTGGAGGGGGTTTAGGCACCCTGGACTGAGTTACCTTGATAACTCAAGTCGCACTCTTGTGTGATTGGCCCAAGTGGTGAGCCGGCCGGCTCACCACTTAGCATGTTTGAATGACAGCTAGGCTGAGTGAATGGGGGTTTTCTGCATAAAAGCAGGGCTTTGGGGACTGGAACTTCAGAAGTCGCCACAGGACCTGAGAATCCGACGAGGGAGAAGCTGAGCAGACCTACCACGACAACACCACCGGTAGAGCCCTGCAGAACCGACTCACCACTTCCCGACGACAGAGAAGATCTCCCGGCTGGAGAGGCTTCTTCTCCTGACTGGTGGGCACAACCAGTTTCCCTTTCTTTCTTCGCACCCCAGCCCGGTTTGTGGTCGAACTGCCCGTGCCAAGCAACCCGGCAGCCGGAGAGCCACTCACCACTGAACCGCAAATCACCGGACCGCTCCTTGTACCTGAGAAACTCTGTGGCTGGTTTCTTCCCTGGCAGTGCAACGGACTCCTGTCTTCCTCCACGACGAGATCCTCTCTACCCCCGGACGAAGCACCGACTTGCATCCGCTGCCAGGAACAACTGCCCCCGCTGGAGCGTTCTCACCACTTTAAGGTACCGTGTCCGCCAGGCCTCCCTTTCTAAAGATTGCTACAAGGTAATAATAACCCCTTAACCTTCTGGACTGGGCTGGCCGCCTTGACCCTCTAACTGGTCCCTTTCTTTGGTCCAACTCCTTTTTGAACCTTTACAAGACTTTTGTGCACTGCAACCGTGTGACCTTGGACACATTTCGTTTGGATCCTCTGAAAGTGGATCCGGCCTCTTGAACTCTAACTTCACGGTTTTACTTAGAGTGCCATCTACGTTAAGCGCTCACCGCTGTCTGAAAATAAGTGGGGCTTTACTTAAGACTTGTCTAATATTCTTTTAAGGGAGTGTATTTCTTTTAGTGACCGTGTTTTTGAATTGCTTACTATTAGTGCCTGTGTGTTTTTCTAGATGTGGTTTTAAATAAATAATTATATCTCTTTTACACCAAGCCCTGGTCAGTGTTAACTTGTTCTACGGTGTTCCCTTGATCTATTGTGAATACTCTGTATACCTCCTAACTCTTCTTGAGGGAAGTCTGACTGCTCAGCCACAGCTTCCAAGTGAATCTGTGTGGTACAGACTGCTACCAAGTGGGTTTACTGCCAAACACCTGTAGTCCTAAATCTTTTGCAGTGGTCCCAGAGGGAACTGCACAGGTTTCTGCCTAACAGGGCCCCCCACATATCATACCGATTTGAAGCTACCCCGTCTGAGGAGGAAAGATCTTGCAGACAGGTGACCATAAAAAACACAACTTTATCACTTCCATAGAAAGCAGCAGAAAAATGATCAGTGGCTAATTATTAATACAATTCCACGTTCTGATGGCCATGACTATCAGGGGTTGGAAAGGGTTAATCTATATGTTTGGTCCGCTCTGTCACCTCTTACATGGAGATGGACGATCACGTGGTCCAAATTCTAAATAAATACTCATTGCCTTGAAGTTGTCATAAGGTGACAAACTGTTACTCATCAGATCACTTAATATATAACCACAAAAGTCAATACTGCTTTCTTTGCAGATGCTTCTTGTATTGAGTGCATTTCTCCTCAAGATTCAAGGCACTCATAGACCAAGTCACATGATCTGAGTATACAATGTACAGTCAGAGTGGTGGACTGGCCTATGGGGAACTCTGGTGAGATCCTGGTGAGCCTCTACACCCTGGGCCTCTTTTCAGTGGGTGCCTTGTTTTGTTTTCCTGCTCCTCTTACACTCTCTCTCCCCGTCATCCCACCTCTTTCTCCCATGTCTCCTCATCCCCACAAACCTTTCAAAGCATTGTTTATAAAGCTTACATTACAATATTTCTATTCTATATCCATTTTGTGTCATGTGTAACACATTTTAATTTCTCTATAGGGGCAAATAGTCTTCAAAATCTTATGTAGAGGGGTTCACCTTGCTCACTACATTCACTTGCACAGTGTAATATGGGGCCATTTTGAAAAACATTTCCATGGTCACTTTTTGTTCTCAGTCCAACCCAGTGCTGTCCCCTTACTGCTACTGTACCTGGCATGATGACATCAGTACATTCAATGCTACAGGGTCTCCGACAGCACTTCTGTCCTTTTGGACACTCACAATCACAGGTGCAGGAGGTTTTCACTGGAATAATGTCGCACAAGTTTTCTGGCTTGGGGCAGGTACCGGGTCTCTCTGAAAATAAGAATGCAAAAGGGTGATAATTAGAGAATCATCGGCTGCAACCTGAATGAAACAATCCATTTCTCTAACCTATTTTTCAGTATCCTAAGACTATGAGCTCCATAACAGCAGGGGCTATTAAAATACCCTTCCCTTGTGCCATCAAGACAGTCCACTGCTTTTGTCGTCTCTTCTGGGCGGTTGCTCAAGGCTTTGAGAATTTCCAAAATGTGTGTGGAATAGATTTAGGCTAGGAGAGGCCTTTTGGGGTTTTGTGGAGTGCAAGACCTTAATGAGTGAAACAATTTCAGTTTTGTTGCTCTAAAAGGGGTAGAGAATTGTATTCCTGGGACAAACAGACATTTTTAGCAAAGGATTCCATATCCAAATGACAAGTTTGCGAATATGGCCACAATGCTGCTACATGTTTTTACGCCACTATAGGAAAAGAATAGCAGATCTACAGCAGGCATCAAGGAATGAATCAGGAAAGTGATCACTTTCAGCCTGGAAGCACATCCTTGATCATACCAAACCCTCTGTACCATCATTTTGCATTCCACTTAAATTATATAGAAACTCCATCTCACCACCAGGAAGACCAGTTGTTTCTCTCTGTGAATTGCTGCAGGAACCACATAGTCAACATAATGACACTTTTCTACAAAGTTGTTGCCCTGACACCCTACCACTGATTAACTTAGTGGAAGACACACCAATCATCCCTCTTTAAATATAATGGTTACATTGGATGTTGAAGCCTTATATATACTTCCTCACCGGGCACCAGAGATACAGCACAATAAGAATGCCTGAGCCTAATTCTGTTCATGTTCTTTTTTGTCTAGCTCCCAGCCTCTACCGCATCCGCGAAGCCCAAGAGTACGTACAGGCAATTTATGCCCCCACGATTTTACATCCTCACTTTCACAAACAAGACTGGGTGGCGTGGTGAAGTGGTGGTGAAGGGTTCCTCCCATACCTCACTTCTCCACTTACTACCTACCCTACCACATTTCTGTGTTCTTCATAGTGATCGAAAATACAAGAGGACAGAAAGAAATATCATTGAAGCAGTGACTCTGAGGAGAAGCCCGAACAGGAAAAGGGCAAACACGACTTTTTCTGAAGCTGTTTTGCTGTTTTGTGCTAATTGGACTAAATTGGATTGAAATGGTCCAAATCCTGCACTAGCTGTGCACTTGCTGTGCATAAAGACTTGTATCTGGCGAATTTAACTACACAGCACACCAGGGAGGCGGTGCATTGGTGGTGCCCTGAAATTGCTGCCTACACCTTTAACAGAAGCCTGTGGGGAAGACACACCCACCAGGAAGCAGTGTATTTAACCCGCCCCCACCAGCCCTTGCGGCGAGAAGCCAGAACGTGAAAAGGGCAAACGCGACTTCTTTTGAAGCTGTTTTGCTGTTGTGCTGGGGTGCTTGGGTGAGTGGAGCAGAGGCATTCCATTTGGTGAATCTAAGTATACGGCACACACGGGAGATCTTGCAACGTGCACCTTTATTGGCACTTATCGCAGCCTGTGGAGGCGCGAGAGACTGTTGGAGGCTATCTCCTTTGATCTCGCATCCGCGCATCCATTAACGGGAGCCTTCTGTTTGGCTGCTCTCCCCCACTAAACATTGCAACAGCTTTGGGCTTATCGATGCCTCGGAGGGAAGGTGTGGAAACACGGTCTTGTGGGCGGAGTGGAGCCAAGACCTGTGTTGTTCCAGCAAAGACCATGACAACGAAAAATAACCCATCAACTCAAGTAAGCAAAAAGTCTTTCACTGTGTGTTCGAAGCTTCTAAGGTCTCCTACAACAAACAAACAATGTTTAAATGATTTGCAGTTCAATGATGATGGCAGAGAAAGTGAAAGTGAAATTGATATGCCGAAAACTAATGTGGGGGAGGCATGTACGAGTGTGCACAAAATTGGGGAAGTGAACATCGTAGAATGCACGAGTAGGCATGACGACATGTTTGTACAGACGCCAACCATGACTCCGAATCAAAATAACATTGACCATGATATAGATTGTTTTATTATGGAACCTAATGAGATTAATGGAAAGGCACACCACGCTTGCGTCAGGCCCCCTAAAGATATCTGTGCCAATGATGGAACGCGTGGATGTAAATATTATTCTTGTTCCGAATTCCCCTTTGAATGCAAGATAACAGTGGAAAACTCTGCACAGCCAGCTGCCATTCCACAATTATGCGTCCTGGCTGAAAAGGCTGTACATCAGAATAACGGTACCATTATAAATGATATATATGATCAGGAGCAATGCTGTGACCAAGAGATCTGCAAATGCAGGACCAAGGACAGTATACTTTAAATGAGGAAAGTGCCAGATCAAAAGGATGCAAATTGTGCTGAAGCTACAACATCAACCTGCCAAACGAAAATTCCAATGGAGGTAAGTGTTCTACCCATGAGAGAGGCTAATCAACGCATCATGGGTGCTGACATCGTAATAGAAGAGACGATTGTGAACAACAACAACCCAAATAACGTAAATGAAAGAAGGAACTCTTTGAGTGTAGCAGATAAATTGTTAAAAGATCTCACAAAAATGAATTTTGATTTCAATAATCGGTCCCTCAATCATCCGAAGGACTTCTTAAGATTAGGCAATGACGATATCTCTGAGAAGGCGGATTTACAGGAGGTAGGTAAGAGTTGATCAAAGATGCGATGATGAAGTGAATGATCCTCTTCAAGAAAGCATAAATAAATGTGTGCTCAGCCCTGTACACAAAAGGAAAAGATCTGGAAATAGCCTTTCAGGAGAAGTAGTATGCTCACAGGGTAGAAGACGACACTTCGCACTCGCCCATAAGATTTATGCCATTGATAAAAAAGCAACGGCTGAAAGATAAAGATCCATTGGCGAACGCAGAGCAGGGCAGCACTTCTGATTCATCGGATCTTTCTACTTCCTGCACTGCGGATTCATCTTTAATGGAGTGTCCCTTCCCCAAAATAAGGCGTACCCAATGGAAAAAGAAAACCATTGACTTGAAAGATAAAGAAGCAGAGGGTGACAGGAAATCATTGAATTTACAGGCAGTAATTATGTCCGCTATGAACATTTCTCTGTCCCCGTATATGAAATTATATGAACAGATGGATGGAAATATCAAGGATTTGACATTGACAGCACTGCTTAACACCAAAATATCTAACATGGAACAGGAAATACGAACAATCCCAAGAAACTTGAAACAAGATAAAACTCACTACGACAACTTTTTGAAGTTGATCTTGGATGCTAACCAAAACTCAAGTGAAGATAAAAGATTGTTGGCAGAAGTTGCACGCGAAGCGCTAAAACGTCTAAAAAATTCTCAAGTAGAAGTTACGCAAGAGAATCCGACCAATGGTCACAAGATAGATTGCAGCATCAATGTTGACAAAGAGATAAATAAACCAAAAAATGATTCTGGTAATAATGAGAGGGTAGAGAAACAGAATGGGCAGTTGTAACGAGAGAAGGAAAAAAAAAGATACCCACACAACTTCAAAATAATAAAGAGGATAAATGGCAAGGGTGTCACCCGATGTCGGTGGAGTCCTTTGCGGCTCCCAGAGAAGCACGAGTAATTCTAGTTGATAGCCTCCAAGAAAAGAAACTGGAGCCAGCAGGAAGTGTGAAGTCTACAGAAGTAGATGAGACTGCTGATGTCGTTAACTTGAGTAAAAATGTAAATGCTAATGTTAGGGAGAATTCGCTGTAAAGGCTAATTTCCCAAACCTAGTGAGTCCCCCAACAGCTTTGCCGGATTTTTGGGGTTTATTTTTTCTCCTGCTAAGAGTGAGACTCTTTTCCTCCCACTCTTAGACATGATTTGAGGTGTTCCTTTGAATTTGTATGTGTTTTATGGGCTATGGGGTCCTTTACCCCATAGGGCTTCATGTGTTTTGATATGTGGGGTACACAGCACCCTCCGTGCAGTAACCCAGGGGTGTCGTAGCATACACTCCATACCCTGGGACTGACTACTGTCTCCCAGGGCATGTAAAGTCACCATTGGCTTTACTAGTCTCAAATTGTGAACAGAACCAGTACAAACCTTCATATTGTGGACATACTGGTCGGGGCAATTCGATTGCCCCGGGGTCTGTTGTTCGAGGGGGCACTGTCCAGTCCCCCCCGACCGAGTATTGGCTGGTGGCAGTGGATACTACTTTTCATATTCGACCGCAAATATATTCCTATGGGATTTTCCCATTGTTTGAGGCTACCACTTTAAAATAGCCTCGAACATACCGCCGGTTTATTAAATTAATATAAATTCACTGGTTGGTATTTTTTCCCGAAACTTGGTTCCAAAATGGCGTTTGTGTTCGCTTCTGTGACTCCAACCCAAGTCGAGCCCTTTGTTCCACTTTTTGGCGGGCTTCTCCACAGAAGCCTCCAAACGTGGTGCCACTCTGTCTGGGTACCACAGGGGGTGTGGGAGGGGGTTTAGGCACCCTGGACTGAGTTGCCTCGGCAACTCAAGTCGCACTCTTGTGTGATTGGCCCAAGTGGTGAGCCGCCCGGCTCACCACTTAGCATGTTTGAGTGACAGCTAGGCTGAATGAATGGGGGTTTTCTGCATAAAAGCAGAGCTTTGGGGACTGGAACTTCAGAAGTCGCCACTGGACCTAAAGAATCCGAGGAGGTAGAAACCGAGCTGACCTGCAACGACGATACCACCGGTGGAGTCCTGCTGAACCGTCTCACCACTTTTCCCGACGACAGAGGAGATCTCCAGCCCGGAGAGTCTTCTTCCTTTGACTGGTGGGGATAACCAGTTTGCCCGTCTTTTCACCTTCCTGGACCATCTCGTGGCCGCCTTGCCCGTGCCAAGCACCCCGGCAACCGGAATACCACGGTTTACCACTACCGCGAAGAAAAGGCTGGTACCTTGTAACCGGGAAACTCCGCGGCTGGTTTCTTCCCTGGCAGTGCAACGACCTTCAGCTTTCCTCCACGTCGAGACCTCTTCCTCTGGACGAAACACCGACTTGCACCCGCTGCCAGGAACAACTGCCCCCGCTGGAGCGTTCTTCCCATTTTCAGGTACTGTGTCCCGCCTGGCTTCCCTTGCGACAGATCGTTCGGGGTGACAGTAAATCCTCGACTTTCTAACCTGGGTTAGCCTGGGGCCTGTTAACTAACATTTCCTGACTTGATCTCAATCTTTTGTGAACTATTTACAAAGACTCTTGGGCATAAACCCTGTGTGATCCTGGACACATTTCGCTTGCTCTCTCTAAGAGTGGGCCTGGCATTTGAACTTCCTTGCTCTCCAGTAGACTTTGCCTAACCTGCCTCACTGTGGTTCTTTGAAAGGTATTGAAATTGTGTGCTTTCATAACTTTGCCTTTTCCCTCCCTTTTTTCTATAACTTATTAGAGTGCCATCTTATGTTAAGCGATCACCTCTGACTGAAAATAAGTGGTGATTCTCACTAAGACTTGTCTAATAAGTAATTAGGGTTGTATATATATATAATAGTGACTGTGTTGAATTTACTTACCTCTTTTTGTGCTAGTGTAATTTACAAGTGTGTCTTTAAATAAATAATTATATACTTTTACACCAAAGCTCTGGTCAGTGTTTGCTTGTGCTACTGTATCTCTGTACCTATTGTGTATACTCTATATACTGCCTAACTCATCTTGAGAGAAGTCTGAGTGCTCAGCCACAGCTACCAGGTAAATCTGGGTGGTACGGACCGCTACCAATTGGGTTTACTGCCAACCACCTGTAGTCTTAAATCTTTTGCAGTGGTCCCTAAGGGAACTGCACAGGTTTCTGCCTAACAGCTAAATGCACCGATGTTCCACAATTGGATGAAATAATTGAAGTGCAAGCTGGTTCAAATGAAAAGGCTGCCCCGCCAAAAACCAATATAGATGAAGTGCAAGTTGGACAAAATAGAAAGGCTACCCCTCTAAAAATTATTACAGATGATAGCACAAATAAATTTCAAAACATCAACGAGCCAAGAGCTGAGAATAGAATAAATGGGGAGAAAGATACCACAACAGAATCTGAGGCTCCTCACAAAAATAATATACAAGTTCCTAAAGGAATGTTTGATATATTCGCAAAAGATAAAAACAAACGAAATACGAAAGGAGTGCCCCAAAAAAAGAAAACGAAAAATCTAAAAAAAGGAAAAATAACAAATGGCGCAAGAGGGTTCTTAAGGAACCTCAAGACAGTTACAGTAAATGTTTCTGCCAATGGTTGTGGCCCGGGGCAAAACCAAGTGGATGTGACTAGTGAAAAAGAAAAGCAAAAAGGAAGTTCTACTGAAAATAATAATGAAGAAATAAAAGCACTGAGCATATCTAATAGAGAGACTGACCTAGAAAGGATGGCGGAAGTTATAGACATCGAGACACCTATGAATTTATCAACGTATGAAGAGGTGCAAGATGATATACAAAAGGGAAGTGAGCAGGAAAACGTGGAGAAGGTACCTATTGCAAACCAGAACATGGCTGGTCACGAGGAGCTAATGATGAAAATATGTGCTCCAGTAACAGGACGGTTTTGCGAATTGGTCAATCAATCAAAAACGGACCCTAATACTAAGCAGGATAATATAGCGAGCCCCTTCCAGACATTGGATGAAAAAAGACAAAAAGCTATACTAAAGATGAATGAGCAAGAGAATGGTACCCTTGCGGCGCACCTGGTCCCATATAGAACTTATGTGAATGATGAAAAGGATTCGAACCAGGGAAATTTACATTGTGAAAAAAAAAATCGAGAGTGGGAATGCTACACAGAACATGAATCAGTATAAAGAGAGAGAACTCTGCTAAGGCTCAAAGTAGCAACGACAGACAAAATGCTTATAAAAGCAAAGCACTCAAAGAAAAGGCAAAATACTGCCTAAGCCTGGAAAGAATACTTAAAATTCATGACGGTCTAATAATGAATCGAAAGAATGTGTTGAGCCTGTTTCATCATGTGCCTATACTTCGGACTATTGAATCTAGCGACATCCAAGTGGTAGAATTTAAGGATGACATTGCATTGGACAAGGTACACTTAATATGTAAACTCAAGATTAGTTTGCAAAACTCTGTTGCAGGGAGCGACAGCTTTGCTACCTTGCGGATCTGACATTGTGGAAGTGGATATATCAAAAATGATGACAGAAGCAATTGGCGCATCATCTATTAAAAAACCCACGTCCAATACACTACAGAAGAACAATCAGGACAAAATGCAAACTAGATTACAAACAATTCAATCTGACTCGCCAAGAACATCGTGACACACAAGAAGCGAAAGAAACTGATCAAATTAGAGTAAAAAACTTACAACAGCTGAGGAAAATAAATGAAAAAGAGATGCCGCGCCAAGACTATCTTGGCACTCAAGAACTGAAACAAGCTGATCAAATCAGAATTACAGTAAAAAACTCACAGATGGCGTTCAGAATAAATGAAAAAGAAAAATCAATCGAATAACACGGAGTGGAATTGGCTGGCTGCCACTTTAGCGAACAACAATGAAAACTAATGCCTAAAGAACTTAAAAGAAGAACAACTTGTCGTCAGCTCTTGGAATACAAGAGGTTTCACCCATTTGTTTAACAGCAATGGGAAATGGACCTGTGAGATGGATCTGATCTGTTTGCAAGAAACTTGGTTGGTTACGTGTCCTTTAGCTGAAAATTGCAATCAACCCGGCTATCAAAAGAAACAAAGGTAGACCAAGTGCTGGCCTGCTTATACTCATCAAAAAAACATCTGGCTATAGATTGCAAGAGTCTAAGAACGTATCACCATACATCCAAGTAGCTACCATCATAAAGAATGATGGCACAGAAAACAAACCTACACCACTCTCTATTTTAAACCTCGATTGGAATCACTGTGAAGCTGGCACAGTTTCTTTTGTCGACCAAGTCATTGACTTAATCGATGAATTACTGATTGCTGACAACTCTGTTCATATTATTGTTTGTGGAGATCACAATATGAACTGCATAGAACTAAGTAAAAATTAGTTACCAGCGAAACAAAATCTGGGTGAAAAATGGTCCGAAGAATTAACCCTACGGAATTTTTCAAGGTTAAATGGAAATGTAGAGGGAGACATACCAGCCAAACCAACCTGGCAAAGGAATAATCAAAAATCGACACTGGATTATATCTTTGCATCAGATAACCTAAACATCATTGATCTGAAAGTACACAAAATGCAAGCTAGCGACCATGATATGGTTGTAGCCTGCTTTAAGATGATCAAGCAAACTGTTTTGCCAACATGGAATCATAATAGAATGCTAAACTTCGGAAGAAATAGATTGAAATTGAACTCAAAGCAGGTGAGCGAAATAAAAAATGAATATGAAAATCATATCGACCGTTTGGGTGTTGATTACATCCCATTGTTGGAACAATATAAGATCGGAAAGAATCCAAACAATACTCGGAGTTATAAGCTAAAACATGCTTATTATACAGAAATTGTTGGCAGAAAGAGGGAAATGCGCAAGGCTTTACGACAAATTAACAATCTCCCTAAATCAGATCAGTTAGAGAGGAAGAAGAAAATCAGACAAAGGTATAAGAATTGGATCATAGCACATCGATCCATGACGGAACAACATGATGCAGAAATAATGATGAAATGTCTGAAAGAGAGGAATTCATCTGACTTCTGGACAGTAATGAATAATGAATGCAGTGTACAGCAGGCGCCACAAAAAAACATGCTGACCGAAAAAAAATGGATTGAGCACTTCTCCACGCTGTTTGCAAAAAAGGGCAATACCATCGATCCTTCTATGCCATCTCTACGACATTGGGATATTAATTTTGACCAAGATGACATTTTGACAAATATCAAAAAAATCTCAAACTCCCGCATGCCTGGACCGGATGGTATTACAAATGCAATGCTTAAAGCCAGCCCCTAGATCCTGGAAGAAGGCTATTGTCGTGCCTATTTTCAAGAAAGGCAACAGATCTAATCCAATGGACTATCGTCCAATTGCCTTACTTGATGTTATAGGTAAAGTATACGCAACCCAACTTCAGCAAAAACTAAAGGAATGGCTAGCTCTCACTAACCATCTAGATGTTAGACAAAGCGGATTCGTAAAAGGAGTTGGATGCTGTTTAAACCTCATACTAATTAACTTATTGAAAATGGAGGCAATACGGAAGGACTCAAAAGTATCTTGCTTTTGTCAATCTGTCCCGCGTTTTGACAGTGTTGACAGAGAAAAGCTCTGGACAAAACTAAAAAACTGGAAATGCCCTGAAAGTTTGCTTGCTGCCATTAAAGACCTACACACAAACACTGAAATTAATATCCGATTAGATGCAAATGGCACCTTGTCAAAACCTTTTGTGGAGTCAAGCAAGGGTGTCCTTTAGCAGCCATAATATTCAATGCATTCATCTCTGATATTGGCGAGGTTTTTGGAAAAATTCAGGGGTTTGCACCAAAAATAGATGACTCCGCCCTGAATTGGATTCTCTATGCTGACGATTTAGTATTAATGCACCTTACACCAATTGGGTTACACTGAAAATTGCAAGCTTTGGAGCAATAGGTTAAAGACAACGGTTTGTACATAAATCCAAGTAAATCAGTTGTTCTTACTTTACAAGATCTTAAAAAAGGTACAGCTAATGCAAAAAACTTTAGATGGCACTTGGACGGCGGGCCCCTGCAACACGTGAATCAGTTAAAATATCTGGGCATGTGGCTGAATTCAAATATAAATGATCACATCTGGATAGAAAAAACAAAATCCAAATGTTGCCAGCTTAGCGCCCAAGCTGCAGCACTTGATAAAAAATATGGTAAATTCTCTTTGGTTCCCATAATAAAGTTTTATAAACAAAAGGCAGTGCCATTTTTAATCTTTGGCGCAGACCGCTTTTGGATGTCCAGCGACAATGTGGGATAGCCTTGAAAATATTTTTTGTTCAAGAATTCTGAAAGTAGGGAAGGGGATTCCAGCTGCAGTAGTACGATACGAATTGGGACTAATATCCATTAATGCAAAGATCATTTGGAACACCTTGGCAATTTTTCGGAAAATGATTTTGCCCAATGGTACACTGCAAATGAAAATTCTCTACGATCAAGAGAACAAACAATCGAATTCAGTTTTTTCAGCATGGTTAAAACAATGCCACCAAATTTTGGCTGATATAAACAGTGATAAGACCACCCTTGTTGAAAATCCAGATGCCGTAAAGAAGAAATTGAGGGAACATGATTGGATAAAGACTGGTATGAGCAGAGCAAAATATTCGCTAATGAAAAAGGTTCCTCTGGAAGGAAAAGCCTACAACTCTGTACAAATACCTTGAAAAATGTCCAAATAAACAAAAAAGAATACTCCTCATGAAATTCAGATTGAACCAATTCAAAACAAAAGAAGTGATTATGCGTTGACCTAAATATAAGAGGCTCGATCCAAAGTGTAGGTTTTGTAACCATCATGAAGAAAATATTAAGCATCTCATTGTTACCTGTAAAGCTTTTAAAACAATAAGAAAGACACTATTTGAAGCAATTGTTGCAGAAAAAGCTCACCACACAATGGAAGAATGGTGGGAAGAATGCTTAATGGAAGCAAACAAAAAGTTTACCTATGCCTTGATACTTCTCCCAAAAGAAATCGAAGAACTTACTAAATCCAGCGTGTAATGCGGACTGAAATCTGTACTTCTTTAGGCTTCCATCTATTCAAATAGTGTCTGACTGATTTTATTTTTCATATAATTTGAGCGATAGTTTCGTCATTTATGATGCGTTTGTCTGTAATTGTGTAAATGTGTGAATTTTACTTTATGATTTGTCTTTTTAAAGGTTTGTATAAACCAATAAAAAAAAAAAAATAATAAATAATAATAAGAATGCATTGCAAGCCACTTCCCTATATCCAGTATCCAGAATTGTATTCTAACTTAAACGTATGAGCAACGCTTACTCTGTTTTTATAAAATGCTCTATCAGCAGCATAGCATAAAAGAGCAGCCATGGAGACAGAGTTTTCCCATATTATTTCCATCATATTTATGGCATCATTCAAAAACAAATATCTATTCATTGTAAGACATTTGAAGGCAGTAGGTTTTATTAACTTATTTTGAATGACCTATGTTCAATGTTTTGTTTCGTTGTGTGGGTCATCCCATGCTCTCTCTCCATTCCCCATGCCTGTCCATGCCCCTCGCCCTCCACACCCACAACGCAGGCCTACCCCATGCATATATGTCTTTATAGTCGACCAAACTGATTCAACACGCCTAAAATATGTGATCACTGCACACTGTTAGTGTCTGTCCTGCCCATTTTCGAGACCTTGACATCAGACACAAATAGTTGTCAAGAATTCATGGTAGCAACAGTAAAGACAGACACAAGTGAATATGTTTTAAGGGTGTTTCTTTTAACATGTGCATGTTGGAAAAATGCCTAATCTAACCTAAATCTAAGATGGGAGCAAGCTTCGACCATCAAATGAAAAATAAGGCTGTCCTTGTGGAGTCTGTTCAAAATGAAAGGGCCTATACTACAAAACCTATTGCCAGTCCTTACAACTAATATAGAGTGTGTGTCAGATAAGAGGTACAATAAAGAAAAGTGTTCACAAATAATAGTCAGGATGTGCAAGCTAGGGGTCCCCCTTCCCCGTGTTTTGAGCATGGTATAAGGTGGCACTTCTGAGCACAGCTCACACTCTAAAGTTCCCCAGCACGAGTTGACAGTTCGGCTTTTCAAGCTTTCAGGCTCTTCCGATTGTTGAGTCTCTTGGCACAAAAAGTCTCTTTCCTTCTCAGACCTGATGTATTGTACTAACTTAAAGTTCCTTTCAAAGGATCGTTGGGGTGATAATGATTCACCCTTGGGTCCCCTCTTCCGGGCGCAGACCTCTCTCGATTTTCTCACAACAACTTAAAGTTCCATTTACACAGTAGTGGGGTGATAATGATTTCCCCTCTTGGTCCCCCTCTTCTGGGCGTAGACCCCTCTTGATTCTTAGCCCCCCTCGGTGAGGTACAACTTGACTTCTCCTTCACTGGGTCCCCCTCTTCTGGGCGCAGACCCTGCTTGAAAATCAGCTTCCTTCCCGTTGGGTTCACTCTGGCTTGTATTCAGAGACGTTTTTCATGCTTCCTTTCACATGTAGTTGGGGTGATGACTTCCAACCCCCCTGGATCCTCCTCTGTCGGATTCAGACCCCTCTCGAGTGGTTGCCTTCCACGGCTGGGTTGACTACGGCCTTCTCACTCAGCGTTACTTATAGCATTAGCAAGTCGGAATTTTCTTTTTTTTTTTTAAAATGTAGTTTTATTGAAGTTTTCAAAACAAACCAAAGTCAGTACAAGTGGATCATTTGGAACATGAAGCAACCACTTACATTTAACAAATACCAACCCCCACCAGCGACTTTTGCATAGAAAATTCAGAAAAATGTTTCTCCCCACCTGCCTCCCTCCCACCTTTAGAACAGTGTTTTCTCTTGCTTCAGATGTCTTGAAAAAATCTAATATTCGCGATAAGTACATAGTGTTCTCGATTTGTAATCAATATTAAGCATGGTTGCCTCCTTGATGTAACTTTAAAACAACCACACTGGTCTCTTCTGGTGGGATGGTTCTCGTGCTTACAGTAGTTGAGGGGAGGACAGATGGTCCGTCCCATCTCTTTGAACGTCGTCAGGTCAAAGGCATGTATTCATTCACAACATCTCCCCACATTAGATCATATTGCATAGATTTCACATGCAAGGCTACAGTGATCCTTTCCATTACACAGATGTTGGTGGCCACATTAACCCACTCTCCCTTTGTCGGCACCATCTTTGATTTCCACCTCAAAACCAGAGCGGCTTGCGCCGCCAACAGGAGCAGGGCAGCCAGACCCATTATCCTTCTGTATTCATCCTCGCACTTCTCAAACCCAAATAGAACTAAGAGAGGGTCAGCCACCCACTGGATCCCATCAAGATCTCTGATCCAACCTAAAACCTCGTCCCATAAAATTCTAATACGAGAACAGCTCCACCACATGTGCCAATAATTTGCATTCTCCCCACATTCACACCAACAGAGGGGGCTCAATGACTAGAACATCTGGGACAGTCTGTGCAGGTCATATTGCCATCTGTGTAATAGTTTGATTGGATGAAGTTTATACTGACTGGCTATCAAGGTCTGAGAGGCAGCCTTGCATATTTTCGCTCACATTCCTGGATCTATTTCATCTCCAAAATCTCTCTCGCATCTACTCTTCAAGCATAGGGTTCACCCCTTCCCGGCTTCAATTAGTTCTCTATATGTGGCAGAGATCAGGCCTTTCATTTCAGTTCCGGAGTTCAGCAATTTTTCGAATGGAGTGAGGTCTCTACTGATCTCCTCCCTCCATTTATCCCTGCTAAGAATACCCTTGAGCTGCAACAATTGGAGGACAGAAAGGAGGCCCAACCCCAGTGCTCCCTCCAGTTCCGAAATTGTGATAAAGGAGCCGTCCCTCCATAGTTGGCCCACTCTCTCCAATCCTGCTTTGTACCAAGACTGAAATCTTTCTAAATCAGGGATGTCCTCCCTGATGCCTGGGGCCCATATGTGGCTCAGAGGCGACGGCCATGTAGTAATCTCATGCATGCCACCCCTTTCCCTCTAAATGTCCCATATGGTCCCCAGTATTGGATGATCCCTTAATCATATTAGTAGTTTGTTCCTCTGGACCCAAAGCCATTTGGTGACCGTTGCTGGAGCTAGGTAGTAGTTGTCTACATCAACCCAGTGTGGCTCTCTGTGGTTTCTCAAGTGAGGGATCAGGATTCTTAACTGGGCTGCCTCGTAATATTTATTCAGGTCTGGCAGGCCAACCTCTCCCTTCTCTTTGGCCAGTGTAAGGGTCTCATATGCTACCCAAGCCCCTTTCACCTGCCATAGGAACCGCAGCATAACCCTTTTAACCTCACCGAAGAAGTGTTTCGGCATTCAAATCGGGAGCATCTGAAATGGGTAGAGGAATCGGTGGGAGACATACCATATTTACTGCATTGAGTCTCCCTAGTCATGATATTGTAAGTTACTCCCACCTCGCCAAATCGGCGTGGAATCTCGAGAGGAGGGAGGGGAAATTGGCATCATACAACTTGTTGAGGTCTCTCATAATGTTTATTCCAAGATATTTCAGAGGGCCTTTCTCGATAGTAAGACCCAGGGGAGAGAACCTGTTTGTGTCCTCTTGTGTGAGTTCATGCAGAGGGAATAGAATGGACTTGGCTCTATTTATTTTAAAGCCAGAGAGCTCACCATATTCTTCAAATAGGTGGACCGCTCTGGTATAGATGACGTGGGATTCTTAATGTGTAGGAGTAGATTGTCTGCATATAGGGCCACCTTGTATTCTTTCCCACATATTCAGAGTCCATCAACCCGGCGATCATTCCTTAAGTTCCGTGCTAGGGGCTCCAGGGAGAGGGCGAACAGTATTGGCTAGAGGGGACATCCCGGTCGTGTTTCTCTACCCAAACCGAACCAGCTGGAGTATTCCCCATTTACAAACCCTGAAGCTTTGGGGGACGAGTATACCGCCTGGATCCCTTTCCTACATTTTGGGCCGATTCCCACCTTTCTCAAGACCACCATCAGAAAGCCCCATTCGACCCTGTCAAAGGCTTTCTCTGCGTCCACCGAAAGGAGGGCAGGATCGTCGGACATTGTTCGCGACTCATTAACCAAGTGTACGGTCTTCCGCATGGAGTCTGCTCCCTGTCTTCCCTGGTCGGCACGTATCAGACGAGGCATAAGCATTTCCAACCTTGCGGCAAGGACTTGGGTATAAATCTTTGCATCTATGTTTAACAGAGATATGGGACAATACGAACCACACTGCCTGGGGTCCCGGCCCTCTTTGGGAATCACTGAGATGAGAGCTTGAAAAAAGGATTCGGTGAGCCATTACCGTTTATCAAGAATCTTGTTAAAGAGTTCCATCATGAAGCGGAGGATTGGGGAGAGGAAGAACTTATAAAACCCGGCAGTGAACCCATCCTCACCCGGGGCGTTCCCCAATGATAGCTTCTTCACTGCACCCGTAATTTTGTCTGCCGTTATAGGGGCCTCTACATTGAGAGATTCATCAAGGGAAAGTTTCGGCATCTCGACGGATGCTAGGTTCCGACCATTTAGGGTCAACATCCAATTTATACAGAGCCTCATAAAAGGTTGGAAAGCTTCTGGGATAGATCCCTCCACCGCCCTATGAGGATTACCCTCTACTACTATAGTCGAGACCCTCCTCTCGGCTCGTTGTTCCCTTAGTATGGAGGCTAACAACCCGTCCGCCTTTTCCCCTTTTTCATAAAACTTCTGTTTCAGAATTTGCAATTTTCAAACTACTTCTCCCTCCTCAATTCAGTTGGAGCTCGTCTCTTTTCTGTTTTGCCTGTAGTATTTTGTCCACTCTCCCCTCCTCGGCCTTCCTTGCCTCCTTGTCTAGGTGGGTTATCTCTTTCCTAAGTTTGCCTTCAACCAGTGTCCTCTCCCTCTTCCTCGTGGCACCCTCTCTGATTAAAATACCTCGACACGTCGCTTTGCCTGCTTCCCACACTATCATTTTGGAATCTTCTCCCGTATTATTTGTCTTAAAATATTTCTCAATCTTGCTTTCCATCTCCGTCCTAAAGACGGGGTCTCTCCAATGAGATTCATTACACCTCCATCGTCATCCTTTGCTAGGGAGACTATCCTAATTCAGGTCTTCCGTGACCAGCTCATGGTCCGACCAGGTGACCGGCACTATCTCTGATCACATTGCCGCGTCCCTTAGTTCATCGGACAGGAATATATAGTCAATCCTAGTGAACGTGTTGTGGGGGCAGAATAGATAGAAGGTGCAGCCCAATTCTTCAGGGTGGAGCCTTCGCCATGCGTCTCGTAGCCTGTAGAGAATCTATCATGCCCATGACCTCCGCCCGACCACCCTCGTCTGGGATCTGTGCACTGGGGTTGCTTGCCTTCCTATCCAGTCTGGGGTCAGCACATAAGTTAAAGCCCCCTCTAAGGAGAACATGCCCCATGGCATCCAACATCATTTTGGGATCGATCTACTGAGGAACCCGGACTGTCCTGAGTTGGGGGATTATACTGTGCCCAACGTGATGGAAACCTTCCTTATGAGACCTACCTCCAGGAGCGCTCATCCTTCCACATCAGCCCATATCTTGGTGACCTTGCAGTCCAGTCCTTTTCTAACAAGTATTCCAACTCCCGCCTTCCTCAGAGGCACAGACCCCTATTATTCCGTCCCTATTTGCATGGTCAATATCTTTCGATCTTCCTCGCAGGCTTACTTAGTTTCTTGTAGGAACAGGACATCCTGCTCTACGAAATTCCCTGCATACCAACGACCTTTTGGTCAGTGAGTTCAGACCTTTGACATTTAGTGTCCCTACCCTGAGAAGACCTCTCCTCTGCGAGTCCAAATTATCCACCATTTATTTTGGTATCTATCAAGTGATCCCTCCACAAGGGCCTGCAACCAGATGCCTAGTGGGTCACCAGCTTTTTCACAAATCTATAGCTTAATGAAGTTCCTGTTGTCACCCACCCACCTCCCCACCCCCATCCCCCGTCTTCCCCCTCCCATCCCACCCTCTCCCCATGTCAGCATCCGATTAGATATAGTTGGTTTCACTGCCGGACCACCAGTGGAGACCGTTACCTCACGGTCCCGTGCTTGACACAACCACAATAACATTGAGCCCCTTTCTCCCCCCCTCTTCCCTCCCAAAATCGAAACTTTAACTTTAGACACAATCGTACCTGTGACAGGGCCCAGTGGCTTCCCGGCAGACAAAATCAGGACCAACCGCCTCCCGAAAACCATTGACTTCTCAGTATCCAGGGTCTATGCAATCTCCCACTTCTGAAGCCAAGGGACGGGTGCCTTACAAGAAAGTGCGCCCTTGCAGTGCCCCTGTGTGTGGAAGCACCGCTGGACCTCTGAGCTGTACGTCACTACTTCCAGGAGCTCTCATGCCTCCTTGTCCAGGGAGGCATTCCCCCTCCGATATGTTCTGGACTGTGTATACGCTGGCACCTTGGGCCTTGCCTCATTTTGTTCCCGTTCTTCTCCTAGGCTTCCCAAGTGTTTGGTTATGGAATTCTTGATGTCTTTTTCAGTTCTCAGCCTTTCTTTCTGTCGTCCACTTCAAAAGTAAGGGAAAATGGGTATCCCCATCTGTAGTGGACCCCCTTTTCCTTCAGCCATTTCGTGAGGGGAATGCACATTCACCTCAGGGCAAGGGTCAGAGACGACAGATCCTGGAAGATCGTTATTCTTGCTGCCTCAAGGGTGATGGAGTCGCTGTGTTTGGCCTTTTCTAGGATCCTGGCCTTGTCTTGGTAGTTGTGAAAGTGGAACAGGAACGTTCCCCCAGGAACGTTCCCCCAGTGTTTGCTCCCATATTTTTAATTTCCTCGGACAAAGCAGCCATGTCTGCTTTGGTAGCTGCAGCTTCCACCCCTGAGGTTGCCATATATGATTCTTGGTGTGTTCTCGGTGCAGGGCGTAAGCGGGGAGTACCTATTTGGTGCCATCTTCTGTCGTATTTCCATGAATCCTCGCAACTGGAACCTTAGGGCAATGTCACAATCTTTCTTTCAGGACCTGTCTCTCACCGTGTTTCTAACTGTCCGAAGTTATCCTATCATGGGTGAGGGGCCAGGTAAGGGTGTTCAGTGCTTTTCAACAGAGTGTGGTTGAGACCACACATGTTTTCATAGGTTTGTGTACTGAAGGTGGGCACACGCCCCTCACAGGTTTACGAGAGGAGCTCTCTCCCACATCACAGTTTTGTGTCTGTGTGTACTTCAAGAGGTTTGCGTACTGTGGTTGGAAGGAGGGCACATGCCCCGATATCGGGGGCCCAACCCTTCCACCAGGAGACAGACCGATAGGCGTGATCGGTTTGCTGTTATTGGTTCGATTTGTATGAAGTGGGGCAGTCGGGGTTGATCGTATATGGACGTGGTCACCTCTGACTCCTCTATGTTGGATGTCCAGTTTGTAGGGGGGAGGGACCGATTCTACTCCTCCGCTAGGTGCATGTCTTCCGAAGTGTACCCTGTTGGTGCCTGTCGGCAGTTTTGACTGCTAGCCGTAGAATGAGTTGAGTACTGTCGGCGGGATGTCAATTTATTCTTCTATGCTTGGGCACACCCCTGGTTAAGTCCACTGGATTCTGGTCAAGAACTAGAGGTGGGCACAAGCCTCAATACCGGGGTCTTCACCCTCACACAGATCAGACTGGCCGCGGAAAGCAGATGGTTAGTAAGTTTACTTTGGCTAAGGTGTTAGAGGCGACCATCCGTGATGGAAGGGGGGCTTCATTGCACAGGCGGTGATTGTCCTTGGATGAGGTCTGTGAGCGTGGACCTTGTGGTGACTGCTCACTCTGTGGAGTGTTAGGGGGGTCGCTTCTCTAGGAGTCCAGCCATCAAGTGTCTGAAGGAGGGCACACGCCCCAAAGTTGGGGCCCAACCCTTCAGCACTACAGGATCGTATGTACACTTTAATCACATCCGCTGTGGTCTGTTGGGAGGGGGTTGCGGTTCCTTCTTGTCCCTCTTTGGTTCCGCTATGTGGACCCTGGTTTCCCATTTATGTTCCTTGGATGGGTGTGGGGCAGCTCCACCTCTTGAATGCCCACTGGATTTCGTAGTGCTGTGGAACACGGTGGGGGCACGGTAGAGTTCACGTGTGCCGACAGTCTATTGACTTGATATAAGGCACAGAGCACAAATCCATGTGTCTGCGCGTGTCTCAGGCCAAGTGCTCTGGCATTCCCTGGATGTGCTGTTGGGGATGGCGGGCTGGCGCCAGCACAGTTGATGGTTGGAGACCGCACCCCCCTTATGACTTGGGGTTGCGTGTGTGGGCAGACTTCGGTGTGCACAGTAATGGAGCCGGAGCCCGCGCATGTGGTATGACACTGCACACGCTCCCGCAGCTCCTGTCTCCTATCTGAGAAGTGATGGGGAGGCGATCACTGTACCTCTGTGTACCTCAGAACCGAGGGCACCAGGGGGGAGTCGGAGTCTCTCCACCGGCGTGGAATCGGAACGGGGAAGTGGGACCTGGAAAGCCCTTGAAGGTTGTGTATCAGTGCTCGCCTCTCTTGGGCCCTCACCTCTTGTTTGTATGCAGGGCACCCGAGGTTACGCCTGGACGTCCAGCTCGGGCCAGGGGTAACAGCAGGAGAGGTCAATTCCGTTTGTTCGTTTCAGGGACGATCACAGTCATTTTCAAGTTCCCACTGCAGCAGGTGCCCCAGAGATGTCCTTGGCAATTTGCGCAATTCATGGGCTGGATCCGCTTTCAGTTTTGGCCCCTATGGGTGACTCCATTCAATGCAACGGACAGGGGTCTCAGTTTGGGACGTATACCGTCCGATTTTCTCTGCTCTTTCTCTCTCGGTGGGGGGGGGTACAGGCACCTCAGACCACGGTTTATTTGGGGTGGGGGGATCTCCTAGTAGGGGCTCAGACCACTGTTGGGACCACTGGGTAAGGAGCTCACACGAAGGAGGACTTCATCTGTGCGCACCCCTGTGGCCAGTCCTTAATGTCCTTTTATATATTGTTCAACATGGACATCCCTCTACCAGGTTCACTTTTGTCAAAACACTGTTTCTTGGGTGTTTTAAACTTCTCCCCTCGTTATTTGCATCCCTCCTCCAGGTTCACTCTTGCCATTTCACAATTAATTTTCCTCTCTCTACTTTGCTGGTCAAAGACTTTCAACTGTACAGAGGATTTTACGAGACCCCTGTATAACAACTTTGACCCCCTTTGGTTAAAGATCTCCTAAGGCCTTCTGGTATCGGTAGTTTCACAAGTGCAGGATTTACCAGAGTCTTTTTAGTGAACAACCATGGGGTGCTGAACCCCTTTTGCAGCTGGTTCTCCCTTGCTGTTAAAATGTTCTTTTAACTTCCCTTCCTTAGCCACTTTGCAACTTTCATTCAACACAGTTTGGTTTCTTATCGGCTCCTTCGACTCACCGACTTTGATGAACTCTGTCGGTTCTTTGGTATCCGGAGTCAAGGACGGTACCACGGTAGCATGTGCCCACCTCTGTCCTGCTTATCTGAGTAGGCAGGCTCCATGTACGGTTGACATCTGCCGCTACATACGTTAGCTATTGTCTGTGGTCTAACAGTTCTTTGCCAGGAGGTTTCACGGGTCTGGATCGGAAAGGGCAAGATCGCTTCTTTTCTTGTCGCCCCTTCGGTTCTCGCCGCCTTTCTCCTCCTCTTGAATTGCTGTGATGGGTTAGCTGTCTCGTCAAGCATTCTGCCTTGCTCGTACTTGGCTCTTGTGCTCCACCTTTTATCCCTGTGCGGAAAGGAAAGAGCCGTCAGGTGTGTGTGAGGTGCTGATCAGTTGCCTGACTTTGCCTGACCCCTGGGTTAGGACATGTCAAGAAAGCAGTTTTATAAGTCTGTTGACATTCGGGGGTTAAGATAGTGTTTGTGTCGGAAAGGGGAGATGTTAGTGTGTCTAATTGCCCTAAGGGGTAGGATGGGGAAAAGGTGCTATATGGAAAGACAACCCTTCTGCCGAGGACTTTGATAAACTCAGAAGGGTGAGGTTGATAGGGTTTGTGAGACGGGAATGACCGGGATTATCGTTATGAAGTGAACAGGGGGATTGTGGGAATGGTAATGTTTTGAATGAGAAACTGGGGAGTGTGGGAAATAGTAATCAGAGGGACAGGAACGAGAAGGACTGGGAGTATTCGGGTATGCAACAGAAAAAACAGGGATACTGGGAGATGTAGTTTCCCATGACACTGAGGTTTGGGTTCTGAAAGGGCTCACCATAGACATAGGGGTTGTTTGATCTCGATAATAGAAAAAGACTGTGGGGAAAGGAGTTTAATTTGGAATAGCCTATAAAGGCCTCCAGGACTTCATCCTCCTCTCTGGGGTAATACCGCGTCTCACCTGGGCCATTTCCCCAAGCACTGCTCCATGTTCCCCTACCATCTGTTGTTCGTCTACCCCTCGGGTTGGAATCTGAGAGGGCTACTTCTTCTCTGGCCTCCCGAGGTCTACCTGGGAGAAAAACCTCAGGTTTCTCACATAGGGCATTCTCAACTGCAGTTTGTTTCATAAAATGGCTCTAGAAATTCTCTCTCACATTATGCCAGCTCAAGTCCATGGGCCTCATTACGACCCTGGTGCTAAGGGATTACCGGTACCGGTAAGGGTACCCGGTAATCCCTTAGCGCCTGATTACGAGGTCCCTTTGCGGGGTCCCACCTTAACGGCTGGTTTTACCAGCCGTTAAGGAATGGACCCGCAAAGGGACCTTGGTGCTAATTATGGTACCGCAATTTGAGGTACCGTAATTACCGCCTTCCCCATTCCCATTATGCCCTATGGGGCAAAAATGGGAATGGGGAAGGGCCATGGTGAAATGCGGAAGTACCGCCCCGCCAACCTTGGAATGGGGTGGTACTTCCCCATTTCACCATGGCGGACTCGTTACAATACCGGCAGCAACCATGGTGCTAATAGCGCCATGGTTTAGCGCCGATGTTGTAATGAGGGTCCATGAGCACTATTTACCCTATAGCCAACTGTTAAGGATATGTAAGGACTGTTCCTCTACAGCTAATTATTTTACCGATGCCAGAACCCTGAAACCAGATTTCACACAAACGGATATCAAAAGAAACATCTGAATTAGTATCTAACAGAGGGATTTGCAACCTTTTGATCTCCAGATTTTTTGGACTGCAACCCCCATCAGCCCTCGTCAGCATAGTCAATAGATTGGGGTCATGGGAGTTGTAGTCTAAAACATCTCCAGAGCCGTAGGTATCAGAGCCCTGAATGTACCCTAAGTAACATGTTTTTGGGTACTCAAAACATCACTGAGATTTCACAAAGTTTGTTTTGCATTACTACATTTATTTTCCAACATGAATAGGGTGGGGGAAAACAAACAGACACCGACTTCTTATGCAACTCTTATTACTCAATGTTTTAAAACCTTTGATTGCCCATCGTGATCGGAAGGGCCTTGCAGCACTCTTGTGCTTTTAAACATAATTTCAGAGACTTGCACTCCATTCTACCAGCTGCCTGCGCTCAGGTAGGTTTGAGCTGCTAATGTCATTGCATTTCCCATGTTTAGCATTGTGATTCACTTAGGCTCGCCATTGTTGTTGCCGGCCTGGTTTCCCTAACTGCTTTGCCTCCATTAGCCGATTGGCCCTGTCCCACGGCCCCCGTGACCATGACCTCCCTTTTCTGTCGCTCCTCAGGGCAACACTGCCCAGGCAGCCAAATAAGAGCTACAGCTTATTTCCCTGTTGGCCCGTGTTCGCCAGTGATGTCTGCCGCAGACAGCCTACAGCGAATGAGAAGGTAAGTGTGCTCTGGGCTGGGAGTACAGCCATTACTGTACTGCAGTAAAACCCCACCACTCTAATTACCTTGTTATCTAATTACCTAATTACCATATACCTACTTACGTCCAGTCCAATTGTGCGAGTAAGCCCTTCCGCGCATTCAGCCTAATTGTGTTAGTTAGCCCTACATCACATCTAGCTTAATTGTGTTAGTTAGCCCTGCATCACATCTAGAGAAAATGTGTGTTAGCCCTTCCTCACAGCTAGCCTAATTGTGAAAGTTAGCCCTACCTCACACTAAGTCTAATTTTGCAAGTTAGCTCTACCTCACATTTAACACAATTGTGTAAGTAAGCTCTACCTTACATCTTGCCAAATTGTGTAAGTTAGCCCTACCTCACAACTAGCCTAATTGTGTAAAATAGCTCTACCTAACATCTACCCTAATTGTGTAAGTTAGCCTTACCTTGCATTTAGCCCAATTGTGTAAGTTAGCCTGCCTCACATCCAGCCCAATTTTGTAAGTTAGCCCTACCTCACATCTTGTCCAATTGTGTAAGTTAGCCCTACCTCACATCTAGCCTAATTGTGTAAATCAGCCTTACCTCGCATCTAGCCTAATTGTGTAAGTTAGCCATACCTCACATCTAGCCTAATTATGTAAGTTAGCTCTACCTTACAACTTGCCCAATTGTTTAATTTAGCCCTACCTCTCATCTAGCCTAATTGTGTAAATTAGCCCTACCTTGCATGTAGCCTAATTGTGTAAGTTATCCCTACCTCGCATCTAGCCTAATTGTGTAACAATGCACGTCGGAAGCGGCCAGTTCTCAGCTCTGTGATCGTGATTGTGTGCCTTGAACGTGGTGCGGCTTCACGTGTTTGTTCGTGAGGTTCTTTCCTCTATTGCGAGGTGAGAGAGCAGAGGAGCCGCGAGCGAGGAGTTGAGGTAGCTAAGCGAGTCAGCGCTCTACACCCGCCAGTAAGTCAGCGCTTGACATCGTCAACCCGCCACCTGCAACCCGCCGACACTGGCTTAACATCCGCCCACATCCCGCTGCCACCCGCCAGTTTCTGCTAGCATCTGGATTCCATTCCATTCGTGGCGGAATATTGTGGCTTAAGCGGCGTGGAGTGTCCCCTCGACTCTGACTCTCCCACAAACCTTTTGGGTGAGTTTGATCGCTGGCACGGGACGTGGATGGTTGGTATTGCTGGTGTTGGAGTATTGGCGGTATTGGTGGAGGCTACCTACCCCCGTCTGCATACAGCCCAGAAGTGGGGTGTTAGCAGCAGCATATAAGAAGTCCTGTAATCACGATTGCTGCGGCGTGTTAAGTCCGGTCGTGCAGTAATCACATCTTAATATACGCATGAGCTTGGGGAGACTGCGGGGGAGTAAAATCTCCTTTGATCCCACTAGCAAGATAGTATACTTCTATGCGCTAGCGTTCTATTTATGATCTGATCACCCACCCGTAATACTGAGTGGATAGGTTTCGTACTAATTACTCACCTGTGAACTTGACTATATAGACTCCAGCGTCCACTCTCTCTGAGTTAATATGCCGCCAAAAGTGCGCAGTGCTAAAACGTCTTACAATTTGAGGAAAGGTAAGACAAATAATTCTAAGATGCCTACCAATAATGTGACTGGGGGGGACAGTTTGAACTCCCCAGCCAAGGTTAGAGGCACTATTCCGGCATTATTAGAAAAAATCCCACAAGTACGCACCACTGAACATATTGAGGAGACACACCCTATAATGCATAATGGCAGTCGTCCCTTGGATTTGACGAATTTTGACGACATAGATCATAATTCATTACTAGACTTGTGTTTGTCCATACAGAATGATGATGTGTCAGGGAACTTCAAGAAGGGGCCTATTCAGAAAGCTGCCAGTATGATAGTTGAGGCGCAGGTATTGCAGCCAGAAAATACCCCCTTGAGGACTCCCTGTATGGGCCGACTGTCTGAATCACCTAACCTTTTGATTGACATCGAGCAGCCTGGGAAGCACGATGCTGATCGATCCAATGAATCATCGCTGCTGAATTCTGCTGCGATTGCCGATCTGCAGGTGTCTTTATCTTCCTTACAATTTGCGTTAAAAATCCTCTTAAAACTTTGTGGGAGAATACTCGTAAATACAGTTTTGCAGCTGAATCTACCTGGTCCAGGTTCAGTTCATGAAGAGGAGCCTGAAGAAATTAAGGAGCCTGAAATATTGATAATTCCAACTAAAACAGAGGGGAGTGAGTCCCCTACAAAAGAAGAACCTATCCATTTGACCAAAAAACAGCGCATAATGGCAAAGAGAGCGGCTTTAAGAAACGTCCCGGTGGAGGTGGCTTCCCCACTTCCCAATACAGCAAATCCTCAGCAGAAATCTAAAAAGGCTAAAAAAAGGGCGCTGAAAAGAAAGAAACTTCAAGGAAAGGGCCCGGAAACTCTCACGAGTTGGATACTGCCGGAGAAGTCCAAAGAAATATCAGCAGTGAGTAATGATAGTCAAGACTCTATTCTTATAGACAGTCCTACTGCTATGGATAATCAATTCTCCACTCCGCAAAGGAATAGTCTAAACAGTACTTATGAAAGCACGAACTCGGAGAGGGAACAACCAATCCCAGCCAGAGATGCAATTAGAGAAGAAAACAGGATCTGTATCGTGAAGAACTTGAATCAGAAATGTGGCGGCAAGTGGCTACCACGAGAGGCTATGCTTGAAAAACTTCACTTAATACCTCAATTAAGAGTTATTAGGTCGGAGGATTTTTCATTTGTGGAACCATTGTGTAGCACCAATCCGAATGTAACGGCGCTGAATTGTACAGTTTTGGCTCCCGCACAGCTGATTCGTAAATATAGAGGCAATTTGGCGCATGTGGGGTTGGGGGTGGATGTTAATCCTAATGATGAAGATCCGTTGATTAAGGATAAATCTAAGTCTACTAAAATTAATGGTAAAATTAAACTCCCCCTAATTACCGGGAAACAAGTACAAATGAGCGATATCCAGAACACGCTTAAGTGGCTAGCCGAGGCTTTGCCCCTGGCTATAAACAAACCCTGAACTTGCTCATTGTTGTCCTGGAATACTAGGGGTTTTAAACATTTTACTGCAACTAATGGGTCACTACCTTTTATTATGAATTATTCTTTTTTTATGTTACAAGAAACCTGGCTGATTGCACCGATTGTGATAGATGGTTACAAATTATACCACACTCCTGCCAAAAAAGGGCAAATGGGAAGACCATTTGGT
The DNA here is from genome assembly GCF_040938575.1 of Ambystoma mexicanum. Taxonomy (NCBI): domain Eukaryota; kingdom Metazoa; phylum Chordata; class Amphibia; order Caudata; family Ambystomatidae; genus Ambystoma; species Ambystoma mexicanum. Next base: position 91,395,774 of record NC_090927.1, read on the forward strand.
GGACTGATGATTGGGGTAGCAAAGGCTATAACATCTAGAGAAATACCCACCGAACTAGAGAACAACATTAATGCGGTGGAGGTGGTTATGTTAATTAAGGACAACTGGGTTAAGCTACTGTTGGTTAACCTATATAACCCCCATGATGCATCGGTGAGCGACCAAATTCAAGATAGGCTGCATGATTTGCCGAGTGATTGGAAGAGTGAATGTAAAAGCAATCTCATTGTCGTTGCAGGTGATTTTAATTGTCTTATCAAGGGAGAAGGAGGTACGAATAACAATAAATCTCTATATCCGTACCCTCTTATGCATCATAACAACATTGATGAGGAAGGAAAGAAGTGGTTATGTTTTATGAAGAGTTGGGATTTGGAATGTCTAAATGGAAGAACTATAAGTGACCGCCCGGGTCACTTTACATGGGGAGCGGGTGTGGCGCATCGTACCCTCGATTATTGCTTTACTAGTGCAGAGGTGGCATCCCTGGTTAATGACATGAGAGTTGTAGATAATGACTGGAGTGATCATAATGGTTTCAGTCTAACCCTGAACAGTTGTTTTGAATCACCTCCAAAAACGACGACGGGAAGTTTATTTGTTAATCATGCTATTTCTGAGAAAAACATCTCTAGAGCTTGCCGGGATTGTGGTGATTGGGATAATAATCATCATAATGTGTTTGCTAAATTATCTATGGAGGATCTGGGAGCGTGGATTTATAACTTCACTGGTAAATATGTAACCAAAAAATCATTATTGGTTATTAGAGAACAGGGTGCGACTGAGACCATACTAAACTCATACTTAGAAGGGAGATACGTACAATCAGAGCTAACACAAAATCTCTTATTACTATACATGCTAGGACTAAAGAGATAACAAACTGGTATAGGTCATGGTTGAAACAACGGAAAAGATCGAAAAAACTGGCATGTTGGCAAAAGACTGAGGATTATTTGCTCAAGAAATTCCCGTAATATCTCGGCACGTTTGGGGGATGCGAGGGGTAGCAGGGAAACTCCTCAAATAAATTCGATCGATGCGGAGGAATGGGTAAATTTTCTTGAGAAACGTAATGGGACTAGGGTTGATCATTTCGAAACATCTGGTATACCTATACAAGCCCCGGTGCCCTTTCCGGTGAACCTAGAAGAGCTTATAGATAAGATCTCCAAACTCAAAGCCTCACGGGCACCTGGTCCGAACGGGCTTTCTAATCTTCTTATAAATAAAAACCCAGTCTTCTGGGCTAACCTCCTAAAAATTCTCTTTGAAAAGGTGCTACAAGAGGGGAGAATACCTGAGACTTGGCAAAAAGCTATTCTAGTGCCCGTATTTAAAAAAGGAAATAGATCTGATCCGGGAAACTACCGTCTGCTCTCGATGTTCGATTGTTCAGGTAAACTATTCGCCTCTTAACTCTTACAGAGATTGCAGATTTGGGCAGAAAATTCAGGTATCCTGGACCGCTTTCAAAGCGGATTTAGAATGGGATACTCGACCACGCATAATTTACTAATTATGAATAGTCTCAGAGATAAAGCCCTGTCAGCTAATAACCCTCCTCTGTATGCCTTATATATTGATTTTAAGGCGGCTTTCGATACTGTTAATAGAGAGAAATTATGGAGGAAGCTGAGGGGAATGGCATGCCCTGAAGGATTGCTCCATTATCTACAATTCCTGCACCAGAATACTTCTGTTCAGCTGAGGCTAGATGGAAGTGGATCTATTACCAGGGCGATAAAACAAATTAGAGGGGTGAAGCAGGGATGCGTCACTGCTCCCACATTGTATAATTTTTTTGTTTCTGATATCCCTGAATAATTACGCGTGGTGCGTAATTGTCCCCCCAAAGTTGGTACCCAACATTGCTTAGTTATGGCCTATGCGGATGATGTGGTCATTTTTTAACCACACTTTTAGCAGAATCCTCCGCTCAGCTGAGAGGCTCTGGGAATATGCGAAAGTGAATGAACTCACGATAAACCTTACGAAAACAGAATTGATTCTGTATAGTCATGGTAAGGTGAGCCGCCCGAGAATGACGCTGAGAGGTATGGAAATTCAATATACTCATTGTTACAAATATTTGGGAGTGGAATTTGACTCTAGTGGAAATTTTCAATCCTGTGTGCAAAATCGTAAAATAAAAGCGGCCCAATTAACCGCTCTGATATGCAAGTTCTCTCATAATCAGAGTGGATATTCTATCTGGGCGGCTCGCCAACTCTACATCCATTGCTTGGTTCCTATGGTGATTTATGGATTGGAAGCCTTGGTCGATCTTAATCTTGATTGGCTCCAAATATTGCAAGGTAAATTCTGGCGTAAGCTTTTGGGTCTACCACAGGGAGTACCGATGGCGATATTGAGATTAGAATTAGGCCTACTCTCACTAAAAGCACTAGTCTTAAAGAAAAGAGCTGACCTCTTCATTAAGATGCATATGAACATTACCAATCAACTATTGATGACGGTGAAAGAGGACATAACTGGGAACAAACAGATTAAGCTTGTGAGAGAAATGACCACTCTATTTGAGATGATCGAGTGGACACCCAACTGGGGTGATAACTTTGAATACTCGAAATCCCAAATGGGGGAGCGATTAAATATTTGGGACTGGCAAAACAACTTTAAACATCTGGAAAGCCTACACAGTTATAGATTTATATCCCATTTACTTTACACCTATAGAAGGGCACAAGGATATTTGAACCTATGCCCTTCGGATAATTTAAGACGCTTTATACTACTCTTGCGTATTAACCATTTACCTGTGTTAACTGTGATAGGACCTGAACGGGCCATTCCCAAACCAGAGCGATTCTGTAGGATGTGTAAGAACAAAGCCTCACCTGAAACGGCGAGACACGTCCTTATGTTATGTCCCAGACTGAATCTAATTTATATAAAGCACTATAGTCGTTATGTCCATAATTTAGACCACATCAAGTTGAAAGATTTTTGGTATATGTGTATTAATATCTTGAATGCAAGTTTACATCTGGCTCTATATAGAGTATGGCATATGGTTAAGGGAAAACTTGAAGAATAGTAACTCCCCCACTCAAAGCCTGCTAAGGAACTACTGGTGATTGGTGATTGATGCTCAGTAACCATTGCGTATATGGCTGGGGACAATATGGCTTTGGGTGATAGACTGTATGAGGGAACGATTAAGGGAGTGATTGATTAATGGTTGGATTGAGATATTACATTTTATTCTGTTACGGTACATTTCTATCTATTATTTCATATAGCATAGGTATATGTGGAATTAAAGGTAGTGAACACTTCTATATTGTATTTATTAGTATGAAAAATGAAATGAGATATCTGATGAAGTTATGTGAAAGAATAGAGGATGATGAAATCTGAAATTTGAAAGTTGTATATGATATTTATTGTATTGTGTAATTGGTTAATTTTATTGAATCATGTGTAAAGTTTTTGTTTATTAAACTATATCACATTAAAATAAAATAATAAATAAATTAGCCCTACCTTGCATGTAGCCTAATTGGGCAAGTTAGCCCTACCTCCCATCTAGCCTAATTGTGTAAGTTAGCCCTACCTCGCATCTAGCCTAATTGTGTAAGTTAGCCCTATCTTGCATCTAGCCTAATTGTGTAAGTTAGCCCTACCTTACATCTAGCCTAATTGTGTAAAGTAGCTTTTCAAAAGATGCTTTGAATCAAAGTGTTTCTTTCGGAAGAACGTATGCCTCAGGAGCTAGATGAACTTTCCAGGTACAGTATATGTTTTGAAACTATACATACTTGTAAAAACATTAGCAAACTCCCAAAATGTATTCTGACTCGCCCTAAAACACAGAACTTTAAACAGTATACCGCTACCACAACAAACCACTAGACCTTTACAAATTACACACATTACCAAGAAACCAAACCATCCATAAAATACACACAAACCCACAATCACTGCAAGTCTACAACTACTAATAAAGATTGCAAACCAGCACATAGTGACCGGTGTCACCAAACTGAAGCTACCAACAGCACATCAAAGCAAAAGCGCTTTTCCCACTCCATCCCACTTAAAACACCCCCACCTTCCATTTCAGATCCGCCAGGGTGCCAAGAGACCACGCAAGTGGCAGGAGTGTGCCGTACAAGACCAATTAACATCAACCGTGCTGGGCTCTCGTAATGAACTGAAGAAAAAGGACCTAGGCTTATACCAGCATCCCTCACGATTTGGCGCAAGAATCGGTAGAGTGGCTCTTGTTACGAGAAGGCAACATAAGAGCAGTCAAAGTATTCATAATGTCCTTGCTGATGTTCATCTCAACTAACTTGTATTTCAAATACAAGAATGAGTACTACATACAAACGTCAGGCACAGCCATGGGTGCAACTATGGCACCGTCTTACGCAAACAGCTTTATGTACCAATTTGAAATGTCACATATCCTACAAAAAACAGAGTGGAAAGACAAAATAAAATTGTGGATACGATACATCGACGATATTTTCTGCATATGGCAAGACACGAGAGAGTCGCTAGATGAGTTTCTTCAGTACATCAACAGTATAGACCATCAAATACAATTCACCTTCGAGATAGGGAATCCTGGAATTGATTACCTGGACATTCAAGTCAATGTACATAATCAACAGATTAAAACATCATTATTCACCAAACCAACAGATAGAAACAATTGACTACATCGGATGAGCTTTCATCCACAAAACACACTACGGAATTTGCCCTATGGTCAGATGTTGCGTCTCAAAAGGATAATCAGTGATCAAATTGAGTTCGAACAAGAGTTAATTAGATTGAGTAAGAAGCTTGAAGATCGGGGATACCATGAAGAGGATATACTAACAGCAACAGAGAAGGCAGCAACAAAAACAAGAGCCAGCATCCTTATGCCAAAAAGCAAACCAACATCACAATCATTGGTATACGTATCAAGATTTTCTACTCAGAGTACACAAATTAAGAGATGCATAAATAAACATTGGCAAATACTGACTAAAGATGAAAGAACCAAAGATCTTTTTTCTGCTCCACCAATATTTGCGTACCAAAGATGAAACAACCTGAGAGACCTACTTGTTAACACACGAGAAGACACACCCAGAAGAAGCACAGTAACAAAAAGAACTGGAACTTACCCATGCTTAAACTGTGGGAATTGTAACAGCATAATAAAAGGAGGTACAGTGGTAAACTACGTATACGTATTAATGAACACAAATCATGTATACGCAACAATAATACCAACTCAGCAGTGGCAAAACATTTCAATGTGAAAAAGTATATCATCTCACAACTCAGATTCCAGGTACTTGAACTAATTGACAAAACCTCTAGAGACATTAAAAAAAGAAGAGGCAACAGAGAGAAGCATACTGGATTGATCAACTAGAAGCGTTATCACCAAGAGGAATTAACGATGAATTCGACCTCAATTGTTTTCTTTAAAGACTTTGCATATTGCCTAGCACCATTTAACTGTAACATGTATTGTTACTCTCAATGAATTCTGTTTTTACAAGTACTGCACTCTGTTTCATGTATTCACACAGTTAGACTGGTATCTTTTGTCAATCATGTACCGGAAGGGTGCTCCGCATCTCAGCAACAATTAATATTGCACACACTTACATTTCGTATGAGTGATAGAGATTGGACTGCTCAGATATATAAAAAAAACTTTTTCAAGTATCTCCTGTCTTTGAGCAGATCCTCACCTACGAGTATTACTCAGTCACACAGGCACCGACTAGCATACCATGCAACACCATAACTTTATTACACACTCCATAGCATTCACGCATCATACACGTACCTCGTCACTCATTTATTGATAGTAATTGCAGCCTATTTTGCACATATACAAATTACAACTACAATTAGTTTTTAGGTACCTGACACCCACCATCTAGTTGATTAACAGATTACAGAGACAGAGCACAGCAATTTGCATTAAGCACCAGAGAGATGCCCACACCAATATGGCCGTCGGGCTTGACTGCGAGTGGCCATTTTAGATATACACGTTGCCTAGACAACGCTTTACTTTTCTGTGACACCCGGGACTGGTAGCAGCTCGGAGGGAAAGGCACGAAAGGAATGCTTTACTGATAACAAAGCTCTTTAGGTAAGCACTATGAAATAACAGGAACCAAGAGCAGCAGTGCTCCTTATCAGCACGAACACTTTAAAGCACGCGTTCGACTCAAACTATTTAACCTTTTTTCAGCGTTACACAAACGCATCCGACAACGCTGACCAACCCCGCTAATCGCGCCTGGGATACAGAAGCACAGGCAGGTTAGTGCACGCATACGACATAAGGAAGAACAGATATGTAACATTTGGTGAGAGCCGACAATGTTTATTTTAACTACCAGCGTGAATAAATACAGATTGACTAGACTAAATGTATAATGATCCTTAACTACGGAGAAGATTGGGTAGATGGTTCTCTATGCTGTAATAACACGTGGAACGTTTCATCATTATCAAGTTTCATTATTACATTATGAGTGCGCAAGGAATAAGTTAAATATGGATCTTGCATAAATTTATAGCTATTTTTACACAAGTCACTAACAGCGGCATATGTTGTTTTCTCTTTCTCTTTACGTGTTATTTGTCAATCGTTTTTGTCCACTGTGTGTACCCTGTATTTTTCAACGTTCTTACAATACGTCTATTGAAATATGAATGCATAATTTTTGATTTTTTGATGATGGTAGAACAATTTAAGTGATCCTGAATAACTCTGAAGAAGGAAACTAGGTTTTCCGAAATGCATTAGCCAAAGGGTTATCGTTTGCCTAAAAAACAGCAAATTACAAATTAGTGATTCTTAACCAATGACAAGCTTTTATTAATTCACATAGCAGTGGATTAAAGAGAAAAAATTCAAAATCATTTTCAACTGTGCTCGACTCTTCATTAGATATTTTTTGACAAATTATAATATAACGCATTTAACCATTTGTGGTAATTACAGGTGTGAGGCCCGCACCGATGGCTAATCAGCCTAGGTCCTTTTGCTTCAGTTTATGACCTACGACTTCCCAGCACTGAGCAGAGATGGACACAGTGCCTCATATCACATATGCAGGGCCTAAATGAACAGATGGAATGGTTTCAGATGAGTTTAGCCTGCATGCCAAAAATTTCTGACTTGTGCTTTTGTGATTTCATACTGACTGCAAAACCTAGTGACAGCCCTCCCTTCATAAGATGCATGTAGGAGGTTTCAAGTAGGTCGTTTCAAGTTTTTTTTTTTTTTTAATTAACCTTTCTAAATATGTGAATAACGATATTCACCTTAATCTGGTGTAGGAGTGGCAGTGTGGCACTTTCTTCAACTAAGGGAGGCAGTACTCAGAACTTACTTGGGGGTTGGGGGTAGGCAAAGCGATGCTGGCGACAAAAGCAGGAACATTTTTTCTTCTCCTTACCCACAGAGGAGATTCCGGGAGGCTCAGGGCGTATGTTCCAACACGTGTTTGGTATTCTTATTTTCTCTTCCACACAAACAAAGTATTGTCTTCCCATTGTGGCTCGAAGCTGTGCAGACTTGCGGGAAAGGACCTTAAGGTTCTGTGAGCTACACAGGCAGGCAGGTAGGTCCAGGCACTATTCACAGCACGCATCCCTGAGTGCAGCAGAACGGGACCCTTTTCTCGGGTGCATGGCTCCCTAACCTTGATTCCATTCACAAAGCTGTTGTGTACTAGCACATGTTGGCCATCTGAGGCTCCTGTCAGGGCCACAAACATGCACCCAATCATTATGAGGCATCAGAGGTACCTCTCGATAAAATATGAAGTCTTTGCCTCCCTGCGTGAGGCAAGCAAGCAGTCCCTGTGCCATTCCTGGCACATGTTTTTTACAACACAACACTAAAACAACTGTCGATAAAAGAGTGGTCCAAATCTATGATGTCCCTGTTATGTACAAAGGGAGGCTTTCACATATCCAGTAGTTTAAAGGTAAAGAACCTTTTATTTGCAAGTTGATGACATAAGACGACCCCCAGCAGGAGGAGTACAATCTTCCCACTAAGGCCCTGCTTCTTCACTGGCTCTCCTTGGAACCCTGCTACATAAGATGCAGTTCTATGTTCTATAGTATCTAAGTGACAATAGACATAGTGAAGGAAATATTATACACTCATGGTTTAACAGGTAAACATTGGAAACACTGCACATCCTAACACCTCTCCTCCTTAAACATAACAAGTAACTGTGTGGGTGAGGACCCACTAAAATTGAAACCTGTAAAACACATATTGAACAACTGAAATTGAAACCTGTAAAATAAATATTATACACTCGTGGTTTAACAGGTAAAACATTGGATGCGCTGCAAGTCCTGGCACAAATCAAGAGCATAGATATATGACATCTAGTGGTTGATTAGGTAGAGTCACAAGAAAGTCCCTGTCCCCAACTAACTGAAGACAAATTAACATTGAAACGGAAAAGCCACCCTTTCCTTATTCCAAATAGCTCCTCCTTTGACCAACACTGACGAACCCAAGTCTTTCACAACTTGCTTGGGTTCAGAAAACAACGAGGCTCCTTTACGCACTTTGGTGGGGAGCTTGACTTTAATCCAATCACCCTCTTTGACCTTGAGTTCCCTACAACAATTCTTCTGATCATACCTCTCCTTGGATCTAACTCCAGCTTCAAAAATTCTCCTTTTTACACTCTCTAGATCCACATCCACCATTTTTGATTTGCCCATCCAACCTGGACATAAATGAGTATTTGGTTTTCTTCCTCTCAAGATCTCAAATGGACTCACGCCTGTGACACTATGGGTAGTTAGCCTATACTGGAACGTGCGTTCCATCACTGTTCTCACCCAATCTCCTCCAGTAGCCACCGCTATCCTAATAGCCTCCATCAGAGTCCTATTAAATCGTTCCACACACCCATTACTCTGGGGATGATATAAAGAAGTATTCACCTGCTCAATCCCATGATTCTCTAAGAATTCTTTAAACTCTCTGGAAACAAGTTGGGTCCCATTGTCAGACAAACACTTTCTTGGAAACCCTTCTCTCCAAAACAGTTGTTCCAAAAATCTGATTATACTACTACTGGATATGTCCTTGAGTACACATACCTCCGGCCATTTTTATAATAAATCCATGACTACTAATAGGTAGCTATCTCTGCCACCACCAATATTAAATGGACCGAGGAGATCCAACGCAATTTCGTCCCAAGGGACACGCGGGGACTCCCTCACTACCATGGGAACTTTTTGCACTTTCAAGCCTTTGTTTCCCTCAATACATTCCACACAGTCTTTGACTTGTTCCTCTATGTCCTTGTCGATACCAGGCCACCAAAATTCAGACCTCACAAGTCCCTTCGTCCTGGCCAGACCTAAATGCCCAACATGGGCCAACTCCAAGACAGACTTCCTCATACCGACTGGCACAACCATCTGGTGACCCTTGTATAAATAACCATCCTGAATCCATAGCTCCTCCCTCACTTTGGCAAAACCATTCATCTCGCCGCTGTGGCTCTTAATTTTACCTTCTGCAACCAGAGTAAGTACTCCTTGATATACAACATCCTCCGTGCAAGACACATCCCACTCACTTTTCTTTAATGTTTCATGCACCTGGAATATTTCTGCACTCTCCTCTGAACTTGTAAAGTCACTATCGTCAGAAATTTCCCTCTGGACAGATCTAGACAAGGCGTCTGCAACCACATTAACCTCCCCCTTTATGTGGAGCATGGTATACTGTAACCCTTGCAATGCCGTGACCCATTTCATAATGCGTCTTGACACTCCCTCCAAACCACCTTTCGTAAAAATTCCAACCAAGGGTTTATGGTCAGTGCAAATGGTGAAACTCCTCCCCCACAAGAATCTTTAAAATTTCTCGACACCCCAAACGCATGCTAGAGCCTCCTTCTCAATAACTGAATATCTAGATTCTGGGCCCTTCAAAGACCTGGACGCAAAAGCCACAGTCTGTAAACCTGTCTGATCCTCCTGCATCAGAACAGCCCCAACACCATAATCACTGGCATCAACAAAAAGCAATGTGGGTTTACTTTCCTCAAATATTTTCAAAATGGGAGCATTGACAATAGCCTCTTTTATCATCAAAAATTCTTTCTTGCACCGGTCACACCATTTAAAAACGACTCCCTTGCGAGTGAGAAATCTCATATTCCTCGACATTTCTGCTAACCCCTTGACAAATTTGCCGTAAAACTCCACCAGTCCCAAAAATAATAGTATGTCCCCTTTAGACTTAGGCTCCTCCATTCTTTTTATGGCCTCAATAGCCTCCTCCTTGGGTCTAACCCCTTCCCCAGTGATCTCATGACCCAGGTACACCACTTTGTTGGCTTTAAAAGTACATTTTTCCAAGGCAACGGTGAGGCCTGCCTCCTTCAAAATATCCAAAACTCTTTTCAAACGAACATCATGCTCCTTCTCATCGCTCCCACATACAAGAACATCATCCTGATAACACATCACCCCTTTTTCACCCCCAAGTAATTTATGCATAATACTCTGAAACACACTTGCGGCTGAGACCAAACCAAATGGCATGCGAACACACCTGAACAATCCAATCGGGGTGATGAAGGCGGTGAGATCCCTGGAATTAGGGTGCAATTCAACCTGATGGTAGGCCGATTTAAGATCTAGTATGGAGAACACTTTTGACCCAGCTACTCCCACCATCAAATCATCTATTCGGGGAAGAGGAAACCTGTCTGCCACAACCATGATGTTTAGATGTCTAAGATCTATACAGAGCCTCAAAGACCCATTGCCTTTTCTGACTACAACTATAGGACTGACCCATTCAGATGCTTCTATCTTTTCAATGACACCATCTCTTTCCATTCTCTTGAGTTCTTCCTCTACATCTCCTCTAAGAGCAAGAGGAATAGTTCGCAGTTTTGCAATCTTAGGGACAGCTCCTTTCTTTAGGCAAATTACATGTACAAAGCCCTTAAGACACCCCAATTTCCCAGATAACGTGGTTTGTATCTCTGTGGGCTCTCCTCCCGCAACAGACATTACCTGCTCGGGATGACTTGCCTCAAGCCTTATCTTCAATTCAGCTTGATCACTCCATGACAACAATTCACCCCCTCTGTTGGTAACATACACACAACCTTTGGCCTTCCTGTCCTTAAACTGTAATTCAGCATCAAAGCAACCTATAATATCTATGGGAACATCTCCATAAGCATTTGCTTTAACAGTATTTTCCCACAGAGTACAACTATCGAATTTGTTCCTTCACACTTCCACACTTATCAAGGTGTAGTCAGCACCACTATCCATTAGCATGCGTACGGGTACACCTCGAATTACAACCTCAGCATAAGGTTTCTGCATTTTCACTCTGCCATTGACAGCATTCACTGTAAATACCACTTCTCTGCCATCCTCACAATATGACTCATCTTCATAACTTGCACTTATTTCATGCACTTGATTTGACCCAGCATTAAAATTTCTACAACATCGGGCAATGTGCCCTCTCACACCACACTCATTGCATATGATATGAATAGCAAAGCAATCCTTATCCGAGGCTATATGCGACAAGCTTCCACATCTAAAGCATCTTCTCCCTGGAAAACCTCTGGATTGTCCTGAATCCCTAACCATCTTGAAAGAATTCATGTCTTTGGGAATCCCTCTGCTATCTTTTGCAGGAACCCATTGACGCCATCCTCTGCCAGTTGCCGGTCTGTTCTCTTCGCTCCTTTTAGCATTCTGCGAGGCGCGTCTTGGATTCCACGTACTCTGCCTCTGAACAACCTTTGACACCTTCAGCACTGAACCCTGACTCTCATCCAACTTGGGTTTACCATTGTTCACAGTATCCGATTGAAGAACTTCAATGCACTTATCTGTGTGTTCCACCATTTTCGCTATCTCAATTGCTCGATCCAAAGTGGGGTTCCTCTCTTTCCATAGTTCTTTCCTAATACTGTCATTGGAACATTTAATCATTAGCTGGTCTCTCAAGTGCTCATCCTGACAGTGAGTGAATTTGCATTTCACTACTAAGCCCCTTAAAGCCGTGACAAAATCCTCGATACTTTCCCCATTCTTCTGCTCTCTCGTGGCAAATGTATATCTTTCCAATATAATGTTCTCCTCCACTCTAAAATGCCTGTCCAGTTTGGCTAATGTCCTTTCATATGGACCAGCATCCAAAATGTCAGAAGGCTCCGGCAATCTCTTTAAGACCTCTTGGCCTGCAGTTCCCAAACAGTGAAATAGCAATGCCTCCTTGCGCTCATTGGAGTAGTTGGCACCAAACACTGCTAAGGCATATTTGCTGAATCCTTCCTTCCAGTCTTCCCATCTAACCCTGGGTTCACCTGGCACTGCCAGAAAAAACACAGGAGCAGGCACATTTGCCATGTCTCAAAGTTGCAGAATAGAATAACAAGCTTGCAATTCTGGTTTAACCAATAGAGCTCCCACCCAAACAGGTAGGTGACACTAATTAAAAGATAGCTGCTTGGTTATGTACTCACCCTGGAGCGCCTCACCAGGGTCATCGGCGGCGACTCCTTTCTCAACCTTGCTCAGTGTGGGGCCAGGGTGTCCAATGGCCGCTCGGAAAACACACAACCCAAAATCCAATTATAAAAGTGCCAAAGCCGTGTCTTTGCCAGCCCGGTCTCCACAAGTTCAACAAAATTGCAGGGGTCCAATTCCAGCTCCCACAGACCACGGAGCCTCCAGTGGTTTTCCTCTGGCGCTAGCAATGTCCCTCCGGTGGATGCCACACACTGGATGTCAGGCCGTCAATAATCCACTGAAAAAGGCCCTCCCTCAGGCAAGTCAGGCTGGCTCTGCTCCACAGCCAGCACACTAGATCTGTAGAAAAGGCGCTGGGGGTCGTCCTCCGGGTCCCAGTCAAAATCCTCGTTGCCAAATGTTATGTACAAAGGGAGGCTTTCACATAACCAGTAGTTTAAAGGTAAAGAACCTTTTATTTGCAAGTTGATGACATAAGACGACCCCCAGCAGGAGGAGTACAATCTTCCCACTAAGGCCCTGCTTCTTCACTGGCTCTCCTTGGAACCCTGCTACATAAGATGCAGTTCTATGTTCTATAGTATCTAAGTGACAATAGACATAGTGAAGGAAATATTATACACTCATCGTTTAACAGGTAAACATTGGAAACACTGCACATCCTAACAGTCCCCTCTTCCAGGGGCGTTGCTAGGGGGGAGGGGGGCTAAGGGGGCTATAGCCCCTGATCTTTTGGTTGTAGCCCCGGATAGAATCTCAGGAGCTACAGCCAAAAAACGAGCTAGCCCCCAGTCCCAACAGTTCCGACATCAGCGTAGCCTCGGGTCTTTTCCAGACCTAGCAACTCCCCTGCCCTCTTCACTTCTGCACAGAAAGCTTCCACACTGGCTGGAGACATGCTCTGGTGACACACTGCCACATGCCATCCAGCACATGACGCCATTGAGAACCACTGATACATGATATTTGTTCTGCTTTTTATGTGCACATACAGTGAGTAAAACTCAGCACACAACCATGATGACTCCATGCATGATGGCAAGGTGCCTGTAACAATCGAGTTACAGTGGATCGCAAAACACCCACCCTATCAAATAGGTGCTGTTGTCCTGTCAGGACTCACTTGACTGCCCAGTAATGCACATAACATATCGTCCTCTGGGGATAATGCACCCGTGGTGATGGCATTGGCAACTGCAGCGACACCTGCCTAAACAAGCCTTCCACCACTAACCTCTTTTGGACCAGATGGGCCAGGTGGCTGGAACATTTGAATAACTACTTCAAAGCAGTGAGAGAAACTGATCTGGGCATGAAGAGATCCCTACTGCACTGCATCGAAGGTGATGATGACCACCACCCGTTCACCTTGCTACCAACACTGGTGATGTAGATGATTATGATGACCGCCTGTCTGCACATTTCCAGCCACAAATAAATCCAGATTATGAAAGACTTATCCTTTGCCAATCCACCGAGAAACCTGGGGAATAATTTGATACATTTCACACCATAGTTTGCCATCTCGCCAAGCCAGGCAAAGTGGTTAATGCCAATTTGGGTAATACCAGTGATTCAGGGTGTGAATGGTGGAATCACGAACTGATGAAAAAATCTGTTGCCAACAACAAAGACTTCAGCGATGACGAGGTCTTCTTTGAATACGAGATGCGCCAAGAGTCCGAAAGAGAGGACAAAGGTGCCGCAGTGCAAGGTTCACATCAACAGCCTACAGGTGGCGTCAGTAATTGATACCGGAACATTGGCTAACGTACTAACCATGTCAAAATTTGACCTGAGGTATGTATCTTTGCATCAGGCAAAAAACACTGCTTAAGGCAGCGTGAAATCACACATGGCTAAAGCATCATCAAAGATGCATGGGGCAACCATCATTCAAGAAAGTTCTCATTCCAGAAGTCAGCAAATACATGCTCCTCAGATTCAAAGCAGCTGAATTGCTGGACTTCATTCATGCTACATGAGTATGATATGCTTCAAATTCGACCTGACTATCAAATATCAAACTCTATTCTCTGGTATAGGATGCCTGAAAAGCAAGCGTATCAAACCACATGTGGACTCCACTGTTGAGCCTGTCGGCCTTTGACATAGACCCCCTTACACCAGACATTCACGGTATAAGAACTAGATAAGTTGAAAAATGCCATGGTAATTGAGAAAGTCTCTAGACTCAACCCATATGTTTCACCAAACGTCATCATGCAAAAAAGCCAAACAACGCCATTCGAAGAGATTATGCCAACAATCGACAACGTCATATCAGAGCTGGGTGGTTTTCATCTTTCTCTAAACTCAATCGGACGTCTGGTTAACACCAGCAAATATTTTTTATTTTTTTAGCTTTTATTTTATTGGTTTTTCCAAACCTTTAAAATGACAACATATATACATGCAACATAAAAACATACAAACAATCATCAGTTATGAACTTTCAAGCGGAGTCCTCATACACTTTTATCCGGCATGTCTTGCAATTCCAGGTTTTGCAGACATATTCACTCTATTGGGGTCCTCATCAGGCAGTTTTCAATTGACTCCAAGAGACGTGTTAGCGGGAGTATCAATTTGAAATCTGTTCCTTGGTGCATCTGTTTCCACCAGTCATTTGCGATTTACACTCCATGAACCCAAATGAATCGTTCTTTCGGATCTTAGTTTAGTACAGAATAGCACCAAGTGTTTGAGAGATTCGTTAGCTTGCAGGGAAAATCTACATTCAGGATTTAGATGCTCGTTGCTCTTCCATAAGCGGAGGCGATCGATGGTTTTAAACAAGTTTAGTCTGAACAACAAGAGCATCCTTCGTGCTTGCGGATCTGAAAACAGTGTAACATATAGCGCTGCTGAGTGTTATAGGCATGTATCGCTAATGGCGCATCACGCATTAATTTGGCAGCAGATCTCTCAGTACATGTTTGTTCCCAGTCAGCGCACCAGATTTTAAGTTTTGCCGCATCCGGTTTTTCATGGAGCATATCAACTTTAATATCGTAATTCTGTAATAACACTTCACATCTGTTCGACCACATTGAAATGACGTTAGAATTACTAGCTGAAACGTCATAGAAGATGTCAAATTGAGGGATTTGCGCCCAAGTTCATCTTTTACGATATAAATTTAGCAGGCTCCAACTAATCCTGGCATGGATCGATGTTAACGATAATTCATATCTTATGCATGCGGTCTTCACGCCGTTCGGGAGGGCTAGTACTTTCGACCAAAAGCAGTTTTCTAGTGAGTCCCAAGTTTTGAAGGAGCATCCAAGGGCATTTTCTGCCCCATATGTCAACACAGGGATTACCTTTTGATGGTAAAAGGCCAAGACAGGTTTTATCGAGAATTTACCATATCTTTTGTGGATAATGAATGCCTGGCTTGCAAGTTGTTTGCATTTCCTTTTTATATCCGCCTGCCAAGGTCCATCGTTTATTGATGAATTTATAAGCATTCCCAGATATTTAACGCTAGAGGATATTTGCAGGGATTCTTGCCAAGAGTCCAGTTTGCGGTGCGCCTGTGCACCACCCATCCGCCGTTTAGGTTTCGTAGAACCAATATTTCACATTTTTTTGTGTTGATCGATAAATGATTGGATGTAACATACTGTTGAACAGCGTTTAATCTTCTTTGTAACCCAATGGGTGTTACATCCAAAATGATCAAGTCGTCAGCATAGAGAAGTCAACTTAAATGTGATTTGGCCACTTTCGGCGGGAATGATTTTGTTGCAGCTATTGATTCGCCTACGTCTGATATAAAAAGGCCGAATAGTGCTGCGGCTAGCGGGCACCCCTGTTTCACTCCTTTAGAGGTGTTCATTGTTTTGGATAGTAGCCCAGTTTGATCCAGTCTTACTCGAATTAAGGTGTTTGTGTGTAGTTCTTTTATTGCAGCCAGTAGATCAAAAGGGCATCCCCAATGCTCCAATTTTTCCCACAGGATCGTTCTGTCGATAGTGTCGAATGCATATGAAGTCTATGAAAGCTAAATAGACCTTCGTATTCGATTTTATCGCTTCCATTTTGATGATGTTTAACAAAAGTAAATTCAGCGAACATCCCACCTGCTTTACAAAACCTGACTGTCGATTGTCCACATGGTTCGATGTTAGAGACCAAGCTAACAGTTTTTGTTGCAACATAGTGGCGTAGATCTTGCCTAGGACGTCCAACAGAGCAATTGGTCGATAATTTTTCGGGTTTGCTCTATCGCCTTTTTTGAATACAGGTACAATGATCACGGTCTTCCAGGATTTCGGAGTCTTGCCAATTATATTTATTCTCTTAAACAACGTTTCACAGATCTCTGCCCATAACTCTGGATGTAGTTTAATAGTAAAGTTTGTCAGGCCGTCTGGGCCAGGTGCACGCAAGTTTTTCGAGTAGGACAAGGCCCACTGTTTGGACATTTTTTGACAGGGCCGTCAATTGACTCGGTTGCTTTATATAGACACTCAAAATGGGTTATCCAGTCCAGTTCGGACACGATACAAGCTTGTAAAGCTTTTTGTGGGGAATGCAGATTGTTGATTAGCTTCCAAAAGTCTCTTGTGTTTTTATTTTTTTAGAATCATCAACATCTGTTCTGCATCGTTTTGAGACATCACGTGCTTGTGAGCTTTTAACCCATTTTTTTTATCTTTGCTTGACCGCCTTTATGTCGCGCTTGCATGATAGAACATTTGAGTTTTTCAGCCTTCTGATTTCTCGGCGCATCCAGCGCTTGTGGTTCAACAGTTCCAGGTCAAAGCAATGTTGGCGTTCAATGGCCATGTGCTTAAGCCCCGTTTTCTTAATTTTAAATCGTGTCAAGAGATGGTCGTATTCAACATTTGGGCTAAGATTACAGTTTTGATTTACCAGATGTTCCAAGTCATGTGTGTCCAGTTTTAACCTCACTCTATTGGATTCCACTTGTATTTTATAGGACCATAATTCCATATCTTGGTTCGACGTAGTTATAAATTCTGTTACTAACATGTTATGGTCACTTTCGGTTTTTTTAACAATTTTCAGCGATGTTATCCGTGGATGTAAGGCTCAGACACAAACATGTAGTCAATAGTTGACGACAAACCATCACGATGCCGCGTATGGTGTTTCCATTTAGTAATTGTACATTGCGTATAGACATCTCTTCGGACCATGAATTGGCCAAAGCTGTTTTTTTCCGCAGCAGATGGTTCAAACAGATCAATATTTAGGTCACCACAGATGATTATATTCGGCCAACCAGACGTTTCCAATAGTTGGTCAAGTATTTCCATAGTTTGATCAATAAAATCCTGTTTACCAGCACTTCTATGGTGCCAGTACAGGTTTACTACACTTAACTGTTCAGTAGGCTTATTTACTTGATCTTGCTTTCTCATAGAGGTTACCTGGATGAATGGGGAGTAATTAATTGAACTCACAATCCTCCAACCCGAGGCTTTTCTAACCATGGTGGCCATACCTGACATTGGGCGTCCTTTTAATGATTTTAAAGCAGGGTTTAAGGCCACCTCAAATTCATTCACGACTGGGATTTCACTTAACCAAGTCTCTTGGAGACATGCAATATCTAACGAGACAAGCCAGTTTGATCTTAACAAATGTGAAAAGCCTCGGGTATTCCAGGAAGCCAATCTACACACATTTTGGGATGCGTCAGCCTGGCATTATTGATGATTTTTGCCACACAAGGCTGCAGGCAACCATTGCCACTCGTGCTTTCCTCTGCTTGAACTCTGAGATGTATCACTAGCTACACTAGGGGCATCGGGACCAACGTTGCCATGTATGGTAATTCGTATGGTGTCTTTTTGTCGCTTTGTCTCCACGACATTCGATGGCAACTCATAGCAGGATTTTTCCAGTTGTTGCTGAGTATTTTCCACCAAGTATTCTGTTTGATTTGGTAGACAAGGGACCATTTTTAAGTCTAGTTCTACCGGTTCCTTAGGTTTTAGCGTACTCACAGCAGATTTCTTAGGTAGTGCTTTAACACTGCGTGACTCATCGTCTCCATGGAGAACTTTATAAGATGGTTCAGTAAATTTGAAAACGTCAAATCCTAAGGAGAACAGGGCGATGTTAGCATCCAGTATTGTTGATGCAATTATGGGTGATGAAACGTGAAGCACCACCTGTCATTCCGTTTTTCATCATAAAACTCCACAATCTTTAAGTCATTTGAATTTATAGCACGTAAGGCTGGCACAAGGTGCAAAAGCCTAATCGTGTTACTTCGATTCAATATGAAGTTGTCATAGCATTCTAATCTTTCAATGACAAGTTTGTAGGTGGAGGACATCGAGCTCGAACTACGCGACAATGTAGGCTGAGGTATCCGAAGGTCATTCAGAAGAGTCTTTAAATTTTGTTTAGGTCGCTCACGAATGTCTATCCTTCCACTGGTTAGGGTTCTTACGGACTCACTATGTGGCATTGCAGCCTCCGGCTTGTCGGGAACATGTGAGTTACGCCAAGTGTTTTCAAGGGAGACGATCCGTGACTCCATGGTACAGTGCATCCTTTTTTCCTGTAGAGTCATAAACACTGGGCTGTCCAACGGTTTCAATTGCGCTTGATTACCATCCTTTTCGACAATGATTTGACAGGTTCTTCTGGGTGTGGACAAATTATCTTGAGTCATTTGCATAATGAACTTTGTGCCAATACTTGCATTTGAGGTCAATGTACCTGTTTTTCCTATGTGGGGCTCAGTTCTGGTGCTCTTTTCCATTTCATCAATATTAATTTGAGTGTCTTTCACCGCATCCCTCAGGATAGGGTCAACCTCCACGTCAGGATTTTCGTCTGCCACCTCATCATAAGTAGATAAATTCAGCAGATCAATAGGTAGTTCATGCTCCAGATCTACCACAATCGCTGCATCAGGCGTTAAGGAAGTTTCTTTAGCGGGCAGTGCTTTGTGCATTTTGACGTTTGTTGAGGAGGCTGCCTTTAGGCATTTGTTAATGTTACTTGCCACATTCTGGACCACATTTATATTACGGAGAAATTTCCTAGCCCCCTGTAGTGTCTTATTTTTCATTCCCTTTTGATTTTTAGATTTCTTCATCTGTTTTAATGAACATTTAGGTGGGGGCTTGGGTATCAGTGCATTCGTTTGTAGTACCTCATTAAAGATTGGATAAACGGCTACTGGGTCTACTACAGGTCGTGTAGACAAAGTAGCATTGATATCTTCTGGACACAAGTTCCCTGTGAGGAGGATGGTACCTGGGAATCATGTAATGCTTGATTCACGTTCTCCCTCGCCTGTTCAAATGCAGTATGAAACCATAGGATCTTCAGAGGTTGCAATCAATGTTGTCATAATTTCTGTAACGTGCATAAGCACATTCCCAGTTGTGAATGTTAGGCTTGGCATGATTGCCACACTTGGAGTTAAAGGTGTGGCAAGAATTTTTGTAGGAAGACCATTCGGGCCAGACAATCCAGCGAGCCCAACATCATGAGCTTTGGTCACTTTTTGAAGCTCTTGAGGATTTTGCTATTTTTCACTTGAACCATAATCATTTAAGGGCTTGTAACACCAATTGGAAGAAGAATCTTCTATAATGAGGGTGTTTTGATGTTTTTGAAGGTTTGGCATAGACCCATTATGTTTGAATAACGCTAGAGCCTCTCTCGCTACCTCTGCCAAAAGTTTTTTATCAGTTGTGTTGTTTTTCCTTTGCTCGTTTATCAAGCTAAGGGATCCGTCCAGTCTTTTGAATCCCTCATGTTGTTCATTGTAAGACCGCACAGAGTACTTGTTCGATCTAAATCAATTTTGAATGCATTAGCGCCACGACTGTTGTCAGATCTTTAGTTGCTTCGTGTATAGTTTCATACAGTTTCATAAACGGAGCCATAGAGATCGCCATCGATGAGATTATTAGGGTTTGTAGCTCAGCAGGTGGCGTAAGAGGGATCCCTACGGCGCTAGGCACTTGGGCTTGAGAATAATTTGTTGTTGTGGAATTTTCTCTAATGTGACGTATTTTAGGGTATGGACGCTCCATCATTGAGGAGTCTTGAGAGTCATCGGACAAACATCCATTGTTGGTGGGCAACTGTGAGGTGTGAGTAAGAGGCATATGAACGTTATTAGAATACTGTTGTAGGGTTGTCAACCTTTTCTGAGAGGTTAGCACAGAGTCCAATACGTCATGTTTATATTGACTATTTGGAGTTTGATGGTTTGTTTTAGAATGTTTACAACACACTTTTGTCCATATGTCTTCATTAGAACCGCTTAATTGAGAAATTTGCCTTTTCATAGGGTGTTTGTCTAATTTTGTCGGGGATGAAAAGGAGCCTTTATTGACCCTCTCAAGACATTCTTTATTCATTGACACTAAGTTTTCCAAAACCTTGTTTACAGCACTCAGGGAATTTCTCCTATTGTCAGTAGGTGTTGCACTCGTATCTGCTTGCGATGTAAACACAGGTCTATCAGATTGAGTGTTCTGTTGGCGCGGGGCAGGCGCCTGACCTAAACTCAGAGCTAAAGGGATCGAGTGGGCAGGCATATCATCAAGAGGAGACGCACAGTACACACTGCGTGTCGTGTAAACAGGAGAGCTGGCACTTATAGGTTCAAGCTGGTCGGGGCTATTAGTGACTTGCAGCGGACCAGGCAAGTCGGCGGATGTCACGGATGCCCCGTCTCCCCAGCTGTCCATTTCACATACACTTGTGCCGTCATGCGCACAGCTGGTCCCATCGGATGCGCGCAGACTCCCAGGCGCCGCGTCCGAACCACCCTCCAAAATGGAACCAGCAACATCCTCAGCAGCAGCGTCCTCACGGGCATCGTCTGAGTCACAACTCGGCGCCCTCCACAAGGCGCCGCCCCCACCTTCGACGATCGTCACGCATAACAGCAAATTCGTCCGAAGATCAGCATCAGGTGAGTCAGTTGGTTTAACGCTGGAATTTTTAACGGATCTGCGTTTCTTTCCCTCACAACCAGTGATGGCAGTAGATAGCAGTTCAACTTGGGGAGCGGCTCGTAGTGTAGTGTTAATATTCACACATTCAACAGGCATATTAGCATGTGGGCGTGGGCATACCGTACCGTAAGTTTCGGAAACAGGCATCACAACATCAGAAACCGCATTATGCTTATGAAGTTATGACTATATGATTGTATATTACATACCTTAATAAAAAAAAAAAATTATTAAAATAAAAAAAAAAAAAAAAAGAAATGGGTGCACAGTTTTTAAGTATGCGTGTACAGTCCGTAGAGTTAGAAAGTTCAGCAGAAATAATTACAAGCTGGTCAGTGGCTGAGTCTGGGTTTGATGTACATGAGAAGTAACGAGTTACTTTGTTAGTAGGAGGGTGTTGATCTAATGCACTGGAGGCGACTCCACTTATACCCTCACGTCAGTTTTTGTGCCCTAGTCTTTAAGGCAGATGGAATGGTGTCCGACATCGTTGAGAGGCTCCTGCTCCCCAACTCGCCACAGCCAAACAGCAGGAGTTCCAGCCCTTCTCTCCTCAGGGCTTAACGCTACAAGGGCAGTGGAGGCGGCCACTTATAGTCAGCTGCTCAAGTATCAGCTGAAAATGTTAAAGGCACACGCACCTCCTCACTCGAGGTAGCATAGATGCTGCAGCAGGTAGGAAGTACAAAGAAAGCGAGTCAGCGAGTCAGCGAGTTCAAATACTCACCACAACCAAACAGCAGGAGTCTCAGCGCTTCTCTCCTCAGGGCTAAACACCAGCTAATGCAAGACAAAGCTTCCACGTCGATAACCAGGCTCTCCACACGTCTGACTTAGGTGATTCAAAAGACTGAGCTTCGGCACATTGTCTACAGCCGGCATGTTTCAGAATGCAATAAAAAGCATCTTGTACCTATGCTTCCTGTGTACCATTTATCAGTGAACATTACACATGAACAAGGCAGCTTTCTAGGTATGGACAATTACTGCAGAGGTTTCATCACCCTGTTGGCCACAATCATAGAGCTGCGGATAAACCTCATCACATCCAAAACACAATGGGAGTAGACCAAGATACACCAAACATCTTTCCAAAACACCAAAGATGCCCTGTCTCAGGAGACCACCATGGCCTGCTTCAACATCAAGAGGAAGACCAAATAGCTTGTGGGCACTATCCCCTGCAGGTTATGAGCAGTCCTGACCCGATTCACAACTGATGTCTTGATCTCCTCTGACCTCCCCCTCTCCATCCCTCTGACCACTCCTCTCTCCTGCAGCGATCACTCCTTCCTCTCCTCTCATCTCTACCTCTCTTACCTCCAAGCCTACCCCAACACTGCCACCCACCTTCTCGGACATCAGGCCCATGAAGCGTGTGTCAGTGGAGGCTTTTGCCGCCACTTTCTCCCCCCCCCCTCCACCTTTGGCTGTCTCACACCCTGACACAGCCCTGTCTCTGCTCTACTCTTCAATTTCTTATCCGCTTGATGCTCTTGCCATTGTCATGAGGATCCATTTGAAGTCCAAAGCCAAGTGCAATTCCTGGTATGGCTCTGACCTAGCTACACTTAAACGTAAGTGTAGGGCGACTGAGAGAAAATGGAGAACTTCCTGTTCATCCTCTGACAAACTGGCCTGTTGCCTGCTACAAAGGCAATACCGACTCTCTGTCCTCACCAAGAAGACAGTCCGCATTCAAGCTTGTGTCTCTGTGGCATCTAACAACTCGGCCGAACTCTTTAAAATCTGCATGGAACTGGCCAACCCTGCTGCAGTCTCTACCCCTCCTGTTGCCTTCCAGGTTCTTTGCAATGGCCTTGCCTCTCACTTCATTTATAAAACCCAGGACATCCTGTCCACCCTCTCCACCCACAGCCCTACTCTCACCTCCCCATCTGTGCTTGCTGACCCTCCTTTAGCCCCACCCCGCCATCCTTCTCGTCCTTTCCTCTTTTCACCCTTGACGAGGTCACCAGACAAGTCCGATCTATGAAAGCCTTGTCAAAACAGGTTCATCCCTGTTCCTCTAAAACCATCAAGGACCACATTGACACCCTTGCTCCGGCCCTTGCTGATTTTTGCAACCACTCCTTTGCCTCGGGATCCTTCCCCTCCCCTCTGAAGCACTCCTTTGTGCATCCTCTTCTCAAGAAACCCACAGCTGATCCTTCTTGTCCAGCTAACTATCGCCCAATTTCCATTACTCCCTTTCTTGGCAAGCTCCTGGAAAAGTTGGCCATTTCTCAGCTTAACCTTCATTCCAATTCTGTTGGCTGTCTCCATGACCACCAGTCTGGCTTCAGAGCTGCCAGAAGCACGGAAACTGCTCTCCTGAATATCCGTGAAGATCTGCACTCCAACCTTGACTCTAACATTCCCTCTGTCCTCTTCCTCCTTGATCTCTCTTTTGCCTTTGACACAGTCAACCATACCATCCTGCTCAACCGTCTCCATGAAAACCTGGTTATCAGTGATCAGGCTCTGGCCTGGCTGACCTCTTTCCTCTCAGATCGACCCTCCCAGGTCCAACTTGGGTCCTTCCTTTCACCTATCTTCCTCTCTACCTGTGGTGTTCCCCAGGGGTCTAACCTCTCTCCCCGGCTTTTCAACCAATACCTGGCAACTCTCGCCGACTGCATTGCCACTTTCTGCTCAAATTTCCAGTGCTACGCTGACAGCACAACTCATTTTCAGGCTGCCCTCTACCACCTCCTCTCCCTCTCTCATCTCCGATTGCCTAACTGCCATTCAAGATTGGTGGGCCGGCAATGATCTATGTCTGAATGCCAGCAAGACGGAGATCCTCCTCATCGGCACACCTTCACCATCCTTTCCCCTCACTCTCTGGCTGGCCTCCCATGGCCCTCCTCCTACCCCCACCTGCGAGGCTAAGAACCTCGTGGTCATCTTTGACTCCACCCTTTCCTTCTCCGCCCACATCTCTGAGGTCTCTAAAAAGTCAAATTTCCAACTGCACCTCCGCAGAGGTACTCTGCCTTTCCTCTCCTTCCCCCAGAAGCTCATGGTATCCCAAGCTCTGGTTCTCTCTAGCTTGGACTATTTTAACAGCCTCTTTCTAAATCTACCCGCCTCTACTCTCCGCCCTCTACAACTAATCCAGAACAGGACTGCAAGACTTAACCTTGGCCTCAAGTCCTGGGATCGTATCTCTCCAGCTCTGAAATCTCTCCATTGGCTCCCAGTGGATGCAAGGATTAAATTCAAAAACCTCTGCATTGTCCACAAGGCTTTCTGGGGCATGGGTCCAAAATACCTTCAGCTATCCCTCCGCAAATACCTCCCCTCTCAAGCTCTTCACTCCTCTACCTCCAACTCCCTCAGGGTCAGTCGTTTTTCAAAGAAACGAGCTGGGGCTTGATCTGTGGCTTCAGCTGGGGCCTCCCTCTGGAACAGCCTCCCTGCCACTCTAAAACTTGAGGAGAACCGTCTCCGGTTCTGGAAGCAGCTAAAGACATTCCTCTTTTCTTCTGCCTTCGCTCCCCTTCTCCCCTGCTGATATGTTCTCTCTTGGCACTGTGCACCTGGCCACTCTCTGTCCTTCGGGCCCAGCAACCTGCTCACCCTGCCAACCTCCTGCACTGCCTCCGGGCCACCTCTTGCACTGGGGTCTGTATCTGTACACATACAGCCCCCCCTTTTTCTTCCTGCACTTATCAGACGTACCCTGTCTGCTGCCTTAAACCTAGCTGCATTACCACTGTTTGTTGCCTTTATTATTATTTATCTGTTTCTCCTCTGCTTCGCACTTTCCACTTCTCCCTCCCTCCATGCACTTTTCCCCTCCCCCTCTCCAATGCACTTGCATGTTCTCAATGTCACTGGGCCCTAGTAAGATCGCTGTTTTGTTCTCCCCTGTTCCCCTCCCTTGCCTTGTCGTGCTCTGAAACACTTGCGTACGAGCACGATAGAAATAAAATATCAATCAATCAAGAAGACGGGATTGAGTCAGGTGGAACATAAGATAGCGAACGCACAGTCTTGGACAACTCTTTAGAGTGGTTAAAAGATGCTTCTATGCGTCATTAGAAATAGGACTGTGTGGCTGTACAAATAGCTTCATGGTAAGCAGCATAGATGTGCTGAAGGGACTTTTTTGTAGCGGAATCACAGCCAAGATGCCATTTACGCTGTATTTGCTGGGATTGAAGGCAGTGAGCACATAGATTGTCGAAGAACCAGGGCTCAGAAGGACGAGCTCTTACTTTAAAATGTTTAAAAGAAGCGAGACAATCACCCACCACCCCAAAAGTTGAAGACAGAGTACCTAAATCCACTGAGCTGGTGTCAGCATGGTGCACTTTGATTTGTTCGACAATGTCCTCCTTATATTCAGAGAGCCTTTGAGTTTTACTGTCTACTGGGTCACTGACTCTAAGACTAAAATCCCTGGCAATCAAAAGAAGTGCGTGCCAAAGGTGAAGATCAGCTGCAAGGTCAAGAAAAGCATTTCAAGACATTGGATCAAAGCCGGGTGGGCGATGTCCACTTTCGATAATCTGACGCCGATGTGGGACAATTGCCAGTGCCATAATCCCGAAAGTGGAGAAGATTCTCGAAGTACAAAGGGACCCGAACAATTTGGAGACCAATAAAGGACACACATTTAGTGGAACCAAATACTATTTTGTCATCACGAGAAATGTTTCTGGAGCTTGAATCTGCCGACCGCGATAAAGAGTCGAGTCATGAAATGAGGCATTAAGTGACCAGTGGTAGGTACAATTCTTACCCCTTTTTTGTTTAAAAAACAAAACTTGATTTCAAACTCTGCAGTTCTCCATCTGACAGGAGCTCTTTGGTAATCACTGATAGTTTCAAATATTAATTGTAGATTCTGTCAAATTAACCATAAAGAAAGAAAAATTATAAGAATATAGAAGTGTTGCTACCTTCTGAAGAATGACCTGCACCGAATAGCCAGGTGGACAGAAGCGTGTGCAATTTGGGGCTGACACAACAGCCATTCATTCAAGCTGTGTGAAAGTGATATATCTTGGGTAAAATTATATAATTGAGTAGAATGCTAGGATTTTGTAAACAGGTCGTGGAGGTAAATGATAGGCTTTTCATGGTGGGACAAGGGTTATGTGGAATTCCATTCTAGATTAAACAGTTGGATGAATATATGTAATACTGATCACATTTATAAAGAATTACGTTTTTAATGATTGGACAATAAATGTGAACTTCCATATTCTTGGAAATGCCTCGGATGGCCTGTAAGTGTGTTTCCATTGACCTTATTTCAGGTAGTTAGAAAGTTTTTTCCCGGTAACAGTAGATCTAGTCTACTACATCCAATGGCATTATGAAGAAGAGTAAAATGCCCTCTGATGTGATTTCCTGTGATGTCATTGGGCGTTTGATGTCTATTCTGATACCCCTGTCATTTTGTTGAATTGATGTCTCTGGGCCTGTTGGGAAATACAAAATAGAAAACCATACAATAAAGATGGTGGGAGGAGATAAGCTAAAACACTGAATTCTGGCAGCTGTAGTCAAAGTACCAAAGTGTTCAGAAAAGATGGCGAGAGTCTCCAAAAAGAGAGTGACAGAAGGAAAGCAGGGGCAGTACATCCTGGAAATTGTAGTCAAAGTAGGCAAGTGTCCAATAAAGACCGTAAAAAAGAATTAACACATACTAGAAAACATAGTCACAGTACTACAGCGCCCGTACAGACTCTGAGAAAAGGCAGCATATTCTTCAATCAATTTCCCGCCTACAGCAAAAATATATGCTCTACAATGGGCAGCTGCATTATAAAATTAAGGGCTGCAGTACAAGTTTGGCGATATTTTGCACATAAATCCGCCAAAATATCTCCTAACAGAATTACTGTTACTACCACTTGGTCCTAGGGATTTACCGCAGGATTACAAGTGGTGGTAGGGTGGTGTAAGCCCCATTTCTGGAGTCTATAGGACTCCATGAGGATTGGTGCAGAATTAACACTGGTGGAAATTCTTTGAGCAGTAATTGTGCTGATTTTGGCGATAAGGTGGCATATTTCCCTACAGTTTATAGCTGGAGGAAAATCCTCCACCTCCCCGCCAAAGCTGTATTACAGCTTTGCGGTAATGCTGCGATAATGGAATTACCGCCACATTACTGCTGTTTTTAGCGTATCTCGATACTGGACTATTGCCAACAGGCCCTCACCGGTCTTCCCAAAAAGTAAATCAAGAGAATTCAGAACAGAGCAGCACCTCTAATGTGTTTATGGAAGAACCATGAGCATTTAACCGGAGCATTCATACGCCTCCACTGCCTCTCCAGGAGCACTCATACGCCTCCACTGCCTCGCCTGGAGCACTCATACGCCTCCACTGCCTCGCCTGGAGCACTCATACATCTCTACTGCCTCGCCTGGAGCACTCATACGTCTACACTGCCTTCCCGTCCCAAGAAGAGTAGAAGTTAAATTCTTTTGCATCACCAGGAGAGCATCATGTATGACCGCTCCAAAGTATTTGCCTGACCTCCTATGCAAATACATCCAAAGGAGTAGGTCTGACAGTAAACTTGCGCACAGAACCTTCAAACCTAGGTGGTTTGGGGAAAGGAGTCTGAAACAGCAGGGTCTAAGATGTGGAATGTGATCCCCCAGGCACACAGACTGCAACCAGGCCACATGAAATTCAGGAAAGGAGTAAACACCCTCCTCTTTAGAAAAGAATTCCCAAAAGGCAGCTACCAATTTGTCAGGAACACTCCAATCAATCTCTTTCCAGGATCTGGCGCCTACTTGATTAATCAATGTTAAATAGAAGGTCTACCAAGTGGGGAGTTTGCTCTCCTGTACATGAACACTCTTCCAGGTGATCCATCCCAGCTAGTCCTTTGTTCCCCTTTACCCCAAACGTTTCTGCAGGCACACTGAAGTATCAATGGCAGTGTAACTTTCTAAAACACTAAATAAATAAACAAGCAAATAAATAATTAAATAAAATGGCCCATTCTTGTTTTAGGTGGACTGACAGCGCCAGAGTTACTTTCTGGTATACAAATACCCACAAGTAGCAGTCCCGAATGCGAGCCAGACCTGGGCCAAATCGGCCAAAGTAAAAATGATACTAACCCGTTCCTTCTTTTGGGTCCAAGCACTTAAATCCACAGATATCGCAGCACTTCTGGCATGATGGGCAGTCATAATCGGATTTGCACTGTGGCGGGGGTCTCACCGCGGTACATCCTAATAGGACTGGACAGGTTCCATATTTCTCTGTAACAAATAAATCCATATTTTAAAATATTTTTATTTTGAAAATGAACAGCTTTAAAATAACAGCCTATCCATTGAAATGCTCGTCATTATACAATTGCAAAACAAAATCGTCCATCGATACTGACATAATATAATAATGTAATACAAGTGTCCTTTTTATAACCTTAACACAATTACTGCTTCTTGATTCCACCAATGAAGAGGCCAATGTCGCAAACGTCAGAATGTGTTTAGTTAGGCTGCTGGCATTTATTAACCACACCTCTTCCATTTCAAGCTGGTGGTACTTCCCCTAGAAATGGAGGAATTACCGCTGCAATGTTTACCACCTGTGCTAATTCCTCCGGTCCCCAGTGGAGTACCTTGGGACTTAATTTTTGGGAATAACAATAACTCGTAAAATAGAGATTCTTACTCCAAATAGGACTGTGGTGTCAGTAAACGAGTTAATGGAATTTGTGTAACTCGTTATGAGGCGGACAGTAGAAAAGATTATTTTCTGACCTTGAAGTGGTTCACAAAGAGCTTTGTCATTTCATCCACCAATACTATTGTGATTTTCGACCATACTCAAATAAATCTTTCCACTGCATTGAATTACACACCTGACATCTTTTACATATAGATTCATCCATTTTGAAAACTGAAGAACCAAGGGCATTAAGAGCTTTCGTGTACTTGACTTGACCAAAACTAAAATACGAGCTCAAAGATCTTGAAGACTTAAAGTGCTGAGGACACGAATACCGCATGGAAATTACCAGCAAATGCAGACATGATAAAAAGCATGAAATGTAGAGATTGGATCAGGAATTTGGAAGAGTGAAATCTGAATCCATTTCAGGAAGAGACACTTGGGAGACACAAAGACCTCAATGACAAACCTCTCAGCCAGAGTCAGCTACCTGCAATCAGTGCTCCCAGTTGCTCCATTATTAACATTGTTTCCAAACATGCACTTTTCACTGCATACTTTCCTCTGACATACACAACCTCTAAGTCTTGCACTTTGGAAGTTGCCTTTGATATTTGGTGGGATGGATGTTCCTAAATGTAAGAAACGCATCTCAGCGTTCGTGGCTGGCCACAGCTATACAATGATTCAAGATGTTACTGTTAAGGCAGAACCATCATAGAATTCCTATTTAGGACCTAAAACATGGATTGCTACAGAGGACCACCTTAAACAGCTCAATTAGGTCTTACATGATTTCTGAATGGGGGTCTCCTGGAAATTGGAGATAGACACGTACTTCTTTACTTATTTACCAAACCCCCATTTGGGTCAACCATGCAATGAAGGTCCTTAAAACGATGGAAGTTTGACCAAAGTAGTATTTGTTGGACATCAATTAGGACTCTGATTGTGGCAGATTTCTTTCTGATAATGGAAACCACCTGGAAATGTTCAGTAATTTAATTGAAAGTCTGTCTGTATAAAAAGTAAGTCTAGTAAAAAGCCTTACCATCATTAAAAGGTCTGTGCTGCAAAAAAGTGGTGTTAGTGGTTTCTAATCAGGTGAGTCCGTCGGCCTAGAGGTGGAGTAAGTGAATCAATGGCATACATGTATAGGCACCTATGCATACATTCTGCTGTGCAGCTCCTAGTGACGCGCCAGCAGCTGATAGACAGCATTGCCACCTTTCAGTAAAAGCCAATGTCATCAAAGAAAGACATGCTAAAAACAGCCTGTATGTACTTTCCTTTACATGCCTGCTGGCCTTAGGAAAATCCATTAATGATGTACAGTCGTCAACTGACACAACTGGCTTTAGAAGCGTCAAAGCCACTGCTCAGATAAAGTATCACACACATCTAAATAAGCCCAAACCCAGGCTTCTGCATTATGGGGTTCATTTTAAACGTGTAGGCCATGGTCCAAATATATTGGCAGTTTTTTATCTCTGTCATATCTAACGGCAGTTCGTTAGCAGCCTCAAAGTTAAACACTATGTCCAGCGGTAACCCTTAAAAGTGCTAGCAAGGGAATTAGCGCCGCCAATACTGCCAACTGTAAAAGCAGCCATCGTTTTCACAGCTGGTCACACAAGGCACAAACATAGCTGCATCAAAAGTCCATGTTCAGCGCTAATACCGCCGAAAACATGGCACAGTTACGTCCAGCTTCCTTCCAGCTGGAGCTAAATGAACACAGGTGCCTGAAATGAAGCCACAGGTGATCCCAATCCACCCCAGGAGGCTACATAAGGCACACCCGTACCCCAAACACTGTTTCCAACACCATGCTGCCACTAGCCACTGTGAGCTGGGACAGGCAGCTGCTCATGCTGCAGGCAGAACTAGAAAGGCAGGACAACCAGGTCAGGGCCCAGGGAGCAGAAGGGGAGGAGGGGGGAGGTGGATAAGGAGAGTCCTAGCAAGGCATGCACAATCCCCAGGGTTAGGCCCTCACCTTGGACCCTCACCGACAGCTATTTGGTCACCCTGTACCACCTTAACAGGGAGACCATAACAGAGCTGCTCACCACAATACAGGACGACAAAGGAAGCAGGATTAACATCCAGACAGCTGTGCCCCCACTGGTGAAGCTAGTGTCCTTCTTACAATGCCTTGGTACTGGCACCTTCCAGCACTCTGTGGTCATGATACACGTCATGGCACAGCCCACATTCTGTGCAGTGCTGGGCCAGCTGCTTGAAGCCTTCCGGCGTCAAGTGCAATGCCACATCTCACTGCCTACCACCCGACCCCAGGTCAGTGTCATGAAGGCACAGTTCTATGCCATTGCCAAATGCCAAATGTGATCACTGCCCTGGACTGTACCCATGTTGCACTGGTGGCCCCCCCAGGCAGGGCTGGACTGGGAACCAAAAGAGGCCCTGGAAATAATTTTCAAAGTGGCCCCATAGTACACATTTTCAGCAAGTCCAACCCTTTTCCTTTGAGAAAATGTGGAAATCCAATACATAACCATAAAGAAGAGGCCCAGGGTGGAGAGGCCTAGTGGGCAATCTCCAGAGTTCCCTATAGGCCACTCCACCTCTTCCAGCAGGCCTTTGCAGGCTGTAGGTAATTCCCCCCTCTCATCCTCTTTATTTTAAGCCACCTATTTGGCATCCCTTTAAGCTGGTCAGATAGAACAGTGAGCTAAGCGCTCACCCTTGATATCTGTGTGCATCCTGCTGTGGCAGGTTCGAATCCCGGCAGGATCAACCCAACCTTTCATCCTTCCAAGGTCTATAAGTTAAGTACCACTCTGTGGGATAATAATGTCTTCTGGTATTTCAGCGCTCCGAGAGCTATGGGTGTGTAGCGCTATATAAGCAATGCGTTACTGTTATCATGTCAGGTACACGTGTGTAATGATGAGTGGGAACAGTGGATTTCTCTGGCACTTCTCACTCGGAAGGGCCCGTTACAGCATAAAACTTGCTTTTAAACTTATCAATAGAATAGTCTGCAATGTGTGCGATTGGTTACCATAAAAAAAACGTGTTCACCTTTGTTGCACAACTGCACTTTTTATTCACGTCCTGCCTAACTGGGAAGATCGCTTGGGAGCAAGGCGCTTACCTTTGGAAAGGGATGATTTTGTGCAACATGGGTGAGAGCGCAAAGATGCTAGGAGAAGCGCTACATAAATTACTAACAATATTAAAAAACAAGATAGATTGCAGTATTAAACAATGACTAAAAGATTTTTCTTGTGAGGTTTGCAATAATCAGCCAGTCTTGGCTCTTAGGCTCACATCATATGCATTCTGGTCATTGTAGGCACAACTTTATAATGTCGAAAACTAGAAATATACAGGAAGGCTAAATGGCACACACTCAAGAACATAGGACTTAAGAGCGATAACAGTATGTTATGTGTGAAAAGAGTGCAGCGTTTTATCTACGCTACTAGCTTAAGAGGGCTTTCCCATTTGTAGTTTGGACTATTGGGTCGCTTGCGCCACCTATAAGTCGAAACTATTGGATTGGAGTACAGCTAGGGAGGAATTACTTAATTGGAGCAGTAAACACGCTACTGGTGTAATAAAAATGTCTTACCAGGCCTGCCTTCAGCCACTCGGTTTATAAGCACTCTGTGTGTCCTTCACTGGCGCCCTGTTAAAAACAAGCATTGTGCATAGGTTTGAAGCTTTTGCCAGGCGCTGCTATTAGATGCCCACGTGCTCGAGCCATTTTGCACCTGCTACCAACAAAGGGTTGTTAATACCACTACGGCGGTACCTGGCAAGGGCCTTTCCCATGCCTACACAAAAGGCCAACCTGTTGGCATTGCCAATGCTTGCTTAAAAGGTTGCTGGAAAGACCCTCTTTACACTGTTGCTAATGCCCCTGGAGTATCTCTTGCTCAGAAGTCGTGGTGTAGAGACGGCATATCGGCACAGAGGTCAGCTTCCATTGAAAGGAATAGGCAGGAATGTGTCCTGTCTGGGATTCCTTTTCATGAGAAAGAAGGACTCTTGGAGGCTAAGTGGTGGCAATCTGCATCCTCAAGAATATGGGTGGTTAATGGACTGTCCTGGCTCCTTGCTTTTGGATATAAGATGGGGCAAAATGAGTATCAAACAGGGAAAAGGAGTGCTTTCACAAATGTGCATGGGTGCTGCTTTCGACAGAGTGGTTTCCCACGCTGGCAGCTTGGCACTGGGCATGGGGGTCCGGTTTCATAGCACAGTACCCTACGCTACATAGAGCCACCTGGCCAGTTCTTCACAGCATCAGGCTGCCCCCTGCCCTTGCTGCAGTGATGCCCCAGACAGACAATGGCGGGCCACATTAGGAGCATTATGATTGAAACTCCTCTGAGATCACCAAGTACACCGGACTACCTGCTCCCATTCCCAAACCCTGACTTTACCAGCAATCCATGGACAGATGTCTGGCCTGCTGGCTGCCCTTCTTGTTTTATGATGGAGAAAATAAAGCAACAATCACACTTCCTTTGCTTGCCATGTTTTTATAATGATATATATTTTAAGAAGGTTGGTTATGTGATTTGTGTATGTTTTAATGTAATCTATAAAAAGAAATATATAATGTTAGGCCTGGGATGACACTGCTTTAAAACATATCAGTATTCACTGGAGATGGTTAGAGATGTGGTTAAGTGCCTAAATTGCAGACTCAGATCAAATCCCGGCTTCACCACTTACCCAAAGTGCCTGTGCCTGGGATTGCACCCTTAGTGCTATATTATCTGCAAACTACCTTGGAAAGAGCATACAGAATGAGTGAGGTGGGGAGTGTTCTATTTAAGTAATAATGCTGCATACTGATGTTTGTACTGAGTGGTAATGGCCAGAAGAAAAGGGTATTATAGTTATTAGCATCATGTGCTAAACGCCCCGGGTGGTGATCTTCACGGATATTCAGGAGAGCAGTTTCCGTGCTTCTTGCAGCTCTGAAGCCAGACTGGTGGTCATGGAGACAGCCAACAGAATCGGAATGAAGGTTAAGCTGAGAAATGGCCACCTTTTCCAGGAGCTTGCCAAGAAAGGGAGTAATGGAAATTGGGCGATAGTTAACTGGACAAGCAGGATCAGCTGTGGGTTTCTTGAGAAGAGGATGCACAAGGAAGTGCTTCAGAGGGAAGGTGAAGGATCCTGAGGCAAAGGAGTGGTTGCAAAAATCAGCAAGGGCCAAAGCGAGGGTGTCAATGTTGTCCTTGATGGTTTTAGAGGAACAGAGATTAACCTGTTTTGATGAGGCTTTCATAGATCGGACTTGTCTAGCGACCTCGTCAGGGGAGAAAAGAGGAAAGAACGAGAAGGTTGGGGGGGTGGCTAAAGGAGGGTCAGCAAGCACAGATGGAGATGGGAGACGAGGGGTGAGAGTGTGGAGAGGGTGGATAAGATGCCCATTGCTTTTTTAAATGAAGTGAGAGGCAAGGGCATTGCAAAGAGCCTGGGAGGCAACAGGAGGGGTAGAGACTGCAGCAGGGTTGGCCAGTTCCTTGCAGATTTTAAATAGTTCAGCCCAGTTGTTAGATGCTGCAGACACAAGCTTGAATGTGGGCTCTCTTCTTGGTGAGGACAGAGAGTCGGTATTGCCTTTGTAAGAGGATGAACAGGAAGCCCTACATTACCTCTCAGCCACCCTACACGTACGTTTAAGTGTAGCTAGGTCAGAGTCATACCAGGAATTGCACTTGGATTTGGACTTCAAACGGATCCTCATGACAGGGGCAAGAGCACCAAGAGTATCAGAAATTGAAGAGTAGAGCAGAGACAGGGCTGTGTCAGGATGTGAGACAGCCAGAGGTGGAGAGGGGGAGGGAGAAGGTGGCGTAAAAAGCCTCAACTGACACACGCTTCATGGGCCAGATGTCTGAGAACATAGGTGGCAGTGTTGGGGTAGGCTTGGCTTGGGGAGAAGAGAGGGAGAGATGAGAGGAGAGGAGGGGGTGATCACTCCAGGAGAGAGGAGTGGTCAGAGGGATGGAGAGGGGGAGGTCAGAGGAGAACAAGACATTGAGTGGGTGCCCTGCAGAGTGAGTCGGGCCAGAGGGGAAGATGGACAGGGAGAGGGAGTCACAGAGGTCAGGAAGAGCACATAGGTGGAACAAGTAGAGACTAAATGTATATTGAGGTCACTGAGGAGGAGGATTTGAGTGGTAGAGGCCAGGAGGCAGGAAGAGAGAAATTAGATGATTTGACCAGGAGTCTGGTAGATGATAGCCACAGTAAGAGAATGCGTAGGCGAGAGAGAAAGCCTACAGACAAGGCATTCAAAAGAGGAGTAGGTCTGAGTGGGAATGATAGAGGCAAGAATCCGCTCAGGAAAGATCAGGGCTACCCCCCCCCCCCCCACTGGACCGGGAGGATCTGGGTGTGGAGAGGATATTGTAGCCATCAGGGAGGAGAGTGTCAAAGCTTGTGAAAGAGCTGGTCGTGAACCATGTCTCAGTAAGACCAAGGACATCAAAGTCTAGTTCTTCAAGGAGGTGACAGATGTCAAAGGAGTGTTTGACAGCAGAGCGAAGGTTGAGAGTGGCAATATGAAGAAGGTTGCTAGCCTTAAAGATCTTCCAGGGAGGGGTACAGATCAGAGGTATGCCCTGCGGAGGAGAAGGAGCCCTAGAAGGTGCAGAGGAGGAAGAGAGAGAGGGCAAGGTAGCCAAGGGGGGAGAGGAGGGGACAGCAGGAGATGAGAGGAAATTGATGGTGAGGGAAGTGCCTATCAAAGAGGAGGAGATTGGCCTGAGGTCCTTGGACCATGACAGTGCCTTTTAGGTAGAGATTAATGATGACTTTAGAGGAGCCGAAGGAAGCCATGAGAACTTCCGAGCAAGTGCCACCATTAATGGGAGAGGAGTAGATAGGACAGAACACAGAGATCATATGAGGAGTCCATAGATCTGACGAAGGAATGACAAAGAGGATGTCGGTGAGGGTCTGTCTGGAGGAAGCATTGGAGTAGGTGTCGGTGATAGGAAGACCAGGATTAGAGGCCAAGATATCCTTTTTGAACTTCTTCCTACGAGACTTAGTGAGAAGGGAAGGATAGTCAATGGAGAAGCAGTTGGAAAAGATAGGAGAAAAAGAAAGCGCCATTGGGGTGGAAGTGAGGAGAGGATGGAGAAACTGGGGGGGGCTAAGGCAGGTAGGTGTGGGACAAAAGAGAGTGGTGCGGTCACTGGGCTGGCAAATTACAGAAAAGCATCAGTATACAAGCAAAATACAGAGAATTTCACAATGGGCAGCAGGATTTGACTTTTTAGCACAAAGCAAAAACAGCAGTATTTGATTTTGTAGCATAAAGCAAAATTTGACTTTTTAGCACAAAGCAAACACAGCAAGATTTGACTTTTTAGCACAAAGCAAACACAACAAGATTTGACTTTTTAGCACAAAGCAAACACAGCAAGATTTGACTTTTTAGCACAAAGCAAACACAGCAAGATTTGACTTTTCAATCTTGGATTCAGATGTTAGCAAAGGGTTTTAAGAAGGACTGTAAATCAGGATGACAACATGGGAGTAACAAGCAGAAAGAACAGTGATAGTCAAAGGTGGTAGGAGTGAGTCCATAAGGAGGGAACTAACGCATAGTTCTGGAGGAGGTAAAGTCAAGGCAGTCCGGATTTCTTAGAGGACTGAGGTGGCAGCATCATTGTGGTTAAGGTACAGGAAGGACCCCAATTAGCGTTCTGGAAGTGGACAGGGAGCAGACAGGGGCTTTAGAAGTGGGCCTTTGCTGAGAGGGCTGGCTAAAGCCTGCCGGTCCCTGATTGGATGCAAGAAGACACTCAGCAACCAATGGGAGCGCTGCACAGGGATAGGTGGTTCAGCACAGACTGCCTACACAACAAAGAAAACCATGGCGCCCATCTTGGTAGGGCCAAAAAACAGTCAAATAAGCAGGCAATAGTGGGAAAACTTGTGCTGTCAAATTAGCAAGGCAGCTCCAGGTATTAAAAAGCTCAACAAATGGCAACACAGTGAAAATGCCAAATAAAACAGTCATTTCCAACAATTTTATACAAACTTTGTTGTTTTTTTTCTTCCTTCTTTTTCAAATTTCGATTTTACAGGTTCAATAATTCCCCTGGAGGCGCAGTAATGCACAGAAAGTGCACCTACCTAATGTAATGGTCAGCAGCCAGCCACAAACTCCACATGTGCCGGAAAACAACAGATGGCCTGGAGGGTGGAAACAGGACCTCACTCTCAGTGAAAAGGCATATTCACTGGCATTGGGAATCCCTTCTCCTCTAATACATTTGTCCTCTTGGACTTTGCAAAGGGAATAAGCTGAGTTAAGCATGTCCTGACTGCTTGAATTTTAGGGGTTTTGTTGCAATATGTTTCTTACCTTAACATATCATTACTAAAGTATTTTCATTGAATTTCAAAGATATTGTTATTCCATAGATTTTTTCTCCACCACTGGCCTTGGCCTTCAGCCATGCCCATTGTCCATTTTAAAACAATACCAGACCATTAAAACACTTGAAACCCATTGATCAGAGACATTCATCAATCACAAATTGATTTTGACATGTTTTGATAGTGGTATTGGAATGCATAAAAGATTGCAGGCTTCAGGAACTCACAATGTTTTAGGTATTTAGGTAATATGCAGTATGATAACATTACTTGCCCTGGAAAACACACTTTGGTTAAGCAGTGTACTACAAGACCCTTGTTTCATGGCTGGTCTACTGGCGACTGTTGTGATACATCACATGACTACAACTAACCACATTTAAGCAATACAGAAAAGGTTAAAACATTACTGGCTGCAAGAACAACATATGCCCAGGTACTTTTGTCCACGTAGCAAAAATCAAAATGTGGCACCCTTGAATAAACGCACAGTAAGTGAACATATATCTAAAAGTGAAATATACAGTGAATTGTGATTCTGGACCTCCAGCCCTGCAAAGAAGCAAACATCTATTTTGCATGCTCCATGATATTAAGTTCACTCTTCATTTTGAATTTGCTCATATAATTCTAGTTGTTTCCACACAGAATATTTAGCATTTTTGTAATAAGGGGTCATAACATTATTGATGGCTTTTATTTGTTTTATTTATCTAAGTCTCTCTACTTCTTATTCACTGAAAAAAAAACATCTTCTCCCACTCATTGGACAT
This sequence comes from Ambystoma mexicanum, assembly GCF_040938575.1. Taxonomy (NCBI): domain Eukaryota; kingdom Metazoa; phylum Chordata; class Amphibia; order Caudata; family Ambystomatidae; genus Ambystoma; species Ambystoma mexicanum. The sequence goes on from NC_090927.1 coordinate 91,434,136, forward strand.
GTTAGAATTTCAAACAGCATTCTAGAAAACTCAAATAAAAAGACAAGCTACTAAGTGATATAGATTCCCTGCATGTAAATCACTTGTAAAGAGGAAAAATGTATGATTAATGTGCATTTCCTTCAGTGGTGTTTCTATTGTATTAGTGTGTAAAAGTGCACATGTGTCTATTTCAATGGATAACTTAAAGGGGGGAAATCAGGTGGTAGTTAATAACACTTTCCTCTGATTCTTTAGCAGATCAGGCCAGTAACAGAACTCTGCTTGGTGATGTAACCAGGAAATTACTCCAATTAACTTATTTTTCTAGGTATGTACACAGCGAGATATCTTTTTGGCTCCCAGAATACGTCTTCTGTGTTTGATCATTACACAGAAAAGGAGGCAGGTGATATTCCAGCATACACACCAAACGACCAATTCTATCAAATCTATAATTCCAGAAGAACATACACTTCTGAAATATGTATTAATTTCTCGAGATGCGAAGTCGATATATATATACTCCGACCCCTCAGTACTTACAAATAAGTAAGTATTGTGGTCTGGGAGTAATTTCTGGCGAGGCCTGTTCAAACTATAAGACCCTTCACTTTTATCAAAATGACAGAACAGGAGATTCTGGTGGTCATTGAAGGGCTTAAGCCCACATCTTTTAAGGGGGACATATTTCCTACCACACCTTTTAAAGAATTTGTAAATTCCTTTACACCCTGGGTGACAGAACTTGTTAATCTCTCTTTTGACAAGGCTGTTGTTCCTACTGGTATCAACTTCCTACTAGCATCAACAAGGCCTGGATTACACCACTTTTAAAGAAGGATAACCTAGACCCCCTGATACCAGAGAACTATCGCCCTATCACTAATGTTCCTTTTATACTTAAAGCTTTAGATAACATAGCCTATAAACAGTTCCAAACATTTGTTTAAGCTAATAACATCTTGGCAAATGAACAGTCCGTTTTCAGAACCAACCATGGAACCGAGACAGTTATTTTGGATCTGAAGGCCAGTATAACGGAAATTATAGAGGAAGGAAGCTCTGCTCTTCTGCTCCTGTTGGAATTGTCCTCGGCGTTCGACTTTGTCGATCATAACCTTCTAGCAGAGAGACTCCAGAAAATAGGCCTTTGCTCTCCAGAAGCAGTGCTATGGCTAAAATAATTTCTTGGACCTAGAAGTGCCTGTGTAGGCAAGGGATCCTCACAGTCTTAGAAAGTCCCTGTTGCCTGTGATGTCCCCCAGGGATCATGTCTGTCCCCACTACTTTTTAATATATATATTAAATGTTTATGTGATTTGCTAAAATCCATGGGCATACAATTCGCTAACTATGCCGATGACACCCAGATAGTTATTAAGCTATCTTGGGTCTGTAAAGATGATCTGGCTACAATTAACAGGATTCATTTCATGAGGCAATCCAGAAATGGATGGCCCTACATTCCCTTGCCCTTAATGACAAGAAAACAGAGTTATTGGTCATCAGCACACGTTATAGGCTGAAAGAAATCTGGACGATTGATATAAGGCCTTTGAAATAGGTGGTAACAACATTCTAGTATCTGAACATGTAAAGACCCTCGGAGTGTTCTTTGATGCTCACCCAACTTTTAGGAAGCATGTGTCATATCTTAAACCGTCATGTGCCTTCTTTACACACCTCCTATGGCAAATACGTCCTTATTTGTCAGAAGCTAATTGAGCGTCAATTGCAGCAGCTATAATTAACACCAAGTTAGACTACTGCAATAGCCGTCTTACAGGAACTACCAAAGGTAACATCAGGCGCTTTCAGACTATACAAAATGGAGCAGTCCGGGATGTTTGTGGGTTGAGTCATCAATCCCACATTACAGAACATTGAAAAAAAACTACAGTGGCTCTCTATAGAGCAGAGACTAAACTTTAAAGGGCTAGTTATAGTCTTTAAATGTCTCTCAGGCAATGCTCCGGAATATCTAAAAACTAGTTTAAAAATGGCCATACCAAAACGTGCTCTGCGATCTAATAGTCAGATGCTACCGACTCAGCCACGCATAATCATGAAGAAACTAGGCGGAGCTAGCTTTGCCACATGGGGCCCAAAAAATTGGAATGCGATTCCGCTTTACCTAAAACAATGTGTAACGTTGCAGCAGTTTAGAAAATGTCTTAAGACATTCCTCTTCTAAGCCTAAGGTCACCCATAAGCACTTCTGAGTAACCTGCTATATGAAAGGACTTTGCTAGTCACTTTATTTATAGTGACCTTTCAACCCCCCCTTACACTGAGATGATTTGTTTCTTTGTTGTCTGTCCTTATGAGTGCCCTGAGACCTGCGGGTGAGTGATGCGCTATATAAAAACCTATTTAGTTAGTTAGTTAATAAAAAGGGGCCAGGATTTGATCTATTCCTCTTCAGAGTATACCCTCCTCTAAATTATATTTCCGCTTGGCATTATACTTACCTAGGAATTTCTTCTTGGTTGTCACATAGATAGGTAGTCACACCCTTAAGGGTGGGTTTAAATCTCCCTCCTCTAGGAATAGGTGGGTATTGCTGGGCAAGATGGTATCAGCTTCCCTCTACAGCCCGGTCCCCTTCTTTTTGTATTGAGCATGTCCGCTGTCTTTTCCACTGAAGCAGGCCTGGGTCTTTAACTCCAGGTAGGCCTCACTTACAGTGTTCTACTTATAATCTAAAATAGGTCCAAAGTAAAGCAATCTACTACATTCTGATGTCTGTTTTCATCAATTCTCCGTTCTCTCCTTCTGTCAGTCTGTCAGTCAGTGGGTGTGCCAGTCAGTGTCCAGAATCTATGGGTTTTAACTTGTATAGATAATAGAAACACTCCCTTTAGAGGTGTTTATCATATCTCTAGTCTAATTAGTCAGTGGCTGTGATTGGAGAGTGTTCCAAAAGTGACACCCCAGTAAACCACCACCTGCATACTCATTGAGCAAATTAATTAAGAGGGAAGTCTAGTGGGCGTGATTTATAAACTTCCCTCCCATTTGATGTGATATCATCTTGTATATTTCTACATTGAACAATTGTAATTTTCTGAAAACATCATGTTCCTCACATATGATCAGGTTACAAATCATTTCATTAGATTACTCTCAAATATTATAGGTTTTCTTGTTTTGCCCTCTGATACTTTTGTACAAAAATAATATTTGCATTTTATGGTATCTGGCCCGCTGGTACGGATGCTAGGATATATGAATCACTATTGTGTACTTTTTATGCAAAATAATATCCACATTTGCCTAATTTACCTAATTAACACAATATCAAAAAATATAATTTTACATTCAGCTGATTGAGCTATTCACCCAGAATTCTTTTTTTTAAAAAAATTACTTTCTGCAACCTTCATTCAAATGTTACAAGCATATATGTGAATACATTTGTATTTTCAAAAGGCAGATATTTTTTTCTTATTTAACAAATATTAAATGTCATCTGCAGTTCCAGTGATAACAGAACTACTGGTATCATATAATGTTAGTTCTTTTGCACTTGAGAGCTGTGTGCCATTTATGACTCTTGTGAATGCTGGTGCAAGTTCTTTGAGGTTTAGTTACTCATGGCCAAATGTTCATACATCCCTGCTCCCTGAATGATTCTAACCACTTTCTATCATTTTAGTTACACTCTCTACAGCCTATTTCGTGTACATTTAATGATGTATTTATTGTGGCCTAATATCAGAGGCAGATGGCAGTTGTAAGTTTGTATTTGTTTTTATCACCCAGGCCTGTTTCCGAAGACAAGGCAACAATCCGCATCATAATATTTAAGGTGGAGCTTCAAAGCCAGCGATCACACTTTTCTCATGGGAAGGCAATCTACCCCCTCCCTATTGTTGTACTGCTGTAGCTGCAAGTAAGGAATGCCATTTGGCTGTCCAGGCCTCAGTTTCATTCACAAATGCAGACTTAACAGTAATTTTATTTTCCTCTTGCTTATACATTTTCACAAAACAGGTCAACATTATACCATTTCTGTTTGCAATCAAAGATTATGGGCCTCATTACAAGTTTGGAGGTAGCCATGCCGTTTTTAGCGGCATGGCTACCCCCAAACCGGGTACCGGGTCTGGGTTCCAGAAATAGGGAATTACTGGGCCATTCCGACCTTGGAGGGCCCAGTAATTCCCTTTCACGGGGCCCGGACCCGGTACATCCCCATTCCCATTTGAGTCCCCATAGGGCTCAATGGGAACGGGGAGGATGCTAACAACGTGCCTGTTAATTACCGGCCCATTGTTAGCATCCTGGTCTGCTAGTGGGTCCCGTTAAGGACGTCTGGTCTGACCAGACGTCCTTAGCGGCACCCGCCAGCAGACCTCGTAATGAGGCGGTAGAGTGAAAATGTCACCGGCAGCTCTACCAGCGCCGTTTTCACTCTACCGCACTCCTTGTAATGAGGCCCTATATCTTTAATGTATATGTATGCTTCATTATAAAAATCTGATTGCAACTAAAAATATTTATTTTTGTGCCTGTCATTTACTTTGGACATATAGGTGGGCGGCTAACATCGAACATTTCCTTGTGGGGCACGGTTGCAGCCCTCCCTGGAGTTAGATCACCCCCTTCTGGTTTCGTCCCCTGCGGATCAGCTATGGGTGGCGACAATCGGTGGCACTGCTCCTGCGTGGATATGAGAAAACGTGGATGCACTGATAGATGACTGTGGTATCTCCTAAACCCTTCGACCCAAGGTGTGATTTCTGTGGGCACGTACCGGCCCATAAGGCTCACCTGGTACGTTTGAATGATGAGCTCTCCATCCTGCTACTTCTGGCAGGGGCACTTGTTGATGGAATCGAGTTCCTTCACTGGTTCCTCAGTAATAGTCCAGTCCAGCTGCGACTAAGTTCCTCTTTCTGCTTTCTCTCAATGTCTCTTGTCTTTGCCCTCTTTCTTCTTCCTCTCAATGTCTTGATGTTATTGCTCTCAGTGTTGTTTTTCACTAAATAACGTTCCTCGCTGTTTTCTCCCAAATAGGTGTAAATGCGGCCTAACAATGGCTGTGGAGGTGCGCAACGTGACTGAGCGGAAGATGGATGTGACCGCGATGTCCAGCAGCAGGTGAGTGATGGCTTTAGGGAAGGCTCAAGGTTTTAATGGGCGCACACCCTTAACGTAATGTCTGTTAAGTGTCTAACCTTGTGTTTAGCCTTTTTTTTGCAGGTGTTGCAAGTTCGGATGAAGTGCATCGCGCCGTGGTGCCTAGATGATGCGGTCTGCATTCCGAGATGTTTGCCGATGAGCAGCGTTGCCAGGAAGAAGATGTCTGTGCTCTGAGATGTTTGCAGGTGAGCCGCGGGCCCAGGAAGAAGATGTTTGCACTCCGAGATGTTTGCAGGTGAGCCGCGGTGTCAGGAAGAAGCGTACAGTTGAGAGCAGGATCCTCCAGATGGCAAGTACGGATGAAGATGGCAGGATCTCTCCAGGTAAGATGAATCCCATGCAGAGGTGCAGAACAATGCGAAGCGTATGCCTTGGGGTTGGGCTGGCTTTTATAGCGGAGCTCTTAATGCCACGCCCCCCTAGCACAGTCCTGCATGCCACACCCTAGCAGTTGCACGTGCAGATGCAGATGGAGACCACACCCAGACTAGTTACACACAAAGGAGAGTTCTTGAGAGTATTCCTGCCCATAATAAAAGAGTTCCTGTTACATTCCAAGCACTTCTACCCATAATGAAAATGTCTTGTTTAAGTTCTTCTATGAGCCTGGCACCAAAGGAGCAAGGACTGAATCCAACCAGGCCCCCCATGTATAAATGTTCCAAAGGGACGTGCGTGAACCATGATGCCCCCTGCTCTCTCCACTTGATGGTGCCGCTCCTGTGATCCTGAGAAAGTGACCATGACAAGACCACAGTTTGCATTTCTTTTTGTTGTTGTTCCACGCTTTTCTCTGCACCCTTTTCTTTGGTGTAGATTTTCCTACAATACAATCTATTCCCCTGTACACAAAGGGACATCTTAACAGTTTGGGGCACGGTGCACAGACTGCCTTGGGCACCCCCCCGAAACCTATGTTCCCCCCGAGACCCATGTCCCCTTCCAACTCCCAAGACTAGTGTATAGGCACCATACAAATGCCCAATACATAAATAAATAAAACACCCATGCCACCTTCAAATCTTCAACAGGTACTCATCTAGGCTTTAAATGGATTATCTAGTTGTTAATGAAGTATTAATATTACACACCTCTTTGACCTCTTTCCCCTAGAGGATGCTATGTTAAAGACCTTTTCACTTTGTTTAAACTAGAACACCCTTTGAAAAATAGAGTAATACACTCTTGGTACCCACTGCTTCCTGCTCCCTGTGTCTTACGCTCCTCCACGTGTTCCCCCACTCTCATTCTGGACCACTCGCTATGCACTGCTGGAGATACCAGCCTACTCCAGGGGGCCTCAAGATATATCCTCACAGGAACCTCCTTGCCCAAAGGGAACCAGCATCAAGATGTCGCCCAATGTCCACACCACGCTTCATGAAGCAATAATTGGCAGAGATGTACTAGGATTCGACAGAGGTTTTGATCCTCAGGATCCTCCAACTACCAGAGTACTCTGCTACCACTGTGCAGTCTTACCTTATCAAGGCCTCCTCACTGAGGATGTGTGGAAATAACTATGGCAGTCAAGTCCAACGCAAATAAATATAGGGACTAACATCATGAAAGTGCAAATCTACATCAAGCAACGCCAGAGGATGTGAAGCCCTGGTGCAAGGAAATGCCATCCAGACTGTAACTGGTGGAGTCCATGACACCAGTTAATACATTGGGCCTCATTATGACCCTGCCGGTCCAGAAAGAACGGTGGTGGTAAAACTGCTGCCACCGTTCTTTCCGCACCGGCTGATTAAGAGTCCTGCAGGTGGGAGGTGTCACTCCCACCAGGTCTGATCTCGCGGGTTTAACAACACCCGCTTGCAGGCGGACTTGGAAACACTGGCTCTGTCATAGACTGAACCGGTGTTTCCATTGTCATCATTATGGAGTCCTATGGGACTGCATGGGAATGGGGACTTACACAATTCCGCCTCTGGAATACCCAGGTCACCGGGGTCATAATGCCCCGGTGATTCCAGGAATCACAGAGGTGGAATGGTAATACGGGTCCGGCGGTAACCTGCCATTATTTCCGGCTTGGTTACCGCCAGACTCGTAATGAGGCCAACTCCCTTTATTGGCATTAGAGGTTATGTCTTGTGATGCACAGTAATGAGCATTAAAGAAACTGAGGAAGAGGAATGTGTTGCATTAGAGTGCAAATAAGAAGAAATAGCAAGTGAGGAGGGACACAAAGCTTGTAGGTGTTGTTTGGTTATTTGACCGCCCATTGACTGCCCATGGCCATGCTTATCCCTATGACCACTCCCACGCATTTCCTGCCTGTCCCCTCCCAAAACACTGCCTCGCAGGACATTTTTGAGCCTGCTTTAATAAAGACTTACCATAAACTCTCTGGTCAAAGTGCTTACCAGTTTTCATTTCAAAGCAGTCTTCTGAGAGTTAATGAATTAATTGGAGCAGTAAAAAAGTTGGCAGCAGTAAACGCTCTACTGGTCTAATAAAAATGTCCTAAACAGGTCTGCCTTCAGCCACTGTATAAGCAGTATGCGTGTCCTTCACAGAAGTCCTGTTAAAACAAGCAATGAAAAAGCCAACAGTGTTGGCTTGTGTCTCAGTATTAGGCATTTGCCAGGTACTGATATTAGAGGCCCAGGTATTCATACAATTTTGAACCCGCTACCTACATAAATTCTCAAACTTTTGGCATTGCCAATGCTTGTTTTCAATATAAGAAAGCCTCCAAGTGATGTTCTGGAAATGTTGGCTTCATATGTTTTTGAAGTCCTGCAACTACACCGTTGTGTTATCTTTGCATACAGGACTGAGTGAAGGCTGTGTGCAATGCAATTATCAACGTTCCTATTTACTCTCCTCCATTACGCTGTGGGATATATTTTGCCCAAAATGAAGGAAACTGTATTTAGCCATGTTGGGCCTAAAAGAAAAAAAGGTTATTGAAATTGAAAACAAGCCGAGATGAATGTCAAACTGAAATGGCAGTATTTAATTTGCATCTGCCACATATCCCTACGCTGTTTCAAATAAAGAGAAATCCACTTTCTGATTGGGCCTTGCATGTGATTGATAAAGCCAAGAAAAGTAAAGGCATTTTCTACACGGAAAGCATGGCATTTGCAAACACAGATGGGGATGTGCGTGCAATGAGCAGCTGAAATAATAAACACATGGAGTTAACAAAAGGAACATATCATGATGAGAAAATGAACCAGTGCCGGCAAGACGCAATTATATTAAAAAGGCCTCATGTGCCCGAGGAAATGTAACCTTCACAAAGATAAGTGTCTGTTTCTAGAGGCATGACTTAAGTGCCTGTTCTTTGAGATAAACAATAAGATGGCCATTAGCCCTAAGAGAAGAAAGGCTGATGGGATAATTGCAGGCTAAAATCAACAACAGAGCAACCGAGTCTAGAGCAAATGCTCCAAGAAGAAGATAAACTTAGCTGTGAAATGAAAAGCAGGATCTGCATATATGTTTGAAGATTCCCATTAGTTTAAACAGACAATCAAAGGTTTGAATTTTCTCAAGAATCACCAGGTCTTTCTGATTTAATAGTTGGTCAGTTGAATTTGTGCTGGGATTGGTTTGGTGGAAAGAAGATGGGTGATGATCTACGACTTGTGACATGGAATGCAATGGGTTGAATAATGTGAAGAAGAGAATTAACGTGTTGCATTATTTGCATGAGTTGAAGGCGGATATGTGTTTCTTACAGGAGACACATTTAATGAAAGATGAGATTGAAAAGCTGAGGAAAGGCTGGGTGGGGAAGCTTTATGGTGCTTCATTCAATTCGAGATCAAGAGGAGTTGCGTTACTGATTAGGAGGAACACTCCTATGAAGGTTTTGAAAGAGATGTCGGATAGGGATGGGCGGATGGTGGTTCTGTTAATAGATGTACAGGGCCAACTGGTATCTCTATGTAATATGTACGCGCCGTCACTGGATGATGGAACTTTTTTTTTAGAAAAGTAGCGCAGGCCTTACAAGACATGGGTTCGCGGGACATTATCTTGGGTGGTGACTTTAATGTTGTATTTAACTCCAGTATGGACAGGATTTGGAATTCGGCTAAGTGGGGTGCTGACAGGCAGCACTTGGCTTTGGATGATTTCGTTTTGGAACATGATCTAAAAGATGGTTGGAGGTTGGAGCATCCGACCTCTCGTGAGTATACTTTTTTTCAGGAGCACATTCGGTGTATTCTAGGCTGGACATGTTCTAACGGCCGGCAAGATGACAGAATCTTATAAGAAGAGCGAAATTGGCAGTATATTGTTGTCTGATCATGCGCATGTGACTCTGCAGCTACGGTTGAGATATGCCCTAAAGAGGCGTAATTCCTGGAGGTTGAATGTTGCCTTATTGCATAGAGATGACGTGGTGGATACGTTGCAGAGGAAGATAGATTGTTTTGTGGCGAGTAATCATACGGGGGAAGTTCGTCCAAGTATGGTTTGGGAGGCTCTGAAGTGTACAATGAGAGGGCTCTTGAATGCTGTTTCTAGTGGATTTAAGAGGCAGGCTGATGACAGGGAGGCATTGCTGGGGGTAAAGTTGAATGCTCTATCCAAGAGAGTTATGGCGGGCCAGGTTGGGGCTGAAGTGATGGAAGAATTGAAAAAGACGAGAAGAGAGCTGAAGTCAATGATAGATGAACGTGCAGACCAATGTCACTTTTATCTTAAATGTGCTTACTACGAGAAGGGTGAGAAGTGTGATAGGTGGTTGGCTTATAGACTGAGGAAGAGGGATGCTGAAAGGGCAATACTGGCGATTCGTGATGGGAATGGTAAGATTACATATCATCCTGGTGAAATAAATAAGGCTTTTCAAGACTTTTATGTGAATCTGTACAAGAATGAACCTGAAGTGACCGGGAGGGGTGAAGCTTTGATGGAAAGATTGGATCTCTCGAGGATAGGTGACCGTGATTCAGTACCACTGGAGGCGGATGTTACAGTTAAGGAAATTGAGAAGGCTATTAGTAAGATAAATGTGGAGAAATCCCCCGGCCCTGATGGGTTTCCAGCTGAATTTTATCGATTGCTCCCTCAATCGGCACTTCGGCTCTTAAGAGACATGTATTTGGAGTCGTTTGATAATGGTGTCCTACCAGATTCTACTAGGCATGCTATGATTTCTGTTTTTTGGAAGAAAGGAAAGGATGATACTCTGCCCACAAGTTACAGACCTATTAGTCTTTTAAATGTTGATAACAAAGTTCTGGCAAAATTATTGGCAATTCGGAATGAAAATCTGCTCCCGACACTGATTCATGTTGACCAATCTGGATTTGTAAAAGGTAGGAAGACCTCTAGTAACATTAGGAAGATATTGAATACTATTTCAAAATCGGAGGGATGTCAGGGAGATTGTGCTATGTTGTCGTTGGATGCTGAGAAAGCTTTCGACAGAATAAATTGGCATTTTCTTTTTTCGGTTTTGTCAAGGATGGGTTTCGGCACAAAATTTGTTTCTTGGATTAGGCTGCTGTATGCTGCTCCCACGGCTGAGGTTAACACTAATGGTTTGCGATCTGGGAGGTTTGTGCTAGAGAGAGGAACTAGACAAGGGTGCCCTCTGTCGCCGCTATTATTTGTGATTTCCATAGAACCATTAGCTGAGGCGATTAGGGAGGCGGATGAGGTGGTGGGACCTTCGAGTTGGGGTTTGAAACAAAAAATGTGGCTTTTTGCGGATGATATGCTGTTGGCTCTGGATGATCTGGAGAGGTCTGTCCCGGCACTTATAGAGATTATGGCTGATTTTCAGCTGTGCTCAGGATTTAAGATTAATTGGACTAAATCGGAGGTTATGTCTTTGACACCTTTTGTGGACAAGAGATTTCTGGTGGGCCTGGGATTTCATTGGTGTCCTGATAAGATGCGGTACTTGGGGGTGTGGTTATCTCCCGTGGTTAGAGACTTGATCTCGGAAAATACGAAATCAGTATGCAGTGGGTTGAGGGTTGAGCTGGACAGATGGGGTTTATTGAATCTCTTGCTGTGGGGCAAGGTGAACGCCCTGAAAATGATCTCAGCCCCAAGGATTAATTATGTTCTGGGTATGCTTCCTTTGGTGTTACCATCTTCATTTTGGAAGGATTTGGACAGGATGCTTCAAGAATTTTTGTGGGAAAAGAAGCCTCCAAAATTATAGTTGTGGAAATTACAACTGCCATTAAATGAGGGTGGTTTAGGGGTTCCTAATTTCAGGGCCTACCACTTGGCCTTCATGTCTGATTTTTTGGTTCCGTTCGTGGATGAATTGCAGGATGTGTGGGTGGAGGCTGAGACTAGCTTTGTTGGACCGTTGACTCCGCGGGCGGTCTTGACTTCGGTTTCAAAAAAGAAGTGTGGGAAAGATCCGCTGATTGAGAATTTGAGGAGCGCATGGAAAGGTATTTGTGAATGTTTGGGTGTGGACGCATTTAGAGAACCTGGTGCGTCGTTGTGGTTTAATCCTGCTATTCGGATCAATGGTAATGTGGTTTTTTGGGGGGATTGGTTTTTGGGTGGAGTGCGGTGGGTGGCTGATCTGTTTGAGAATAGTATTTGGATGTCTGCAAGGGAATTGCAGCGGCACTTTGACATAGAGAATTTTAAGATCTCAGATTATATGAAGCTGAAACGGGAAATTGGGGTTGTGGACTTTGACAGTAAAATTGATCTGTGTTTGTTTACCAGGAAACCGATTGGGAGGGAAGGTGGCCTGGCCAGTCGAGTCTATAAAGAGATTGTGTCGCACTACAATGGTAATGACTTGCTGAGAGAGAAGTGGGGTAGGAGAATTGATTCGGATATTTCTGAGGATTCGTGGCACAGGATGTGTGAAAATGTTATGTTCTTTGGGGCTCACGGAGAGGTCGAGGTTTTTTGGACACCGGAGAGAATGGTGAGTAGGGGGATGTCGGAGAGCTCGGATTGTTGTAGGTGTATTCATGTGGCAGGTACGTTGGAGCACATGCTGTGGGACTGCAGGTTGGTGAGGTTGTTCTGGGGTGAGGCTGGTCGGGTGTGCAATGTGGTGATTGAGGGTTTACCTGCTTTGGATTTCAAAATGGTGATATTGGGGGGTGAGTCTCTGGAGGATCTTACTCAGAATCAGAAGAAGTGGTTGTTCCGAGGGGCAATGATCGGTAAGAAAATTGTTTTGCGGAACTGGAAGTCGGTATTGACTCTGAATATTGAGACATGGTTGACTGAAATGCATGACTTGGCGGCTATGGAGAGGACACTTTACAGAAGGGAAGGGAAATTGGTTTTATTTGAGAAAATTTGGGGTAAATTTCTTCAGCTATACTAGACTTGGTGTTGTACTTATGTAAATAGGCGCTTGGGGGAGGTGACTGGGGATGTGGTGAATTAGGCTGGGGGCTATGTGTGGTTATATGCTTCAATGTAATTAGTTGTTTTAAAAAAAATGTGTTTTGATGGTTTCAAGTACTTTTAATGTCTTATGGAGTGTATTGTAATGTATGTGATTTTATAGTTTTGTAAAGAAAGTTTTAAAAACATTTTTTTAAAAAAATGCAAACATCAGGTCGGTATCCGGACCTATGTTAGAAAATGCATTCGGAGACCGGCATTAAATGAAGACGCCCAAAACGTATGACATTACTTTATTGGTATAAAAAGTGGGTCTTGAGTGAAATACATCTAGATCTTTTAATTATTGGAAACAGCAACAAATAATAAATATTTTTCAGATTTAATTATAAAAAAAAAAAAAGAATCATAAGTCGGACCGTAATGGTTCAAGTATTACTACAATACAGCTGAACAGAGGTATTTATTGAAGTAACCCTTATCAAAATTCGACCTTGGGGACAAGAGTCACAACCTAAAATGTGTTTTTGACTTTCCAGAAAATGTTACAAAGCAGAGATTTGGGGATGAGATAACTTAATAAAGTAGACATCTGGGTAGAACATTTCATGTTCATAACTATTAAACTTTTTGTATAAACTGCAAATAATTGCTGTTTGCACCTGCAACCTCCTGGCAAGACGGGAGTTTGTTCACATAGTTTGGAGAATTAACCCTTTCTGTTATGGAGACAGTCACACTTTCTTTTATATTGCCTTGGCTAAAAGAAAATGACAGCAAGTCTTTTTTAACCATGCAGCTGGCACCACGCACCATCCTATGTCCTTTTAAAACTCTGTCAAGTATTTGATTTTTTTAGGAAGACTAAAATAAACCAAATTCCAAACTTGTTGTAAAGGAAGCATGGAGCCACGGGCCACAGATGCCGGTGACTCCAGTAGCGCAGGAAGGAGCTGGTGCAAATAAGCACCCCTGAGCACTGTGGAGCCAGTGAGCCACGGCCCACAGATGCCAGTTACACCAATAGCGCAGCAAGGAGCTGGTGTCAATAAGCACCCAGGAGCACCATGGCCCACAGATGCTGGTTGCTCTGGTAGCGCAGGAAGGAGTTGGTGTCAATAAGCACCCAGGAGCACCGTTGAGCCACGGCCCACAGATACCAGCGACTCCAGTAGTGCAGGAAGGCGCTGGTGTCAACATACAAGAGCATCACAGAGCCATGTTGCCGGTGATTCCTGTAGAGCAGGACGGAGCTGGTGTCTATAAGCATCCAGGAGCACCGTAGAGCCAGTGAGCCATGTTGCCGGTGAGCCCAGACATGCCAAAAGGAAGAGCTGAACTTCTTTTACCAGTTATGCAGAGAGGAGATGCTATGGTTTTACACAGCACAAATCCACATTACAAGAAAAGTGTTGCTTGCATTCTTGAAGACTTTGAGATGTTTGTGAGTTTAGTGCCACAAGGATGTTAGGTGCTGCTTTGTAGGGTTAAAGCCCCATCACATGAATTCATTTAGCTTATTTTATGGGGCAGTTGCCAGTGCACTTCACAGCCTTGGGAAATAAGTGATGCTTCACATTCCTTTTATTGGCCGGCACAAATTGCAGCGAGAGCTGACCCTACAGTGCCCCATAGTGAAATGAATATAGCGTATTTCATGTTAAATGGTGCCTCCTATGTATGCTTCGTGCAGCAGCACATGTGCAACTAATGCGGGGAGCACAAACAGTGTCAGAGCTCAGAATCATGAGCAGCACGTTATACAAGTGGCGAGGAGGCACAAGGAGCAAGCATTCGCCAGATTCCATTTGGGGAATCCCGTTATGGCAATTCAAGGGCATGCAGAAAGTCAAGACTGTCACTGACTTACCCTTTTTGTTTGGGGCTGGCTACTGCTTATCTCCAGCATCCGGTCCATCCGGGCCTCTGTCTCTCACTGACCACCACAGGATCTGTGGTGCTGCTTTGCTGATGGCCCGGCCTGCTGCTTCAGACCCTAGGGCTCGGCTTGTTGTTGCACGTGCAGACTCGGTCCTGCAGGGATTCTGATAGCAGATGTTGTGGCTGAGCAGATCCTCAGCCATATTAAACACGAGCTGGCTGACAACCCCAGGTTAGGGAGAATTCTCATAAATGTGCTAATTTCCCTTACCTTTTGAGACCCCCAGCAACTTTGCTGGATTTCTAGGACTCTTTCATGTATTTTGATGTGCGTTTTACTTTGGTGTTCTTTGGGTATGGCGTTTTAGACAACTCCATAGGCATCATCTTTTTTCTTGTGTGTCATACACCACTTTAGTGCAGTGGCACAGGGATGTCATTCAGACTGCCAAAGGTTTAAATACCTTCTCCGGGACTGACTACTGTCTCCCAGTGAATGTAAAGTTAAATTGACTTTGCTAGTCTTTTTTAAATTGCCATGTTTTTCAAGATGGCGTCTGAGCCCCCGCTGTAAAAACAGGTTCTTATTGACTTTTTCGCCATTTCTTTTTGGAATGGTCCTTCTAGTGTTTGTCTCTGCACGCCAAACCAGGTTTGGGCCCTTTGTTAATTTGCCTTTGGCGGGCTTCAGTACTGAAGCCCCCCCTTTGGCGCCTGA
The DNA here is from genome assembly GCF_040938575.1 of Ambystoma mexicanum. Classification (NCBI taxonomy): domain Eukaryota; kingdom Metazoa; phylum Chordata; class Amphibia; order Caudata; family Ambystomatidae; genus Ambystoma; species Ambystoma mexicanum. The sequence continues at coordinate 91,449,185 of NC_090927.1, forward strand.
GTGTCTGGGGTGGACAGGATGTAAGGGAGGTGCCTGAAACTCCCTGTGCTTAGTCTCCTAGGAGACCTGAATGCACTCTGGCGTGATTGGCTGGCTGACTGTCCGGCAAGGACAGCCACCCTGCTGGGTGAGTGACAGCTAGGCTGGAATGAATGGGAGAAAACAGTTTAAACGCAGGTCTCTGGGACTTGGAAGGCAGAGTCGACCACTGGAACGAAAGAACCAAAGACGAGCTGAAGGAAGACGACTGCTGCAACTCCTGTACCGTTGGTTTGCCCGGTGAAGACCCTCTGTAGGTCTGAATAGCCTGAAACTCCCTCGACAAAGAAGCCCCTTCAAGGACGACTTCTTCCCTTGAGCTGGTGGGAACAACCAACTCGCAAGCCACCTGGAACCATCTCTATACTGGTCGAATTTTCTTCAGAGTGCTGTTGAAAAGGATTGCAGTTTGTGGACTTTAAGGCACTTACACCTTAAACTGTCTTTTTTGCCAAGCTTGTGGATCCTTCCCCCATGCAGTGCAGGAACCTCCCGACATCCCCCCTCTTGTCCCCATGACTGAGGCTCAGGAACAGCAAGATCTGCAAGAACTGCCAGGTACATTTGCCTCAGCTACAGCTTTTCTTCATACAAAGGTACTGTGCAAACACAGTTGAGAAATCCTCTCTGCCGCAGTGAACGTTTGTGAGTCTTGTTCGCTCCTAATCAGACATATAACTCTTTTTCGTGCAAACTACTTCTAATAACATTGGCAAAGACTTAACCGTTTACTACCAGAACTATACTATCCTATCCAACACACTGATCCATTGACTCTGGCCCAGGCCTATTGAATTGAATTGCCTCTTTTAGTGACTGAAACTATTTGCCCTGTCTAAGAAAGTATTTGCGTTTAATTCTTATAACCTTTGGCTTCAGGGCAGCCTAACTTGTTCAGAAACTTATTGGTTTGGTACTGTAGTGTATTATAGTGTGATATTGAGCTGCTTATAAATTTGTATTGGTTTACCAAGAAACCCTGAGTGTTTGTTTGAACCACTGTGATTGCAAGTCCTTTGTGTAACACCTTGTACTGCTCACATCCTTCTTGAGATAAGCCTGGCTGCTCAGCCGTGCTACCACAAAAACTGTGTATTACAGACTTCTACCAAAGGTGAGATTGTGCTTACACCTGTAGTCTTAATTGTGTGTAGAGTTCCCAAAGGATACTGCATGTAATTCTGCCTAACACCCCATCCAATTGGACCCACCATGGCCGGCTTCCAAGCTGCACACAGTGAACTTGTGCCCCCACCCCAGCACTTGATTGGTTGCTGGGGGCTACGGGCAGGGAGGGGAAACAGTGCCAGCAGGACTCCAGGCTGGGCACCAGACTCCCCCCCTCAATATCCAGCCCCCCCCTCCAAGCTGTAGAGCAGGTGGGCCCTCACCAGGATGGGGTGGATGGGGGCACGTGCCCTGTTTGCCCACTCAATAAAGACATCACTGTGTTAATGCTTGTCCTCTTTCGTTCTCTTGGTGATATCTCTGACCTCCTCCTAATCTAAATATACATCCCCTCCTCCTTCCACCCTTCTCACTTCTCCTGATATTCCTCCTCACCATCCCCTCCACTCTTCTTCCGATGTTCCTCCTCATCACCTTCCCCAAAGTTACTTATCAGCTCTTCGTCACTCTTCCAGTTGTGCCTCCTCACCCCCTGCTACTGTCATCTCTCACTTCTCTTGATATTCTTCCTCTCACCTCCTCATGAATTCTCTCAACCTCCTCTACCTCTGATTTCCAAGATTACTCTCTCCCTCCTGTGCCAGCTCCTCTTCTGCACCAGCCAAATATGTACTCTTTCAGTCTGTCCCAAACTCTCTCTTGCTCCATCTCCAAACACCCATACCTTTTTCCAATGCCCCGGCCTAACCCCGTCTTGTGGAATTGCCCTTGCCCAACAGGTGGCAGGCGTGTGGACGCTTCACTGTCTCCCAGACAGGGTTCATCCTGCCATCTTCCCTCTGAACTATCTTCTGCCCTTCGACAGGCAGGTGCGGCTGGGGCTGCCACTCTCCTGAAGTAGGACACGTTGTGCGTTGTTGCTGAGTGGCCTTCTCCCTCTGCTGTGATCAGGTTGCCTTTCTTTTGTGTCACTGTTAGCAACGCATCCTCTTTTCGCCCTTTCTGTTGTCTTATGAGCACTTGATACCCTGGCTCCAGTGTTGACTCTTGGGCCCTTCTTTGCGCATCAGCTGTGTCCTTCATTTTCTTTTTCCCTTCCGTGTCGTTTCTTTTGGCCTGTTGTTCCAGCGACGTTGGGAGCTCTGGTCTTGGGTCCTCAGGTAGTCTTGTCATGACTGGTCTCCTGAACAGCAAGTCAGCCGGATACGCCCCTGTAGTACTTTGAGGGGTGTGTCGATACTCCCTTAATAGTTGGTAAAGGGCTTGTTCAAAGGGTTTATTCAATATGTTAGCTATTTGTAGGGTCTGTTTAATGCTGGCCACGAACCTTTCAACAATGGCCACCTGGGGGTTATTTTCCTATGTTGGAGGCCCATGTATTTTGCGAAGTTCTGGAAGTCCAAACTAATGAATTGTGGGCCGTTGTCAGACTTTATTATTCTCGGGACTCCATATACGGATAGCATGCGGTCCAGTACTGGGATGATGCAGGTAGCGGCTGTGCTTTCGACCAGTTACGCTTCTGGGAAGCGTGAATGTTCATCAATCAGTACCAGTACGTATGTGCCATTCGTGAGTGGGCAAACATGTCCACCGCAAATTCGTCCCAGACTTGTTCCGGGAGTGGGGACATTTGCAGCAGATTCGGATATGCTGGCGGGGCTACTTGCGCACATGTCGTGCATCCCCCCACTGGCCGTACCGCCAAGGTATCCAGCTTGGGGAACCATAGCTTTTGTCTGAGTAGCTGTTTGGTTGCTGCCACCCCCCCTGTGTCCTTCATGTGCCAGCTGGACCGTCTTCTCACAGAGGGACTCGGGTATGACAACCTTGCATCCCTTTAGGATCCACAAGTTCGTCTCTGACCTGGTCCAACCACCTGATGTCGTCCTTTACCGTCCTTTACTGTCTCCGCTTCATGTCTGGCTTGCTGTTTCATGTGGGCCTGTTTGTCTAGTAGTATGCAGTGACGGACTATACGCAGGGCTGGGCCCTGTTCCGATTGAGCGACCATTTCTGGCCACTTTATCGGGAGCGGTTGCAGGTGGTGGACCACGTAGTTGATGTACGCGTCGGCTATGGACGGTTGATTGCCCGCTGGGCCCGTGAGGTGGCGGGACAAGTAGTCTGCATCAAAGTATGCCATGTCCTCTGCTTCGGCGATGGTGTTATGGATGGTTTCAAACGCTTGCTGGCTCTCCTTGGACCACTCAAAGGGTTGATCTGTGTGAGTAGGCACAGGGGGTTGCTTACTGTGGCATAGTCTTTTAAGTACCTAGCGCAATAGCTGGCAAGTCCAAGGAAGGAGCGTAGTTCTGTCGTATTCGTGGGGGGCAAGGCCGTTTGAGCACCGCCACTTTGTCTGGGTCTGGATGCATCCTTTTGTCCGAGAAGATGTGTCCGAAAAACCATAGGGACCCCTTGCTGAATTCGCATTTGTCCTTGTTGAGGGTGAGGCCTGTTGCTTCCAATGCGGCGCACACTCGATGGAGGGCTATGTCATGCTCTTCCCTGGTCTTTCCAAACACTAGTATGTCATCGGAGTAATTTAGGCAGTTAGGCACATGTCTTATTACCCCCTGTGGATCTCCTCCTGAAAAGTTTCTGCGGCCGAAGAAATGCCAAAGCTGAACCTCTCGTATTGGAAGAGTCCCATGTGGGTCACAAATGTTGTGATGTATCGCGATTCGGGGCTTATTTCTATTTGATGATAGCCCTTTGTTAGATCTAGTTTTGAGAATGTTTTGGCTCCGTAGAGGAGGTGAATCATGTCAGTGATTCATGGTGCCTGATGTCTCTCTCTTTCGATTATCCCGGTCGCCCATCTCATGTTGACACACAGTCGAATCGAACCGTCTGGGGACTTTTTGGGGACGGGGACTATGGTAGACACCCATGGAGTCGGGCCGGTGATGGGCTCGATGACTTGTGACTTGATGAGTTTTTCTAACTCCTCTTCCACCTGAATCTGTATGTTCATGAGTATCCCCCTATAGTGCTGCGCCACTGGTGGGATGTCAGGGTTGATGTGTAGGTGAACTTTCCTGATTTTAAGCTTTCCTAGCCCTTTGAACAGCTTCGGGAATGCTTCCTCAATTGCTTCCGGTTTCGCAAAGTATTTGTGGGCCATTCATTGGTATAGAATGTGCACTAGGCCCATGTCAAAAGCCGTTTTGAAGCTCAGGATGCAGCCACTGTTGGCCTCGGTATATGTAGTGGTATCTTCGCGGCATGTGACTTGTGCGCACACCAAGCTATGATGGTGCCTTTGCATGGCAGAGGAGTTGTTGTGCCGTACGGGTATATATCCACCGTGGCCGTACGTATTTTTGGTGGACGGGTCAGAGAGTTGTAAGCCTGTTCACTGATGATGTTAACAGTGGCTCCTGTGTCTATGAGGAACTCCAGGGGTGTGTCATTTACTTGCAGCATGAGGATGGGGCTATGTTGGGTGGCCATTTCGTTGTTAAGCATCCAGACATATCCCTTCTTTCTCTGGTCATCCTCGGATGATGGGGTGTCGCTGGTCAAGGGCGACTGCATCTCGATGTATCTGACAAATCGTCTTTGCTGGCTGCACCTCAATGCGTCCCCTGGTCGCCTGTCCGCTCTGGTATAGGTGCTTCTCCATTCTCTGTCCTCTCTGCATTGCATTCTGGGGTCATTGTCTGATCTCATGTCTGGCAGGCTTTGGCAGGAGCTCCTTCTGCGTTCTTGAGTTCTCTGCCTGCTTGGCATGGGTACCGGCACATTTTTGCATACTGCCCTGAAGTGGTCCATAACCTCCACAGGCGGCACATTGTTGGCCTACCTCTGGGCATTCTCCTGTATGTGGGTATTCATACCCGCACCTGTAGCAGGTGGCCTCTAGTTGCTTGCTGCCTTGGCTAGCAAAAGTGGCCAGTCAGTTCATTTGGTCCTAATATGTTGCGGGCTGTTGTATGGCTATTTTGCCAAGTGTCACGACCTTATCCCCACCGTATGGCAACGGGTCCCTAAAGACTCTATTTGGCCCCCCTCTGATTCCTTGGAGCCAGTCCTGGCGCTGTTGGCATTGGAGGCACACGCAAGGATGGGGTTTCAATGGGCAATGGACAAGCATGGCCGCCCCCTTGTGGACTAATGGGGAACCGCAACTAGCGGGCTAGCATCCAAGGCAGGGCCCGCCCCAGAATGACCTGGGATACCTGCTGGCTATTTAAACCATGCCCGATTTGAGGCATGTACTTCGCGTTATTCTGCTCTTGCAGCGTGACGTTCACTGGGTCCTACTCAGCATCCTGGCCTGCACGGGCGAGAGAAGACAAGAACCATCGCCATCCTTACCTGCCCAGCAGCATCCTCCATCAACCAAAGTCATCCAACATCCATTGTCTTCCTCCGGCATCATCTCTGGAAAGCAGAGGGTGAACAAGACATCGAGTAAGCTATTTACCAGTCCGCCTGGGAGCCCATCGTCTCCAGTGCATCGTCCATCGGCTTTGGGTCCATGGGCCCATCCTTCCTGGATTCTTTCATGACCTGCAAGACAAACAATAGCACAGGTTAGCCAATTGCAAGGACGCTCGCAGCGCCGCTCGGTGCATCCATCCCACCTCCTCGAACACAGCTCCAGCATTTGTTCTCAGCCTTCAACATCTGCAAGAAAAGGGGAGAAGGTTATTTGATGCCTTAACCAATATAGACATTGCTCTCATCTTAAAGACTTACCTGAAAAGTGGAGTTGCAGCCGGTCTGGACTCCGGCCCACAACAGTGAAGAAACTCAGCGGAACAGTGCCATTGACAATGCGCCTCTGCCCAGCGCGGCAGGATGGAGAGCGCATCTTTATAGAAATCAAGAACTGATACTCGAGAGCACGAACTTCAGTGAAGGCGCGGTGTCCCAGAGAGCGTTCTGGCCAGTCGAGGGGCGTCGCCGTGGATACAAGGTAAGCATTACACCAAGGCTGTCCAACTGTGATTCCACAGCTGCTTCTATCGTGGCTAGGGACAGAATTTCCTCAAGTGTTCTCTGTTTTTGCAGTAATTGCTTCCTGAAAGGTTGCGATATGCATCCCGCTATAAACTGTGATCGCAACGCTTCCTCGTTAAGAGCATCGGTGGAATTCACAGTATTTAAGTTCGATGCGGAGGCACATCACAAAGTTATCAAGGGACTCACACTTTTCTTGTCTGGTGGTGTGGAATATATGTCGCTTGTAATCGATGTTAGTATGGGGGGAAAAGTAGTCCGATAGCTTGCAATGTAATTCTCCGTAGGTAGTGGTGTCCAGGTTTAGTAGTTCTGCAATGTCTCTGACTGCATTTTTTAGTCTGGCGTCGTCCGCGAGGCCTGTGGTCCCCACGTAAAATTTGAGGTCCCTTAGCCATGTGGCCCAAGGGGGCCCAGGTTGGTGGCATCTCTCAAGTCAAATGGAGTGGGCATGTGCAATACTTGGGTTGTCCCTCTTGCCGCCGGGGCCTGATTGGCATTTCCATCTGCTGCCCCTGTCTGGTCTCGACGAGGATGTTGAAGGTGCTGATGAGGCCGATGATGCCACCGGATCTGACATGATGCAGGGGTTAGGGGCTACTTCTGGCATGGCGTGAGGGTCTTTTAGCGGTATTGTCGAATTATTTGTGGTGGTGTGACCGCTGTGGGTTTTGCCCTTCTCCAGGTTGCGTGTGTGTCCTTTGGTTGTGGTGTCTTTATCTTGTTGGGTCACCCCTGCCTTTTGGGGCACAGACTGTGCTTTATTGTCTCTGTGCGAATGCTTCCCACTACACGCACCTTCAGGGGAAGCTAGTTTCATCAGCTGCTTATCTACACGGCTTACGTTCTGTGCCTTTTAACTGCAGGCTTACTACTGTGCTGCCTTCTCATCTGGGGCGGTTCTCTTACGTTTTGTGTCTTTCACCTGCAGGCTTACTGTGCTGGCTTTCCGGCTGGGGCGGCTCTCAGCTGGGTGTCCCTCCCACTTCATGGGCGGCCACTGCCTTCCTCCAGGCTTTCCTCGTGGTCTCTGGGTTCCTTGCGCCATCGGGGACCACAGGGCATCTGCCTCAGCATGGTCCTGGACACCGCTGCTGCAGGCGGCAGTGTGGCTATGCTGCCTTGCCTCCTCGGGCTGTTCAGCGGGCTGCTGGTGGTCGCAGGGCCTTCTTAGACCTGGGCGGCGTGAAGGGGCAGCCTCGGGGAGGTATGCCGACGTGCTCAAGCTGTCCGGCGACAGACCTCCTGACACGCCGGGTCGACGGTTACCTTCTCGTCGCCATTGTGGAACTCCCAGTCACACCGCTCGTTCACTCACTCATGCGTTCAATGATATGCGGGACACGGGGCACAATGGAAACACATCTTACTTTAATGACTGCGTGCCAACAACTGTTGTCCCTCACATTCGCCCCCCTCCCTCGCCCAACATCACTTCCTGCCCCTGGGACCGCAATGGCAGACCTCCCCCTAACGATGTGGAGGGGCTGCTGATCAGGATGTTGCAGCACATCCTGACAACATGATTGGCTGTTTTTGGTACTGTAGTCTTCCCACCATGTTCCTGAGCCGGCCTTCCCTGGCAAACATTCACTCCTTAAGCAATAAAGTTGGCTCGATGCCAGCTTGGCTTCAGAACGCAGAGACGATCGGGTGCTTTGGGACTACGCGCTCTGTAGTCTTGTGCTGGTTCTCCTGCTCACGAAGAAAGTCCAGCAACGAGGAGAATCCGAGTGGGACTATTTGGTCATGCAAGGTTGCCTTTCCATGCAATCACTGCCCTGCGGTTCCATATTAGAGCTCCTTCCTTTTCTGGATGGGGCGTATGCACACGTCATAATGTTGGAGCCAGGTTTTCAGTTCAACTGCAATTCCCGCAGGGAGGGTGTTATGCCCAAAAAGGGAACCTTAAGAGGGCAGTGCCTGTATGTGGCAAGTCATGAGGGCATGATGGGTAGGCATGGCACCCTCCCCACACTTCCTCTAAGTGCTGAATTACACCGTGGATAGCAGTCGTTGACGCCTGTGGCCACTCTACCCATTCACCGCCAATGTCAGCAAAGGAACTTACAGCCTGCATACTGACCCCTCAGGGCCCCCGCCATCCTCCCGTCTCCTGATTTCACACTTCTTAACATGTCAGATTTTTCACTGTGTGTTTTTGGTTGCTGGTAATTTTTTTTTATACATCTGGGATACATCAAGAAAATCAATACATTGAGAACAGACATTGAGAACGGTGTCTTTTTGGCTCCTCTATCAGTGCCTTGGTGTCCTGGCACTTACTTCAGTGCTCTACATGGGATTCCATGGTGAGAGCAGTGCAGTGTCTTCACCGCTCGAGGCTCTCCAGGCCAACTACCATGCACTGTGGTCCCCATTGTGTGTGAAGATTCCATGCTGTTGATGGGCTGCACTCATGACCTCCGTCTCATGCCCTCCAGGGCAACGGCATGATAGCGACATGCTTCATGAGTGTCCATGCCATGTCAGAGCATCATTAACCCGTTTACAGATTTCAGGAAGTTCTCTTCTGGCTCCAAGGGTTCACTGCTCTACAATCAGCAGCAGCAGATTTGATTATTTATTTATTTATTTGCATTTTTAAAGCGCTCACACAGCCCGTGGGCATCGAGGTGCTGTTACAGGAATTGTTTTTTTTTTAGTTGCGTAATTGTTTTTTTGTTTTTTTTTTGTCTCAGTTGAGTATTTATAACACGCTTAAATAGCCAGAGGTTTCTAAGGGTAGACCCGGAGACCGAATCTCTGCTGCTTCGTGTAGTCTTGCTTCCAAGGTGAGCACGTTGCCGCTGAGCTATCCTCCCGGATGATTGCTTAACCCCTCACTTGTTTCGTTAAGCACCCCCACATTAACATAAATTGTATTTATGTATGTGCATGCATGTCTTAGGACATATGTTTATGATATTCACGCTGTGGACGGTGTAAAACCATATTGTTTCTGTTTTTTCTATCTTGAGACCTAGAGAGGTTGCTGCCGTATGATGATTGGCTCAGCATGTGACCCTCACTCCCGCCCTCAATAACTCACCAGTTGGCTACAATGTGGCACTGCACTCGCTCATCGATACCTTGCTTATTGCATAAGTAAATGGGCAGCTTTTGCCGAAATAACTCATTGACATTTCTTTAAAATTATTTTGGGGGGGAGGGGTGTACCCCTCCCAAACCCACCATCCTCTTTATGTGCCCTTTCCCACCCCCCCCAAAAAATGTCTAAAGGTTTTTTAGGCAAAAACTCAGATTAAAAACACCCATCGTAAAAACAGGTGTCGATGGAAGGACATTGTTCCAATTGCACATGACACACTATTCTATCCCACCATGTGAGGCAAAACACTTTTTACATTTCTTTCACTGTCTCTACCTCCTGCTCTATCTTACCTTCACTCTCTCTTTTCATCCTTCTCTCTTTCTGTGGAGCTTTTTTCACTGTTGTCTTTCAACAACTCCCCATTTCAATTATGTGGTGTGTGTTCTCTCTCTCTCTCCCTCTCTCCCTCTTTCTGCATGACCAGTCACACACACATTCACACAGAGGTGCACTTGCTGTTTCTCTGTGTGTGTTTCCAGTCACCCCCTCTCTTTTACTTTCTCTTTCTCACCATCTTTCTCCATCTCTACTTCTATCTCCATACACTTAACACACAAACTACAAAATGCACATGTACCCTCACACTGTACACACAGTGTCTGACTGCAAAGAGAACCACAAAACATACACACAGCTGTGTTAAGGTGCCTTTAAGAGAAACGGTGCTGAGACCTCAGCACGTCTTCTAAATAAAAGGGGCGTCACGCTACGTGTCCAGTTCAGGCACAAGCGGACCCCGATACACAAGCACCGCTTCCTGGGTGTCATTATGGGAGAGGCAAGGTCAAGTCTAGTGGCCCGTGTGCATGAAAGCACACAATAACCTGCCCACTATGCATGCAATCAAACAGCGTGCATACACCCATTAGTCTGCATGCATTCACACAGTATGCATAGCGGCTCACAGTGCAAACATTAGACCTCCATCCACACAATGCACATAAATCCTCATACTGCACATATATGCCAAACTGTGAAAGGCACCTGCAGTGTGCCTAGACCCCCTTACTGCACTTAATGCACACACACATTCCCCCTAACACTTTGCTCGCATCTACCGACTGCGTATGCACCCACAGACTGTGAAAGCCCTCACACTCTGAACATACACACATATACACCGACATGCCTCACAACTCAATGGCTACACAATAGACAAAACTCCTGGGTTTTCCAAAGGTGGCTTAAGAATATCTTCAAACACACCCTCTCGGAAGAAGACTTTATGAACCAACCACACTTTCTTAACTGTGTCAAATCCACCTTTTCAGAAGGGCCCCCCCCACACATATCTTACCGATTTGAAGCTACCCCGTCTGCAGAGGAAAGATATTGCAGACAGGTGACCATAAAAAACACAACTTTATCACTTCCAGAGAAAGCAACAGAGAAATGATCAGTGGATATGTATTAACCCAATTCCACTTTCTGATGGCCATGACTATCAGGGGTTGGAAAGGGTTAAATCTATATGTTTAGTTCACTCTGTCACCTCTTACATGGAGATGGACTATCTTGTGGTCCAAATGCTAAACAAATACTCATTGCCTTGAAGTTGTCATAAGGTGACAAACTGTTACTCATCAGATCACCTTAATATATAACCATAAAAGCCAATAATATTTTCTTTGTAGATGCTTCTTGTATTGAGTGCATTTCTCCTCAAGATTCCAGGCACTCATGGACCAAGTAACATGATCTGTGTATACACTGTACAGTCCGAGAGGTGGACTGGCCTATGGGGAACTCTGGTGAGATCCTGGTGAGCCTCGGCCTCTTTTCAGTGGGCGCCTTGTTTTCCTGCTCCTCTTACACTCTCTCTCCCAGTCATCTCACCCCTTCCTTCCATGTCACCTCATCCCCACAAACCTTTCAAGCAAAGCATTGGCTATAAAGCTTACATTACAATATTTCTATTCTATATCCGTTTTGTGTCATGAGTAACTACTTTTTAATCCCTCTATAGAGGCAAAAAGTCTTCTAAGTCCCTATTTAGAGCAATTCTTGCCAATTTTCTTTGGTGGAGAACCCCCAAATCTTATGTAGAGGGGTTCACCTTGATCACTACATTCACTTGAACAGTGTAATATGGGGCCACTTTGAAAAACATTTCCATGGTCAATTTTGGTTCTCAGTCCACCCCAGTACTGTCCCCTTACTGCTACTGTACCTGGCTCGACATCAGTACATTCAATGCTACAGGGTCTCCGACAGCACTTCTGCCCTTTTGGACACTCACAATCACAGGTGCAGGAGGTTTTCACTGGAATAATGTCGCACAAGTTGTCTGGCTTGGGGCAGGTACCGGGTCTCTCTGGAAATAAGAATGCAAAAGGGTGATAATTAACAGCATTGCCAAGAGAATCATCGGCTGCAACTTGAATCTAACAATCCATTTCTCTAACCTATTTTTCAGTAGCCTAAGCCTATTAGCTTGATAACAGCAGGGGCTATTAAAATACCCCTCACTTTTGCCATCATCCTCTCCTGGGAGGTTGTTCAAGTTTTTGAAAATTTCCAAAATGTGTCTGGAAAGGATTTAGGCTAGGAGGGGCCTGGCCATTTGGAGGTCTTGTGGAGTTCAAGACATTAATGAGCTAAACATTTGCTCTAAAAGGGGTAGAACATTTTATTCCTGAGACATACAGACCTTTTGAGCAAAGGTTTCCACATCCCAATGAAGAGTTTGAGAATATGGCCACAATGCTGCTAGCAGATGTAGGCCACTATAGTAAATTAATAGCAGATCTTCCATATGATTACAGAGTTTTACATTTTAAGGTAGCAGGTTTTATTAACTTTTTTGAATGACCTATTTTCAATGTTTTCTTTAATTCATTTTTATTGTGCAATTAATTTCATCCATTTAAAACTTTAAGCAATTTTTTTAACGTAACAAATATAGAAGATTTCACAATTTCATTACTATACAATTCTTCACCTAGAACATTAACTTATAAAATTCACAACACATTTTCCATCTATATCATCAATAGATCTCCACATTTCCATTACCTTACTTATGACAGCAGCGATGACCCCACTTGACAGCCTTTATTAAATTTTCCTTCCACCCACATCTACGTCCCCTTCGTCAAATATCAAATGCTGCTGTGCTTGCCACAACCGATGTTGCCCCATGTAAACAGGACCGAAATTGGCCTCCGGAGAGCAATCATTAGAACATTTTTCATTTCCCCTAATATATAGGTGTTTCAAGGAGTTACAGCCTGTTAAATGTTTTGTTTCGTTGTGTGGGTCATCCCATGCTCTCTCTCCATTCCCCATGCCTGTCCATGTCCCTCGCCCCTCCACATCCACAACGCAGGCCCACCCCATGCATATATGTCTTTATAGTCGACCAAACTGATTCAACACGCCTAAAATATGTGATCACTGCACACTATTACAGTGTCTGTCCTGCCCATTTTCTAGTCCTTTACATCAGACACAAATAAGTGTAAGGAACTCATGGTAGCAATAGTAAAGACAGACAGAAGTGAATATGTTTCAAGGGTGTTTATTTTTACCATGTGCTTTTTACCAAAATCTAAGATGGGAGCAAGCTTCGACCATCAAATGAAAAATAAGGGTGTCCTTGTGGAGTCTGGTCAAAATAAAAGGGCCTATACTACAAAACCTATTCCCAGGCCTTAGAACTAATTTAGAAAGCGTGTGGGACAAGGGTTACAATAAAGAAAAGAAGTGTTCACAAATAATAGCCAGGATGTGCTAGTTAGGGGTCTCCCTTCCTCGCGTTTTGAGCATAGTATAAGGTGGCACTTCTGAGCACAGCACACACTCGAACTTTCCCCAGCACGAGTTGACAGTTTGGTTTTTCAAGCTATCAGGCTCTTCCGATTGTTGAGTCTCTTGGCACAAAAATGCTCTTTCCTTCTCAGACCTGATGTATTGTTCAAACTTAAATTTCCTTTCAAACGATCGTTGGGGTGATAATGGTTCACCCTTGGGTCCCCTTGTTCCGGGCTCAGACCTCTCTCGATTCTTAGCATCCTCGGTCGGATTCAACTTGACTTGTCTTTCACTGGGTCCCCCTCTTCTGGGCGCAGACCCTGCTTGAATATCAGCTTCTCTCCTGTCAGGTTCACTCTGGCTTGTATTCAGAGATATTTTTCACGCTTCCTTTTAAATGTAGTTGGGGTGATGACTTCACAACCCCTGCATCCCCCTCTGTCGGGGTCAGACCCCTCTCAAGGGGTTACCTTCCTCCGCCGGGTTCACAACGGCCTTCTCACTCAACATTACTTATAGCATTCGCACGTCTTAATGTCCTTTTATATACTGTTCAAAATGGACATCCCTCTGCCGGGTTCACTTTTGTCAAAACACTGTTTCTTGGGTCTTTTAAACTTTTCCCCTTGTTAGTGGCATCCCTCCGCCGGGTTCACTCTTGCCATTTCACAATTCCTTTTGCTCTCTCCACTTTGCCAGTCAAAGACGTTCGACTGCACAGATGATTTTACAAGAACCCTGTAAGATCACTTTGACCGCCTTTCGTAAAAGCCCTCCTAAGGCCTTCTGGTATGGGTAGTTTCACAAGTGTGTGATTTACACAAGAGTCTTTCTAGTGAACACTCACGGGGTGCTGGACCTCTCTTGCAGCTGGTTCTCCCTTGCCATTAAAGTGTTCTTTGAACTTCCTTTCTTCAGCCACTTTGCAACTTTCATTCAACATAGTTTGTTTTTTTATCGGCTCTCCCCTCGACTCACCGACTGTGATGAACTGCAAGGCTTCTTTGGTATCCTGAGTGAAGGACAGTATCACAGTAGCAGGCGACTCCCTCTGTCCTGCTTATCTGCGTAGGCAGGCTCCATGTACTTTTGACATCTGCCGCTACACACATTAGCTATTACCCGTGGTCTTACCGTTCTTTGCCAGGCGGTTCCGCAGGTCTGGATCGGAAAGGGCAAGGTTTGCTTCTCTCCTGGTCGCCCCTTCGATTGTCGCCGCCTTTCTCCTCCTCCTCTTGAATTGCTGTGCTGGTTTAACTGTCTCTTTGTGCATTCTGCCTTGCTCGTACTGTGCTCTCATGCTCCACCTTTTATCCCTGTGGGGAATGGAAAGAGCCGTCAGGTGTGTGAGGTGCTGGTCAATTGCCTGACTTTGCCTGACCCTTGGGTTAGGACATGTCAGGTAAACAATTTTAGTAGTCCGTTGTCGTTCGGGGGGTAAAATAGTGTTTGTGTCAGAAAGGGGAGAGGTTAGTGTGTCTATTTGTCCTACGGGGTAGGATGGGGAAAAGGTGCTATATGGAATGACAACCCTCGTGCCAAGGGTTTTGATACATTCAGAAGGGTGAGGTTGATAGGGTTTGTGAGACAGACGGGAATGACCAGGATTATTGTTATGAAGTGAACAGGGGGGATTGTGGGAATGGTAATGTTTTGCCGGAGCAACTGGGGAGTGTGGGAAATAATAATCAGAGACACGGGAAGAAGGACTGGGAGTATTCGGGTATGCAACAGAAAAACAGGGATCCTGGGAGATGTAGTTTCCCACAGCACTGAGGTTTGGGTACCAAAAGGGCTCACCATAGACAGAGGGGTTGTTAGATCAATAAGGAAGAATGACTGTGGGGAAACAGATAAGGTCTCAAGGACTTCATCCTCCTCCCTGGTGTAATACTGCGTCTCACCTGGGTAATTTGAAACCAGATTTCACGCAAACAGATATCTAAAGAAACATCTGAATTAGTATCTAACAGGGGGATCTGCAACCTTTGGATCGCCAGATGTTTTGGACTGCAACCCCCATCAGCCCTAGCCAGCATAGTCAATAGTTTGGGATCATGGGAGTTGTAGTCCAAAACATGTCCAGAGCCGTAGGTAGCAGAGCCCTGAATGTACACTAAGTAACATGTTTTTGGGTACTCAAAACATCAGAGATTTCACAAAGTTTGTTTTGCTTTACTACATTCATTTTCCAACATGAATAGTGTGGAGAAAGCAATTAAACACCAACTTCTTGTGCAATTATTATTGTACAATGTTTTAAAACCTTTGAATTGCCCTTCGTGACCAGAAGGGCCTTGCAGCACTCTTGTGCTTTTAAACATCATTTCAGAGACTTGCGCTCCATTTTACCCGCTGCCCTCCCTCAAGTAGGTTTGAATTGCTAACATATTTGCATTTTGTATGTTTAGCATTTAGATTCACTTGTGGTCTTGGATTCTCGCATTTGTTGGTGCCGGCCTGGCTTCCCTCAGTGCTTTGCCTCCATTAGCCCTGATTGGCCCTGTCCCACGGCCCTTTGTGACCATGACCTCCCTTTTCTGTGGGTCTCGCAGGGCAGTACTGCCTGGGCAGTCAACTAAGGGCTACAGCGAAGGGCACCTCCCTCTGGGCAGCTCATTTTTTTTTTATTTGTTTATGGTTAAAACAAACCTTTACAAAAATAGACATATCATAAAGTTACATGTATCAAATAGTCAATATGCAAAATATAAAATACATAACAAAACATACCAAACAACAATCAATCTCATCTACAACCATAAAAAATTAATAAAGTGCTGGCTGAAATCTCCTTTTCAATTATTCTTAAAAATGCCACTAGTGCAAACATTAATATTCTGTCTTGTCCTTGCATTAACTGGTTCCCAAGTGACTCCATGCAGTCTTCATAATTAACATTTACAAATCTCTTCAGGAGTTTAGTTCTAACATCTCAAAAATGTGAACATTCTAAGATCAGATGTTTCAGAGTTTCATTAGACTCTACACAGTTTGGAAATAGACATGTTGGCACAACATTATTGTCTCGAGAATTTCTCCAATACTTAGTTCTTTCCATGATATGAAACGGATTTAATCTAAATCTAAGATAATTCATTCTATCATTATTACATGGAAATATTGCAAGGTACGCACAACAGCCATCTCTTTTACTTCGAAATTTAGCATACTCTTTATAAGCACTCAATGCACTTATTTTCTCTGTGGTTTTACACCAATCCAATTCAAAATGTTTACGTTTCACACAACCCGGATGAATATACAGATCATCATGATTCACTCCCAAATCATTCAAGATTTTAACCATTCTCGGATTGTAAGATGTAAAGGAACTAGAGGAACAACCTTGTGTAAATTCAAATAAGTCTTGGTATAGTGAATTACGAGGTGAATTAACTATTTTGCTATAGTTTGAGAGTGCACACCAAGCCCATCTAGTTGATAAAGAAATAAAACCCATCTCATACCGAATAATACAATTTGGGATTGTAGAAGATATATGTAAGGTGGCTTTCATCAGACTACCCTGCATTGAGCAAAGCTGTTTTTGCAAGTCGCACACACAAATATCCAAGGCATATAAAAGTACCGGTTCCACCTTTAAGGTAAGAAATTCTAAAAGTGGCATCACATAACATTTATAATATTTTGCAAAAAAAGAATTTCATTTGGCTTCTTAAAGGTCTTGCATTTAGCTGCAAATACTCAACCCACGATGTTATTGTTGTCACATTACATAAACGATATCCAAGATAATTAATTTCTTGCAATTGATGTACAGTTTCACCATCAATATTCCAGCCAAATTTAAGTTTTTTGCCAGCTTTGAATATCAGAATGTTTGTTTTTTTGAAGGATTCGGTTTGAGATTATGCTGATAGGCAAATTCAGAAAACAGATTTAATTTTGATTGGAGGCCAGTTGGTGTCAAGTCAAATAGAATGATGTAGTCGGAGAAGGCCAGCCAATGCCACCTTAATGAACATAGCCTTGCTGCAAAAGGTTCAGATGCTTTCCAAATTTCATCCATATCATATAGATAGATGTTAAAACAATAATGCTGCAAAGTTGCACCCTTGCTTAACCCCTAAGAATGATTGAACTAACTCTGTGATTGCCCCACTTTGGGTGATCCAAATTTTATAGGATGTATTTGAGTGAAATTTTACATTCCAATAGATAAAATGTTCCGGGATACCTAATTTATGCATCTTTGCCCATAAACATTACGGACCACTGTATCGAAAGCTGAAGACATATCAATTGACGCAATATATAATATACCAAGTTCTTTCTTTTTCTAGGCCATCTAGCAAATGCACCATAATTGTCACATTTAAGGTAGTACACATCCTCCGTCTAAAACCAACTTGAGATTTATAATAGATCTTGTATGTATCCAGATGGTTATCTAGCTGTGCAATAACTAGAATTGAGAAAACTTTGGCTGCAGCATCCGTTAAGGAGATTGGTCTGTAGTTCTCCGGCAAACTAGGATCCCCCTTTTTTATAAATTGAGATCAGAATAGAAATGACCCAGGGCTCGGGGATAATCCCCAAGGTTATGGTATTATCAAACTTAATTTTTAATATCATGCCCCAAAATATAGGATCGGCATTGTAGACACAAGATGGAATACCATCTGGTCCTGCTGCTCGAGAATTTGATCATTTAGTAATAGCCCACATGATATCAGAAGCGGTCCAAACAAATTGCTTTGACGGAGGAAACTGTACTTCAAAGTCTTGTATTGGAGCAAACGTATCGGTAGTGCATATTTACCCCTTAATATAAGCTATCCATATTTCTGCCCGAATCATAGTCTTAGCTTGTTGTTCAAGTGATTTGCCATTCTTAATCGCAGACCAGAAAGCACAAGTGTTATAACTGGAGATTGATTTGATCATTTCACAGTTTTGTTTGTTATATTGCTCGATGTGTACTCCTTTAATTTTGTACTTATATGATTGAATAATTCACTTTTTAGGTATAAACATTGAGCAATATTTAGATGCTCTAAGCCAAGCTTTCTTATGTCTCTATTTTTTAGTCATTTGATATGTTTGATTTTAGAATCAAAAATATGCTTATAATTAGTAATCAAAGGTTTTTGCTTATCTCAGAAATAATCAAGAGCATTGATAGTTAGAACAGTAACAATCTGATCAAGATAGTAGATCGGATATAGTTCTGGGGTACTAAAATCAATACTACGTTTAAGATTTGCAGATACTCGTTCAGCTAGCTGCTTGCAAAGCAGTGGGTTCCATCTTAAGGATATATTACCCCTTTTATTCTCAATTTCATGAAAACGTTGGTCTATATTCAGTGTATTTAAATCGATAAACATCGAGAGATGATGGGTGCATGATCGCTATACATTATTTCCCCTATTTTGGCAATCTCTATGATCATTAGCAATAGGTTGGAAATACAAAAGAAAGTCAATCATAGATCTAGCATTACCTCTTTTCCAAGTATGGGTTGGGGATAATTGACTAAATTTCACTAAGGACATCTCCCATTCATTAAAATAAGCACTCAATTCAGCACCCCTCTTGATACTAGTCATTCTAGCGTTCTAGCGTTCGGTTAGGGCAAGCATAACATTCCTCCATACGGTCTTCCCTCAACACCTTTAGTAGCAAATGAGCAATAGGTACAATAGTCAGGAATAATTAATGGATCTAATTTCATCATTTCCTGAAAGAGAATAATAGGTGGGAGTTCGTTCTCATCAAAAGTTGATAACCATATTGGAATATTACAAAAACCACAAGAGTTCCATGAGTATATGGTAAGTACGGACTTCACATTGATTTATGAGGTGGATAGTTGAGGGTTCGCCGCAAAAAAAAATTCAGTGACAATTCAATCCATGCAATTTCATTATTATTACGTGCGATTGACAATAATTTGGAGATACATAGTTTTTCATTCTTTGCATTAGCAGTCATATCCTCCTTGTTGACATTCCCTGGGAGCCGAGTGGTCTGATTAGAATATAGAAACTCCTCAGCTATATTTACGTCATTAAAGGTAAATAATGAAAATCCCATATGAGCTAGTTCCTTTCTATAGGACCATATTAGCTTCAATACTTGTTCAGAAAATAAGTGACATGTCATCCGCTAATTATTCGTTGGAGCAAGCGACATCTTATCAATATCATTAGAAGCCAAAATTCTTAAGGGAAGAATTGCATACAGGAGATCAAGTACCTGCGATTAATTTGCGAGCTTGCTAGGATTTCCTTTTGGCCTTCCAAACCCATCATATTAACACCTTTCTTATGAGTTTTATTTACCTGATCTTATTGGACACTAGCAATATTATTAGATTTCTCCATCATGCTGGTACCTTGAAAGAGCATTGCTGAATTATTGACACTAGTAGGTGTTTCATCCAGATTTAAAGCGTTCTTCAGATTGGCGAACACCTCGTTGTGGCATTTAACTAGGGGTTGAGCAGCTCTTTGCTGCTCAGTTATCACAGTCCCTATTGCTACAGGGTTTAATAGTTGGTTAACAATTTCCAGTGATACAGTACCTTCTTTTAGAGCCTTCTCTTGAGATTCTCAGTCGTACCTCTTTGATTGTGTCACATTATGTTCCATATTTGGAACTGATAACTCAGTTCTATGCTCGCCTACTTCATTTGTTACATTTAGTGTAACATAGTTTGAGTTCTGCATTCCCATTTTCCCTGAGATTGAACAGATGGAACTGGACCGTTAGCCTCGAAGCTTATAAGGGGAATATGAGTTACGTTTGACATCTCATGGGCTAGATGTTTACATTTCCCAACTCCTGTAAGCACAATAGTATTATTAGGAATGTTCTCCTGAATTTTTGGATCAGGTCTTATTGGGAGACTACAAGTTTCAGAGTATAGCAATGGTAAGCCCTTTTCGGTGTTAATCAAAACAGAGCAATGAACACCCAGTTTAATTGTATCACTCAGTGGATTAGATGTCAGTAAAGACCTGTTAGAGGTACATGTCCTCCCATCACTCTGAAAATAATTTGGTAAGATTTTTTTGACTTTCGCTGCATCCACTTCTGATTCATTCACAGTAATGGGAGCCTTTGTAGATTCACACTTAGTTTGTGTATTGATACACTCTGCGTATATCTCCGCCATAGCTACATCATCATCTCTGCAATTTATTAGCTTTGATTTACCATCCTTTCACGCTGGCCTCCCATCACCTTTTGTTCCAAAATGTACCTGACTTTAGCAACGCCAATCACATCCTCCCCACCACTGTCAGAAGCAGCCGATATCTTTTTTATTTTTTATTTTTTTCATTGGCAGATCTCCTTTTTTTCTGCATGTTTTATAATACGTTTTTGGTTTTTTCGATATCGTTTGGAGGTATATCCTGAATAGTACATGACATAATCCTCAGACAGTTCCCCATTCATTTGTTGTTCGATAATGTTAGTTAGTACTGTAGGGGCTATCTGCAAGAACCTCCCTCTTTGGGGTCAACTCGTTAGCAGTGGAATGGCATAGGTCTTTCCTAAGATCGGCTAGAGTAGCGTTGATAGTCTGCATTTCAATTAGCAAAGTATCCATCACTTTCAATGGTATGGTCCCATCTTCACACATATTGGTGATACATGCCTCATTCGACTGGGTGGCTTGCTCATGAGTAATTTTTGGTTTTATAACTTTCGCAATATTTAACCCATACTGTGCCCCTTCACGTGCAAATATAAAGCCTTCTAATTTATTTAGCTTAGACATAATATCAGTCATGATATGTTTTATGTCACGTAATTTAAGATGGGTAATATCATGTCCTTTGTCAAGTAAATTCAAAATCTTAACTATTACAGAAAAGGTATATGGTTCCTGTTTTTTCAGCGTAGATGGTGATAATACATTCCTGCTATTGGCCTGAGGAGAAAGTGATCCTACCTCTAGATCATGTGTATAGTCGTTAACAGGTTCAGTGCACTTCAGTGTTTTATTTACATCATAAACGGGCTGAGTTGAATTGGGCAGGTTGTTAAATTTCAATACCCATAACCAGATTCACTAGTGTCCCTTACCTTAGGTATCAGTGGGGTTAGTAGACAAATAGATAGTCTAATGCAGGAATCAAGGTCAGCCATCGCATTAATATCAAAATCAACAATTGAAGGAGATTTATTTGATATAGGCAAGGACGGATTGTTTTTATCCAAATCCATCTCTACAGTTGCTATATTACCAATCGGATCCTGATACATTGCAGGGCCATTAGCGATTTTAAGCATTTGGTCAATGGACTTTGCATCTGTTGCGGGATTGTCTACATTCGTTGGCAAATATTCAGATTCACGATAAGGCTACCTGTAGCATTATCTGGCACACACTGGGGAGTCGCCATAGTAGTACACTTCCTGCATCTTAGGCCACTTGCCATAGCAACAGGTAAATCTATACTGATTCTTCCTCTCCAGTAAAACAGTGTTTTTAGCACCACAAAGAGGTAGTCACCTCCAGCAGTCACATACACCGTACTGAGATAGCAGTAACATTCAGGAAGGCGGTAGGCGTAATAGTAAGTCTCAATGTATCAAGACTGAAAGAGAAAAGATGAGGGCGTTGCTATCAATACTAACAATAAATATTTATCTAGGTATTAAAAAGGCAGCCTACTATTCATTACAAAACCGACCCACATTAAGGCTTCGTTATAACATTAAACTTTCAAGTCGGTGAACCACTAAAGACCCAACCCTCTAGTTCAACGGCTAAATGGATAGAGTAAATAATAAGCTATGTTCATACAGCGTTACTGTTCTTACCATCGTATTCTGTGCCGGTTTCCCAGCATTCTTACTGTAGAAATAGTATTTAAGCCAAACACCATTGTATACGTTTGCCCGCTCTCCCACCCTAACAGCCAAACAGCACTTGCTGGCACTTCCGTGGTGCTCATTTCCCCATTTGCCCCTATTCGCCAGTGACACCTGCTGTAAACAACCTACAGTGTATGAGAAGTTAAGTGTGCTCTGGGCGTGGAGTACAGTCATTACTGTACTACAGTAAAACCCCACCACTCTAATTACCTTATTACCAAATTACCATGTACCTACTTACTTCTAGCCCAATTGTGCGAGTTAGCCCTTCCTTGCATCTAACCGAATTGTGTAAGTTAACCGTACCTCGCATCTAGCCTAATTGTGTAAGTTAGCCCTATATCACATCTAGCCTAATTGTGTTAGTATGCGCTGTATCACATCTAGACTAATTGTGTAAGTTAGCCCTGCCTAGCATCATTAAGTTAGCCCTACCTCCTTTCTAGCCTAATTGTGTAAGTTAGCTCTACCTCACATCTAGCCCAATTGTGTTAGTCAGCCTTACCTCACATCTAGCCTAATTATGTAAGTTAGCTCTACCTCGCATCTTGCCCAATTGTTTAATTTAGCCCTACCTCACATCTAGCCTAATTGCGTAAATTAGCCCTACCTCGCATATAGCCTAATTGTGTAAATTAGCCCTACCTCGCATATAGCCTAATTGTGTAAGTTAGCTTTTCAATAGATGCTTTGAATCAAAGTGTTTCTTTCAGAAGGACGTATGCCTCAGGAGCTAGATGAACTTTCCAGGTACAGTATATCTTTTGAAACTATGCATACTTGTTAAACCACTAACAAACTCCCAAAATGTCTTCTGGCTCACCCTAAAACACAGAACTTTATACAGCATACCTCTACCACAACATAACACTAGACCTTTACAAACCACCATGAACTACACACATTAACATGAAACCAACCCATTCATAAAATACACACAAACCCACAATCACTGCAAGTCTACAACTACTAACAAAGATCACAAACCAGCACATAGTGACCGGTGGTATCACCAAACTGAAACTACCAACAGCACCTCAAAGCACAAGTGTTTTTCCTACTCCATCCCACTAGCAATCCCCCCTTCCATTTCCGATCCGCCAGAGCGCCAAGAGGCCACGCAAGTGGGAGGTGTGCACCATACATGACCGATTAACATCAACATTAACAAAAAGGTCTCACAATGTTATGGATCATTTGGTCAATTCATGTTATCAACCACAGCAAGGAACTGTTAAGAACAGCATGAGCATAAGACAGTGAATTTGAATGTCCTTGTCTCAAGAAAATACATGCCGAAAACCATATGCCCATACACATGAACATTAGTGAGCACCAATCAGGTATAAGACACTCACTCAGTAATGCATGCAATTCAAATGAATCATACTGAAGATGACTTTGGTGGGTCATTGGGTGATTGAATTGGTCCCCCACAATATATGGACTAGTGACTAAGACCTTCGACTTCCCAGCACTGAAAGAGATGGACACAGTGCCTCATATCACATATGCAGGGCCTGAATGAACAGATGGAATGGTTTCAGATGAGTTTAGCCTGCATGCCCAAAATTTCTGACTTGTGCTTTTGTGATTTCATACTGACTGCAAACCCAGTGACAGCCCTCCCTTCATAAGATACACGTAGGAGGTTTCAAGTAGGTCTTCTGTATTTTTATAATTAACCTTTCTGAATATGTGAATAACGATATTCACCTTTCTCGGGTGCAGGGGTGGCTGTGTTGCACTTTCTTAAATTAAGGGAGGCAGTACTCAAAACTTACTTGAGACGGAGCCGGGGGGGTAAGCAAAGCGATGCGGGCGACAAAGGTAGGGACTTTATTTCTTCTCCTTACCCACAGAAGAGATTCCGGGAGGCCCAGGGCATAAGTTCCAACATGTTTAGTATTCTTATTTTCTCTTCCGCAAAAACAAACTATTGTCTTCCCATTGTGGCCAGAAGCAGTGCAGACTTGCGGGAAAGGACCTTAAGGTGCTGTGAGCTACACAGGCAGGCAGGGAGCTTCAGGCACTATTTACAGCACGCAGCACCAAGTGCAGCAGACCTGGACCTTTGTCTCGGGTTCATGGCTCCCTTACCTTGATTATCTTCACGCAGCTGTTGGGTACTAGCGCATGTTGGGCACCTGAGGCTCCTGTCAGGGTCACAAACACGCACCTAAGCATTATGAGGCATCTGAGGCTCCTCTCGATACAATAAGGAGTCTCTGCCCCCACACGCAAGCTGGAAATATCCAGTGGACAGGCAAGCAAAAGATATCGTCCCCTGGGGATAATGCACCCATGTTGATGGCATTAGCCACTGCAGCGAGACCTGACTGCACCAACTTTTTGCCACTAGCCTCTTTTGGACCAGATGGGCAAAGCAGTGAAAGAAAATGATCTGGGCATTAATAGATCCCAACTGCACCGCATCGAAGGTGATGATGACCACCACCTGTTCACCTTGCTACCAACACTGGTGATGTATATGATTATGATGACCGCCTGTCTGCACATTTCCAGCCACAAATAAATCCAGATTATGAAAGACTTATCCTTTGCCAATCCACCTAGAAACCTGGGGAATAATTTGATACATTTCACACCACAGTTTGCCATCTCGCCAACTCAGGCAAACTGGTTGATGCCAATTATGAGATCTGCACACAATCAGTGCATCATGCTCCGTGATCCACACATCTCACTCCAGAAGATTCTGGAAATGGCACGTAACCATGATCTGGCTGACTCCAGTGCCAGAATCTTTGAGAAGTCATCTGAGAGGCAAGAGGTGGGGCGCGCACAAGTGGTGGACCCGGCACAAGTCACACATCCAAATGTCACCCATCAGAGGGTGCCCGCATTTCGCTCCCTGAACGAGGGATAGATAACCCTAGCTTTCACAAAATTTGCTCCCACTGTGGCAGAAAATCTGGCCAAAAAATGCTCCTACTAAAACTGTAACAAAATCAATCACTTTTTCAGAGTATGCAAGTACCAACCAGTTGTAAAGAAGTGAAACACCCAGTGAATCAACCTGGGAATAGTGGAATCAGGCAGTGATGAAAAAATCTGTGGCCAGCAACCAAGACTTCAGTGATGATAAGGTCTTCTTTGAATACGAGATGCACCAAGAGTCCGGAAGAGAGGACAAAGGTGCCGCAGTGCAATGTTCACATCAACAGCCTACACGTGGCGTCAGTAATTATTACTGGAACTTTGGTTAACATACTAACCATGTCAAAATTTGACCTCATCCAACCCCAGCCTTGCCTACACGAAAGTAGGTATTTATCTTTGCATCATGCAAAAAAACACTGCTTAAGGCAGCGTGAAATCGCACATGGATAAAACATTGTTAAGCGACTTCAATTCAGCACTCCAACTAAGTCAGTGCCTAGTCTGGGATGCCCAAGGGAAGCCCTTATTTATATATTTTTATGAAAAGTTCATAGATCTGGATGATAAACTCTTGTATAACGCCCCTCTCTTTGAATCCCCCTGACCTCACTGAGCCAAGAAGTAGGTTTGTTTTGCAAATTAAAAGATTTATTTTACAAATTAAACTATATATATATATATATATATATATATATATATATAGCACACTTTTATAATAAATTAATATTTGATAGCACACTTATGAATATGACAGTGATCAACAATGGATATTACACTAGCACACTTTTTTAATTACTTAGGAGTGGGTATAGAGAGGATAAAGTAGCCGAGAATGCTTTTATGGGTTCAAGGAAATGCAATGATGGAAAAGAATGCAGCACAGAAATAACTGAGATGGTTTCCACAAGAGATAATATGATCACTTTTTCTTTTGACAATTCACTCCCCCCCTATGCAATATGAGGAGATGGAAGGAGAGCACACAATATTCAGGAATACAATCAAATGCAATACCAATTCAGTTCCCCCCTAGCAAGCTTAGAGCAACAGGGATGATTTTAAAACACAGGCAAAAATACTTTAAATGTGATTTGCAAAGAAGTGGAAATATGCTAAAAATTATTTTAATTCCCTATAGGAGATTCAGGGTAGGTTCCGGTCTCGGCACTGGACAGCCGTCTGGTCTGGTCTCGGTTCTGGATAGAGCTCTGCTTTCTGGGTGTTTCTGGCACAGGGTTCTAGGCCAGAATCAAACAGCTTGCCCGGCTGTTGAATAGTTTGGTTAGGTTGCTGGATTCTGAGGCCTCTGAAGGATTCAGCTAGTGGACTAGGCCTCTAGTTCTAGCTTGGTTCTGGATTTGGAGTCGTCCGTCAAAGTGCTTCGCAAGAAATCAGTTTGAAGTGGAAAGTGAATCTCCCTACCTGGGTCTCAATGACTCCTTTTATGTCTTTAGAAAGTGGGTGGGAAGGCTAACTTTCTATGCCCAACCCTCTGAGGATCCTGATAGGCGATAGGATTTTCTGTTCTCTCACTGGAGAACAGAGTTGTGAGTCATCCAGTGCTACCATTTTACAATCTATTGAAGAAACACCCCTTTGCTTTTACTGAGAAAATCAATTTTACCCAAAACACGTATTTCCCAGGTACACAAGTTGTTGAAAATACATGTACACATGATGGATGAATTAAGACAAGTCTCTGATCAAGCCCCATGTTCCTGCGAGCTTGGGTTCAGAAATGACAACATTTTGCGCTTTTTATTAGCTTTCGCAACATTGTTTTTTCCTCAAAATTTACACAGAGGTACACCCCCTCCCTGAGCACATTACAATAAGTTTTCAATTCTCTAGTGTAAGCACAGTGTCTGCAATATTAATAATAGTGGGGTTCGGTCTTAGAGCGTCACACAGAGCGGAGTTTAGTCTCAAATTGTAGGTACATTTTTCATATTAAGAATCTCCAAATTGTACATTTCTGTCAGCTTAATACAATATTTTATAAGCAAATTGATAAAACATACATTTGGTGCAATATGAAATCCACAACCCAGTCTGTCCCGCCTTTAGCTGGCTGAGTCAGATGTCACATGCTTTCCTGCCAGAGCAACTGTTGACAATTACACCTAAAATCAGCATATCCTGTTCAACTGAAAGAGGCTATTGTTCCTTTCTTCCAGGCTGCAGGAAGCTCTCCTCCCCTCCTAATTTACATGTCAAGGCGATATTCTGTACTGTTGGTGGTAAGAGCAGGTGTGAAGACTTCCCATGAACAGAGGCCTCTTGAACTGTTAATTGAATCAGACTGCCTTCTAGTATAGGGCCTGGGAACAGTAGGTGTTGAGAATTCTCATTAATCAGCAAGCCTTTGAAGTCCCAGCTAGCTCAGGATGCTGTTTAGCTTCTGAAATACAGTACCAAGTCAGAGTTTAGACCGCTAGCGCCGGTTAGTGTCGAGCGCCGGTACTGCACCCATTTTGGGGAGCTGTCTTGAATTAATCCATTTCAAAAAGGGGATTTTACTTGATAGTATATGATCCTCGCTTGGCATGGCATTGATGTGGATCTGCAGTAGAGTAAAGTAGAGCACTCAACCAGAGCTGGATTTTTGTTTGGTGGTTTCGTGCCCATGATTTTAGCAATTATTGACCTTAATAAAAACAGATTTTGAACAGAACCATCTTTCTTTGCACTGGTTTTTGCTCTATGTGTAGCCAAAGGATAGGGCCTGGCAATGGTCTCTTGTATTAACATTGACAGAGGCAAAAGTGGATGGTAACCTATTTTTCAAGTTTTCCCTGTGCATTTTCTGGTGAGTTCTGGCCATCATGATGTTTTCAATGCCAGTAATGCACAGTTCTGTGGTAGGGCTTGGATGTGTGGTAAAAACATCCCACAAGCCCCCCTCTTGCGATGGCCATTCTGATCTTTCACCGATGGAACTCGCAAGATCTGGGGTGTACGCCTCATCTTCTTCCGATTCCGTCGATGGCAAAGTTCAGCATCTTTTCCTCCATCAGTGTGGATCGATCAGTTCTCCTTGCCGGTCCCGATGGGAGTATTGGGCGGTACCCCGGGCCCCTCGGATCTTTGCCCCGGTCCCTGGGTCGTCCTCCTTGGTCAGTCTCCATGGTTTCTCTCTCCTAGGATGACAAAGCAAAGCAGCAGAAACATATTCATAGACATTTCCCCACCACTATTAATGGTGGGGCGAACATATACATTTTATAAATCAGGAGACATTTGCATTCAAGAATCGTGGAATTGTATAGGCTATATGTGGGATAGTTTAGGGTTGGACTTGACTTTAATCTGGAGCAGCCCCCTCTGAGATTGCAGAGGACTCCTCCAGTTGCTGCAGAGTGTGCCTGGGATGGCAACACTTTAGCTGATTTATATGGACCCACTTGTCTTCCCCTTCCACCAAACTACCCATGGGGATGCAGATCTTGTAGGCAACTAGGGAGATCTTGTCTACAATTTCAAAAGGGCCCTTCCATGTAGGCAGAAATGTTCCCTGTTTGGCCTGGTTCCTTTGGAAATTGTATAGATAGACCCGGTCTCCCACATTGTATTCTTTGCTAGTAGTCTTCAAATCATAGTGAGTCTTCATACTCTCGGCTGATCTTTCTAGGTTTCGCTGAGCATAGGCAAAAGCATGTTGTGGAGGCATTGATTAATGTCTGCTCTTGGGTCCTGTAGAGCAAATGCTGGGGAAGCAACATCTTGCGTCCAGTCATCAGCTCAAACTGTGACATTTTAGTTGCAGATGAAGGGGTGGATCTGATGGCCATTAGCACAAGAGGTAATCGGATATCCCAACTTGGCCCAGAATCTGCCACAAACCTTTTTAAGATGCTCACAATGGTTCTGTTGTGTCTCTCCACTGCACCAGAAGAGGCTGGCCGGTCAGCAGTATGTAGCTTCCTTTTAACCCCCAGTATCTCCCACATCTTTGTCATTACTTCGCTGGTGAAATGGCTACCTCTGTCTGACTCAATCCTTTGGGGTAGACCAAAAAGTGAAAAGATGTGGTTGATCATCAGGGCAGCTGATTTCTGCCTTGCAGTTTGGGGCCGGGAGACATTCCACCCATTTAGTAAATAAGCATTTCACCGTCAACATGTACTTATTCCCCCTAGAGGAGCGAATCATGGGCCCTATGTAGTCGACTTGCAAATCTGACCATGGGAGTGTCATCCCCCTCTTTTGGAGAGACGCACGGTGTGTGAGGGATGTTGGCTGAAATTGTGCACACACAAGACACCCCTTCAAGTATTGGTCGAGGTCCTGCCGCATGTGTGGCCAGTATGCACCCTCTCTTAAGATCTCAAGTGTTGTGGCCGCATCATGGACGTGACTTAACATCAGGCTTCGGAATGAGGTAGGAACCACCCACTGATCATGGCCAGCTTGGAATTTCCTTACCAACAAACCGTCTTGGATTCGGAACATTTTTGGACATTTCATCAACACTCTGAGGTCCCCTTTCCCAATGTAATTGGTATCCGTCAGGGGAAAGTTTTCAGGGTCCTCAATGTGTTGGTAAAACTTACCAATTATTGGATCCCCCTTCTGAGCCGTAATCAAATCAGCATCTGGGGACTCCTTACTCCATTGGGCAGTTGAAAGATCATTGTGAGCATTTGTCTGGGACCTAGTGATAGCAGTGACCTGGATTTCCCCCAACAGGGACTCAATCTCTATTACATCCCCTGGGATGGTCCCGGTTTTGGCCAGCTGATCAGCTGAGTCATTTCCAGTTTTGTCTGGTCCCTCTACTTTGGAATGACCCTTGATCTTTTTCCAGTAGATGGTCATCCCGTTCGAGGTGACCAGATCATCAATATTTTGGATTAACTTCCCATGTTTCAAGGGTTTGTTATTAGCACATAACATGCCTCTGGTTTTCCAATTAACTAGGTGCTCCACAAACCCGTTCCGTACATAATCCGAATCTGTGATTATGACCAGTTCGTGGAGTTGATGTTGGACAGCAGTGAGGATGGCTTGACACACAGCCATCAACTCTGCCTCCAGACTACTTCGGGGACCAATTTTGTATCCAGCGGAGGGTTCTGGGGACTCATTCACCCATGCATTCCCTACGCCGGCCACAAGTTCTTTTTCCCCGTTGTTGTCAACATGGTAAGAGCATCCATCCACATAGACAGTGGGCATTCCCTCACACGTGTCTTCTTCAAAGACTTGGGTGGGGAATTAAGGTATGCCTCCATGTTGTCCTTGATTTTTAGACTTTCGTCCTCAAGACAGTTTTCTCTGGCACAATCATGCAAGTCAGCCAGACCTTGCGCGAGGGAACTCTTCTTGTTTTGGCCATATCTGATCTCCACAGGAAAGCCTTGCATTGACAGAATCCAGGATGTAATTCGGGAATTACTCACATTTCTGGCCCGGATTCTGTCACTTTGGAGATATTGCAGAGGCTGGTGTGGAGTCTCCACTATGATGTGTTCCCCCTGGATAAACGGCCTGTAATTCTTCAATGCCCACACCGTTGCCAGGGGTGCCTTCTCACAGTCATTGAATTTTTCCTCCACAGAGGATAAAGTTTTGCTCGCATAGGAGATTACTTTATTGACCTTGTCATGCTTTTGATATAATACTGCAGTCAAGCATGTATTAGAGAACCCTGTCTCCAAGAAAAACTCCTTGTTTCTGACAGGGTAAGCTAGGCAGGGCGCTTGTGAGGGGCTTCTTTTAAGCTGTCTTACTGCCTCGACTTGTACTGGACCCCATTCCCACTTGACCCCCCCTTCAAGAGATGAATCAGGGGTCTGGTGATCTCTGCGTAGCCCTCAATGAACTTTCTGCTGTAATTAGTCAGTCCAAAGAGGCTCCTTAGTTCCCACAGAGTTGTGGGGTCTTTCAGTTTCTGAAGTGCTTCCACTTTCTTTTCCTGGGGACAAAGACCCTGAGGAGTAAGCTCATGCCCCAAGAAATTAACACGGGTTCTACACCACTGTGCCTTCTGAAAGGAAAGTTTTGCTCCGGCGGCCCTCAACTGGGTCAGAACATAACGGATCTCCGCTATGTGTTCCTCCACAGATGAACTTTTGATGAGGACATTATCTACATAAGCCAGGTTACCCCTCGCACCCAGGTCGGGCATGGCCTTATGTAGGAAAATGTTGAATTCATTGCCGGAGTTGAGGTATCCGAAGGGAGTCCAGGTCCATGTGTACTACTGGCCCCCAAAGGTAAAAGCCAGCTTGTATTGGTCCTCCCTACTGACAGGCACAGTCTTTGGTGCCTTTGGTCTAGGGTTTGGTGAATTTCTGCCCTCCTGGGGGAAGTTAGGAGGGAAGTTCCCTGGGTTGGGTGCCTGGTTGGATCCCCCCCTTGGGCTGGAGGAGTTCACACATAACCCAGGATGGGTCGGTTTCCATTATGGGGGGCTTACATAGTCAGGGGAGCGAGGGACCCCATTTGTGGGACTACCTCCTTGACTCCCTGTCTGTGACTGGGCTGAGAATTATTCGGTGCAGACAGGTTTTTAGGGCCCCCATCTCCAAATCTAAAATGGGGGCGACCTTTACCTCTGCCACCTTGGCAGCAGCAGGGGTGCTGATCGGTTTGGGGCTTTTCTGGGCGTTATTTTTATTTTCTATGGGCTTCTGCACCTCATAGATCCGGGTAGCCTGTTCAATGACCCAGTCTAGTGACCTTTTCTCGTGAAAATCTCTCACTAGCTGGGTCATTATGTATTTGGGTAAAGCATGGAAAAACGTATTTACAAACTCTTTGCTGTCCGTGCGCACCCTTCTGGTAGTCTGCGCAAAGGCACGCTTCAATTCCTGCACAAATTCTAGTGGGGCCTGATCCTCCCCACATTGCAAATTGTAGGCTGCCTTGCGAGCCTCTTGGGGATTCCGGTGAACAGAAAATTGTTTCAAGATGGCCGCCCTATATGTGGACCATCTTGAATGGTTTTGGTCCTCCAGCCCCACAAAGAAACTGGAGTATTCTGGGGATAATGTCCATTTTACATACTGAATGCAGCTACTGCTGTCCTTCAAATGGAAAGTCTACATCATTTGCTTGTAAAGCTCCAAGTGTTCTCAAACAGAATACTTGGCGTTCTTGTGATAAGGGGTGATGACACTCCTTATTGCCTTAATCTGTTTTACAGGGTCCTTAAGCAAGGCCCTTTTTGCCTTATTGGCCTTTTTGGTTCGGGTAACCCTGGTCCATTCATCCTCTGACTCAGAAGCACTGCTCCCAGAGGTGCCCGTCTGATCTTCCAGGTTTTCCTGGATTCTGCGAGCCTGGGAACGGCTGGCAGAATGTGGGGACCTGGTCTCCTGTGTCCTGTGACGCTCAGAGGAGTCTACAGATCCCTCCTTGCTGCCAGGATTTGATGAGTGCCTGTGAAGGTTTTATACACAAAATTGGTACATAAACACAGTTAAACGGAGTATGTATATTCTTATTCCAAGGCTAACTTTTATTATCACCATTTATCTCTTCCACTTTCTTTCTGTGTTTTATTTCTTATAACTTCAAAAAAAAAGGATACAGGTGGTCTCCCGATGTCTTCTGGATAGGACAGTGTTCTTTTTGGCCAAGCGAAACAGAATAGTTCAGGTAACTCTTGTTTAGTCTTCGTATTCTTTTCTTTAACGTCTATAATAATGTTTGGGTGATTTCTCCATCTTTGTATCTCAGATTCACTTCTTTTCTTTTAGTCTTTCTTTCGCCTTTTTTCAAGATTATATTATATTACCTATTCTTCTCTCCTTTGTTATAGATCTTGTCCCCTTCCTTATTCTCTTCACTCTTTTACTAGTATAAACTCAATATTCTTTCCACCTGCGTCTCGTTGCTTCGCACACAGTGCATATCGTAATGGCTCTTCCTACATATTTCCTTGGCGTAATGTCGTTTCCTCAGTAACTCATAACATGTCAGCTTTCTAATAAATATATAGCGCAGCGAAGTCAACTTCTCAACATCAGAACTCGGCTACATATGTCTTGACTCGCAGCCGTTCAATTCGGATCACAGCGGTGCTCCTTCTCTCATTCAAACAGCTTACCGCCACTCATCTGGGTCCCGTCATATGTGTCTTCTCATCGATCACGGGGTGGCACTCTTCTGCTTGCTACCTCGTAATCCTCATCAGTGGGTTACGCCCGTTTCGAGTGTCGCCTATGGCCGCTGGTAACGACTATCCCTCTCTCACCTCTACGACCAGCTCTTCGTCTTGACTTCCCCGCTGACCAAACCTTCTATCCTCGGGAGGCTCACCGATTCATCAGCTGTTCGGATCGGGGCGGCCTCCGCCTTTACGCGTTCCTCCGCAGCTGCTATCTTCGACCGCTCAGCTGATCGGTCGTACGCTGACTCGCCTCCTCTTCGGCTTCGCCGCACCTTCTACCCTCGGGAGGCTCACCGATTCATCAGCTGTTCGGATCGGGGCGGTCTCCACCTTTACGCGTTCCGCCGCAGTTGCTACCTTCGGCCGCTCAGCTGATCGGTCGTACGCTGACTCTCCTTCGCTTCGCTTTCGCCTCGGTCTCAGACGTGACAACTTCAATAGCGATTTCCAACTATCGCATATAGTATTAGTTTAATTAACTTCTGTATGACTTGGTGCAACGGCACAACTTCCCTCTTCGGTTCGGCTGTCTTAATACGCCCAGTTCAAACCGTCTCCCTTCAAAACCTCCTCTTCCTCGGTCTCCTGGCAACCAAAACAAAAACAAAAACAAAGAAGGGACAATTGTTGTCATCCAAGTTCATCTCCTTCAGATCTTCTCTGTGACTGGCCCAGTGACCTGTCAACTACTCCCTCCCATTAGATATCCTCTATTAACCCTTCATATGGTCTTTCTGCCTAGTATCAACAGAGCCTGAACCAGCCGGTGTCTTTGTTATAAAATCTGCTCCATTTTTATCACATACCCTCCCCTCTAATCCCTTACGTTTGGTAAGGGAATTGTTCCGGGATAAGAAATCTGCCTGGGCCATTAATTTTCCTGGACGATGAACTGTCTTGAATGTAAAAGGTTGTAGTGATAAAAACCATCTCAGTACTCGGGGATTAGTATCTTTGTTACGGGCCAACCATATAAGAGGTGCATGATCAGTCACCAGAGTAAACTCTCTTCCCAATAAGTAATAACGTAATGTCTCTATGGCCCATTTCACTGCAAGACATTCCTTTTCAATTGTAGCATAGTGTTGTTCATGTGGTAAGAGCTTCCTACTTATGAAAAGTATGGGTTTTTCCGATTCATCCTGTCCTTGAAACAACACTGCTCCAAGACCTGTTCCGGAGGCATCTGTGTGTAGGAAGAACGGAGCTGAGAAATCTGGACATTTTAAAATGGCTTTTTCAGATAAAGCCTTCTTTAGGTTATTAAATGCATTCATTGTCTCTGTGGTATACCAGTTCTTCTTCTTGCTAGATGAGTTTTTCAACAGATCTGTTAGAGGTGTTGCTATTGTTGAAAAATGGGGAATGAACCTTCTATAGTACCCAATAAAACCAAGAAAGGCTCGCACTTGTCGTAGGTTTGTAGGAAATTGTAAGTTTTTTATAGCTTTCAGCTTGTCTTCTTGTGGTTTAATCATCCCCTGTCCTACAAAGTATCCCAAATATCTAGTATAGAAATTAGCCATGAACGTTTTCTTTGGATTTATGTGTAGACCAGATTCTTGTAATAGTCTAAGTACATTTTCCAAATGGGTTAAATGGTCGTCCCAAGTTTGACTGAAGATAATAATATCGTCAAGGTACGCTCCTACATATTCTTCCTGTCCTCTCAGGATCAAATTCATGAGTCTTTGAAATGTGGCTGGTGCCCCATGCAACCCAAACGGTAAGACTGTAAATTGGAACAATCCCGATGGTGTGGAAAAAGCAGTTTTTTCTTTATCTTCGGGTAGTAACGGTATTTGCCAATATCCTTTTGTTAAGTCTATAGTTGTTAGAAATTTAGCTTTTCCTAGCTTGTCTAGTAAATCTTCGATTCGTGGCATAGGGTAGGCGTCGAACTTGGAAATCTCATTCAATTTCCTAAAATCCATGCAAAAACGAACCGTTCCGTCAGGCTTCGGTACCATTACTACCGGGGATGACCACTCACTATGAGAGGGTTCTATTACACCCATCTCCAACATTTCTTTTATCTCCTTATTAATAGACTGGAGTTTTGTCTCTGGAATTCTATAGGGTCTAATCCTTACTACTTCTCCTGGCTGTGTTACAATACGATGACATACCATGTTCGTTCTCCCCGGTAAGGACGAAAAAATATTTGCGAATCTTCTTACCAACCCAAGGAGTTCTTTCTTCTGTATCTCAGATAGATTTTGATTTAGGTTTAACGCTTCCAGTCCTATATCTTCTTTTAACCTTGGAAAAGGTTCGAAAGAGGTTTCCTTAGAATTAATCACTGCCACCGTCGTTATAGGTTCTACCCATTTCTTTAGTAGATTCACATGATATGTCTGTGTTGGGAATCTTCTGTCATTTTGTCTCACCTTGTATGTTAGTGGACCTAGGACTTCTTCGATTTCATAAGGGCCTCTCCACGCTGCCAGCATCTTGTTCTCCGACGTCGGGACTAAGACCAATACTTTATCTCCCTTATTAAATGATCTCAATTGTGTGTTTCGATTATAGTAGTATTCTTGTTTGGTTTGTGCTTGTAACAGATTTTCTTTGGCAATGTTCTGTAACTTTTCCACCCTCTCTTTAAGTTGGTAGGCATACTCAGTCAGTGAGATCTCTTGACTCGGCTCGTCTTCCCAGTTTTCTTTCAAAATATCGAGGAGCGTTCTCACTGATCTTCCAAACAGAAGTTCAAAGGGTGAAAACCCTGTCGAAGACTGTGGTGTATTCCTTAAGGTAAGGAGTATCCATGGCAACAACCTGTCCCAATTCTTTCCTTCCGGCTCTCCTGTTTTACGTAACATTTGTTTTATGGTTTGATTGTACCTTTCTACAAGGCCATCAGTTTGCGGATGATAGACAGCGGTTTTCAAATGCTTCATTTGTAGAATCGTACACACTTGTTCCATCACTGATGACATAAAGTTAGATCCTCTGTCGGTAACAAATTCCTTTGGTATTCCCACTCGGCTGATAAAGGGTATCAAGGCATCGCATATACTCTGTGTACTAGTAGATCTAAGAGGAAAAGCCTCCGGATACCTGGTAGCATAATCGACAATCACTAATATATATTTATGACCTCTTGATGAAGGTTCTAATGGTCCAACAATATCTAATCCAATCCGCTGGAAAGGTTCCAACACAACTGGCATCGGCTGTAAAGGGGCTTTCCTCACATTTGCTTTATTTTTCTTCTGGCATTCTGGACATGCTTGGCAAAAACGAGCCACCTGAGCATAAAGCCCCGGCCAATAAAACCTGGCAAGGATTTTCTGTGTGGTCTTCTCTGTTCCTAAATGACCTTCACCAATTTGCAGATGTGCCACTTCCAACACCGTTTGATAATATTTCTTGGGTACTAGCAACTGTTTCAGAATAGTTCCAGTGGCATCCTTGCTGGTTCGATAGTATAATCCTTTTTCTTTAACAAAAGAGGGACTATTTCCCGATACCCCTGAGGTAACTGCAGCCCTAGCATTTCCTAATAATGGATCTATTTCTTGTGCCATCCTGAAAGTATCTCCCGCTTCATCAATTTTCCAGTCAATTGCAATGGGACAAACATTTTTTTCGGCCCAAACTTTCTTTAGCTTTCTCAACTCAGACTTCACTTTCCTTTCTTTATGTAACGGCTCTGCAATGTTCTCGTGGGCAAAGGGGGCATTTCTTAACCAATTTTCTTCTATCGACTTTATGATCCGTGAAAAATTGGGAACATCGGAACCAATAAGTAGAGGCTCTGGTAATACTGGCATTAGGGCTGCCCTCACCTCCATCTGTTCCCCGGCTACTTTTAACCTAATCTCTTTGGTAGGGTAAGTTTTGACATCTCCATGTACACAACGTATGGGAATTAATGCATTCGTGTCCCCAGTATTCCCCACAAGTTTTGTACTTACAACTGTTTGTAAACTGCCGGTATCCACCATGGCTCTTGTAGGTTTCCCATCAACTTCTGCTTCGCAAATATACGAATACGATGTTTTAGGGATTGCCATTCCTTCTTGATATTCTCCTTCTCTGGGCACCTCCATGTTTCCCACGTCCATAGGTTCAGCCTTAATTCGTTTGGGACACATTCTTGCTAGGTGTCCCCACTCACCACATTCGAAACATTGTATGCCTTTTGGTATCATACTAGCAGGTCTGATGCCTACAGGGCTCTCACTCGTTGGTCTCCCTTTTGGAGTCTCCCACTCCGGCTTTCTTAACATCGAGTTCGGCCATCTTGTCACCGTAGTTGTTCTGAGGGAATGATTATTCCAACTGGGTGCGGGAATTGGTTTGTTGTTTGCCGCATATGTCATGGATCTGCCTTGTCCAGCCTTTTGATAGGCTGAAGCGATGTTAACAGCTTCAACCAGGCTGGGACGGTGATGTTGGCGCACCCAACGTTGCATTGGTAAAGGTAAGGCTTCCACAAACTGCTCCATAACAATTTTTTCTGACATCTCATGAGCGGTACTGGAGTTAGACTGCAACCATTTCTCTCCTAACTCTTTAACTCTATAAAAGAGCTGCCTCGGTGTTTCTTGGGCTTGTAGCTTGACTTCTCTAAATTTTATCCTATATGCCTCTTCATCATGACCCAAACGTTCCAGTACTACTCGTTTCATATCCGCATACGGTGTTTCGCCGGTTGGATTGGCTGCTTGGTAAGCACTCTGCATCTCCCCTGTCATGAGGGGTGCTATGTAGTGACACCAGCTATCGTTTGGCCATTGAGCGTTCCTAGCCACTCTCTCGAAGTTCACAAAGAAGTGAGCAGGGTCCTCTCCTACTGCGTACTTTTGTAAGACCGATGCTGGAACCTGGGAATGACGTCGTACGGTGGTCGCCTCCATTAATTGAGCTTGTTGTAGTTGTATGGCCTGTTGAAATGCTTGCCTATCGGCTTGGGCTTGTTGGTTCTGTAACTGTAACGCCTGTTGAAGTAATTGTTGCCCCTCACTTAGCGTTTTAATGAGTTCTTCCATGGTGTTCGTCTTTTAAATCCCACTTCTAACACCAAATTGTGAAGGTTTTATACACAAAATTGGTACATAAACACAGTTAAACGGAGTATGTATATTCTTATTCCAAGGCTAACTTTTATTATCACCATTTATCTCTTCCACTTTCTTTCTGTGTTTTATTTCTTATAACTTCAAAAAAAAAGGATACAGGTGGTCTCCCGATGTCTTCTGGATAGGACAGTGTTCTTTTTGGCCAAGCGAAACAGAATAGTTCAGGTAACTCTTGTTTAGTCTTCGTATTCTTTTCTTTAACGTCTATAATAATGTTTGGGTGATTTCTCCATCTTTGTATCTCAGATTCACTTCTTTTCTTTTAGTCTTTCTTTCGCCTTTTTTCAAGATTATATTATATTACCTATTCTTCTCTCCTTTGTTATAGATCTTGTCCCCTTCCTTATTCTCTTCACTCTTTTACTAGTATAAACTCAATATTCTTTCCACCTGCGTCTCGTTGCTTCGCACACAGTGCATATCGTAATGGCTCTTCCTACATATTTCCTTGGCGTAATGTCGTTTCCTCAGTAACTCATAACATGTCAGCTTTCTAATAAATATATAGCGCAGCGAAGTCAACTTCTCAACATCAGAACTCGGCTACATATGTCTTGACTCGCAGCCGTTCAATTCGGATCACAGCGGTGCTCCTTCTCTCATTCAAACAGCTTACCGCCACTCATCTGGGTCCCGTCATATGTGTCTTCTCATCGATCACGGGGTGGCACTCTTCTGCTTGCTACCTCGTAATCCTCATCAGTGGGTTACGCCCGTTTCGAGTGTCGCCTATGGCCGCTGGTAACGACTATCCCTCTCTCACCTCTACGACCAGCTCTTCGTCTTGACTTCCCCGCTGACCAAACCTTCTATCCTCGGGAGGCTCACCGATTCATCAGCTGTTCGGATCGGGGCGGCCTCCGCCTTTACGCGTTCCTCCGCAGCTGCTATCTTCGACCGCTCAGCTGATCGGTCGTACGCTGACTCGCCTCCTCTTCGGCTTCGCCGCACCTTCTACCCTCGGGAGGCTCACCGATTCATCAGCTGTTCGGATCGGGGCGGTCTCCACCTTTACGCGTTCCGCCGCAGTTGCTACCTTCGGCCGCTCAGCTGATCGGTCGTACGCTGACTCTCCTTCGCTTCGCTTTCGCCTCGGTCTCAGACGTGACAACTTCAATAGCGATTTCCAGCTATCGCATATAGTATTAGTTTAATTAACTTCTGTATGACTTGGTGCAACGGCACAACTTCCCTCTTCGGTTCGGCTGTCTTAATACGCCCAGTTCAAACCGTCTCCCTTCAAAACCTCCTCTTCCTCGGTCTCCTGGCAACCAAAACAAAAACAAAAACAAAGAAGGGACAATTGTTGTCATCCAAGTTCATCTCCTTCAGATCTTCTCTGTGACTGGCCCAGTGACCTGTCAACTACTCCCTCCCATTAGATATACTCTATTAACCCTTCATATGGTCTTTCTGCCTAGTATCAACAGAGCCTGAACCAGCCGGTGTCTTTGTTATAAAATCTGCTCCATTTTTATCACAGTGCCCCCCCCCACTGACCT
The DNA here is from genome assembly GCF_040938575.1 of Ambystoma mexicanum. Lineage (NCBI taxonomy): Eukaryota > Metazoa > Chordata > Amphibia > Caudata > Ambystomatidae > Ambystoma > Ambystoma mexicanum. Next base: position 91,488,668 of record NC_090927.1, read on the forward strand.
AACTGGGCAGAGGTTTTTATGTTCCCCACTAAATTGCACTGTACATAGGTGCCCATACCCAGATGCCCGCCCATCCATTCCTGGGTGGTACTGGCCTATGAGCCCCATACTTTTGGCTGGAAGGAAATCTGCCATCCCTGTGGCCCTGTGCTCATGTGCGCCAGGGGACATGGGGGTGGCAGAGTCCAGGGACTTGGAGAGGTGAAGGCCTCTGGTACTAGGGCTCCTGGGGTTATGCTCAGGTGTTTCCCTTTCCCAGCGAACCTCATCTCTATCAGCCCCTGCTCCCTGTTGCCATGCAAGAGCCTGTGCTTTCAGTTCCTCAGTCAAGGCCTTACTAGACTCTATCAGTCTCCCCTGCATGGCTACCTGTTGCTGGAGCCTATCATTGTCCTGAAAGAGAGCCTCATTCTCTCTCTGTGTTTCCTGGTTAGTCTTGGAGTACTGGGCCAGCCTTTGCTGCAGGAGGGTTACCTCCTGAGTTCCACCCCTACTGGCCTGCTCCTTTCTTGCCAGGGCATCTTCCACCCTCCTGGTGTGCCCCAACAAGTTTTGATGCTCTTTTTGGAGGTCACCCAGTCCCTGGAGGGCCAGGTGATTTTCTTCCATTTTTCTTTTTAAGTGGCAGACTTCCTGGCCTAAGGTGTCCCTTTCCTGACTAAGAGCCTGCATCTGTGCCGCCAGGTCGTCCCTCTGCCTTTTAAGGGCACCAGCTTTCTGGCGCTCTTCCTCAAATTCTGTCTGGGTATCCAGGTCTTTCAGAATCAGTTTGTTGTTCTCTGCCTTCTCCCTATCTAGGTGGCTTTGCAGGGTGACTACCTGCTCTGCACATGCCCTATTGAAGTCCAGTTGTTGCTCCAGCTTTTTCTGGCTCTGCAGTAGGGCGTCCAAACCTTCTTGGTACTCCTTCTGCAAGGCCAGAAATCTGGTATACTGGTCAGACTTTTCCTGTTGCAGGATACCCATATCCTCTTTTATTTTAATGATATACTGCCTACTATCATTTTCTGACTCCTGGCTCCTCTGCAGCCTCTGCTCGGAAGAGACCAGGTCAGATTGGGCCTTCTCTAATGCCATCTGTTGCCTATTTGCCAGATCTTGGCCTTCAGCACATTTGTCCTGTATGGCTCCCATATATAAATACAAATATGCCGCTATCCTAACAATCTTGTTGTGCTCATCTTTGGCCTTAGGGGCCATGTATAGTTCGCTCAGGGTCACGTGTAAGGGACCCTGATCTTTCCAGCTGTCTAACCCAGTCGCATTGACCTGTTGTGTGATCGCCTGCAACCACACATTCTGGTCCTGTTCAGACCATTCGCCTCTCATAAACTGTTTAAGTAAGAAGTGCTCTCTAGCTATCTTCATATCTACCAATGTCGTCATTCTGGAAATTGATTTCCTTCCTGACTTACAGAAGTTTGTATTTTATTTTGCAAAACAGACCGTCTCCTTAGAGCGTCCTTCTTTTGAGGGGTGATTTTACAGTATAACACAGCGTGGTGATCCATCAGGATTTATGTATCCTGTCAGTTAGCACACTGTATTAAGCTGCACAAGTGGTAAATCTAATCCAGACGTCCCGGCTTGAGCCCCCACTCTGTTCAGCGACTTCAATTCAGCACTCCAACTAAGTCAGTGCCTAGTCTGGGATGCCCAAGGGAAGCCCTTATTTATATATTTTTATGACAAATTCATAGATTTGGATGATAAACCCTTGTATAACACCCCTCTCTTTGAATCCCCCTGACCTCACTTAGCCAAGAAGTAGGTTTGTTTTGCAAATTAAAAGATTTATTTTACAAATTAAACAATATATATATCACACTTTTATAATAAATTAATATTTGATAGCACACTTATGAATATGACAGTAATCAACAATGGATAATATTACACTAGCACACTTTTTTAATTACTTAGGAGTGGGTATAGAGAGGATAAAGTAGCTGAGAATGCTTTTATGGGTTCAAGGAAATGCAATGATGGAAAAGAATGCAGCACAGAAATAACTGAGATGGTTTCCACAAGAGATAATATGATCACTTTTTCTTTTGACAATTCACTCCTCCCCCTATGCAATATGAGGAGATGGAAGGAGAGCACACCATTTTTCAGGAATACAATCAAATGCAAAACCAATTCAGTTCCCCCTAGCAAGCTTAGAGCAACAGGGATGATTTTAAAACACAGGGAAAAATACTTTAAATGTGATTTGCAAAGAAGTGAAAATATGCTAAAAATGATTTTAATTCCCTATAGGAGATTCAGGGTAGGTGATAGCTACTTAAGATTGGTTCAGGTCAACCCTATCAGTGATTCATGAGGGATTATCAGGTTGAAAATGGATTTCCGCAATGGAAGCAAAAGACAGCTATTTTTGACAGGTGAAGAAGTTTGAGTTAAATTTGCAATTCGCGGCACATTTTCCGAGTGAGTAAAGCGCGATTACGGAAAAAATATAAGGAGTAGAAAGTCATGTTGGAAACTGAGGATCTTAGCTTTACGATGAAAGTTAAATCTCGTTCCTAGCATGTATGGTTCAAAAGATACGGACGATTTTGCAGAGGTAGATTTTCAGAAATGAAATAATGATTCAGAATGGCAAATGACACTTTCACAGCTTTAAAGTCACAGAATGAACACACGATTTCTAATGCAGTTCTAAGCAGGTTGAATTGGATGGGATAAGCTTATTTTAAACTAATAGATGACTATGCACAGTTCTTGCTGGGCACTCACACTATAAATTTGAAATAGGCCGTCAAGATCTGGTCAGGTTGGCTGCGGTTCTCTCGCCACGGGACGGTCTCTGGCACTGGTTCTGCTCACAGCGATCTGGTCTGGTCTCGGTTCTGATCTCGGCACTGCACAGCAGTCTGGTCTGGTCTCGGTTCTGGATACAGCTCTGCTTACTGGGTGTTTCTGGCACAGGGTTCTAGGCCAGAATCAAACAGCTTGCCCGGCTGTTGAATAGTTTGGTTAGGTTGCTGGATTCTGAGGCCTCTGAAGGATTCAGCTAGTGGACTAGGCCTCTCTGCTTCAAGTTCTAGCTTGGTTCTGGATCTGGAGTCGTCCGTCAAAGTGCTTTGCAAGAAATCAGTTTGAAGTGGAAAGTGAATCTCCCTACCTGGGTCTCAATGACTCCTTTTATGTATTTAGAAAGTGAGTGGGAAGGCTAACTTTCTATGCCCAACCCTCTGAGGATCCTGATAGGCTATAGGATTGTCTGTGCTTTCACTGGAGAACAGAGTTGTGAGTCATCCAGTGCTACCATTTTACAATCTATTGAAGAAACGCCCCTTTGCTTTTACTGAGAAAATCAATTTTACCCAAAACACATATTTCCCAGATACACAAGTTGTTGAAAATAAATGTACACATGATGGATGAATTAAGACAGGTCTCTGATCAAGCCCCATGTTCCTGCGAGCTTGGGTTCAGAAATGACATTTTGCCCTTTTTAGTAGCTTTTGCAACATTGGTTTTTCCTCAAGATTTACACAGAGGTACACCCCCTCCCTGAGCACATTACAATAAGTTTTCAATTCTCTAGTGTAAGCACAGTGTCTGCAATATTAATAATAGTGGAGTTTGGTCTTAGAGCGTCACACAGAGTGGAGTTTAGTCTCACATTGTAGGTACATTTTTCATATTAAGATTCTCCAAATTGTACATTTCTGTCAACTTAATACAATATTTTATAAGCAAATTGATAAAACATACATTTGGTGCAATATGAAATCCACAACCCAGTCTGGCCCGCCTCTAGCTGGCTGAGTCAGATGTCACATGCTTTCCTGCCAGAGCAACTGTTGACAATTACACCTCAAATCAGCATATCCTGTTCAATTGAAAGAGGCTATTGTTGCTTTCTTCCAGGCTGCAGGAAGCTCTCCTCCCCTCCTAATTTACATGTCAAGGCGATATCCTGTACTGTTGGTGGTAAGAGCAGGTGTGAAGACTTCCCATGAACAGAGGCCTCTTGAACTGTTAATTGAATCAGACTGCCCTTTAGTATAGGGCCTGGGAACAGTAGTTGTTGAGAATTCTCATTAATCAGCAAGCCTTTGAAGTCCCAGCTAGCTCAGGATGCTGTTTAGCTTCTAAAATACAGGCCCCCAGTCAGAGTTTAGACCGCTAGCGCCAGTTAGTGTCGAGCGCTGGTACTGCACCCATTTTTGGGAGCTGTCTTGAATTAATGCATTTCAAAAAGGGGATTTTACTTGATAGTATATGATCCTCGCTTAACATGGCATTGATGTGGATCTTGCAGTAGAGTAAAGTAGAACACTCAACCAGAGTTGGATTTTTGTTTGGTGGTTTCGTGCCCATGATCTTAGCAATTTTTGACCTTAATAAAAACAGATTTTGAACAGAACCATCTTTCTTTGCACTGGTTCTTGCTCTGTGTGTAGCCAACGATAGGGCCTGGCAATGGTCTCTTGTATTAACATTGACAGAGGCAAAAGTGGATGCAACCTATTTTTCATGTTTTCCCTGTGCATTTTCTGGTGAGTTCTGGCCATCATGATGTTTTCAATGCCAGTAATGCACAGTTCTGTGGTAGGGCTTGGATGTGTGGTAAAAACATCCCACAACATCAATCACACATGTTGCAACCATCATTCAAGAAACTGTTTTCATTCCAGAAGTGGACAAAGCCATGCTCCTCAGCTGCAAAGCAGCTGAATTGCTGGACTTCATTCATGCAACATGACTCTGTTCTGATTCAAATTCCTGATCTTCCAGGTTTCCCTGGATTCTGCGAGCCTGGGAACGGCTGGCAGAATGTGGGGACCTGGTCTCCTGTGTCCTGTGACGCTCAGAGGAGTCTACAGATCCCTCCTTGCTGCCAGGATTTGATGAGTGCTCCCCCCCACTGACCTAACTGGGCAGAGGTTTTTATGTTCCCCACTAAATTGCACTGTACATAGGTGCCCATACCCAGATGCCCGCCCATCCATTCCTGGTTGGTACTGGCCTATGAGCCCCATACTTTTGGCTGGAAGGAAATCTGCCATCCCTGTGGCCCTGTGCTCATGTGCGCCAGGGGACATGGGGGTGGCAGAGTCCAGGGACTTGGAGAGGTGAAGGCCTCTGGTACTAGGGCTCCTGGGGTTATGCTCAGGTGTTTCCCTTTCCCAGCGAACCTCATCTCTATCAGCCCCTGCTCCCTGTTGCCATGCAAGAGCCTGTGCTTTCAGTTCCTCAGTCAAGGCCTTACTAGACTATCAGTCTCCCCTGCATGGCTACCTGTTGCTGGAGCCTATCATTGTCCTGAAAGAGAGCCTCATTCTCTCTCTGTGTTTCCTGGTTAGTCTTGGAGTACTGGGCCAGCCTTTGCTGCAGGAGGGTTACCTCCTGAGTTCCACCCCTACTGGCCTGCTCTTTTCTTGCCAGGGCATCTTCCACCCTCCTGGTGTGCCCCAACAAGTTTTGATGCTCTTTTTGGAGGTCACCCAGTCCCTGGAGGGCCAGGTGATTTTCTTCCATTTTTCTTTTTAAGTGGCAGACTTCCTGGCCTAAGGTGTCCCTTTCCTGACTAAGAGCCTGCATCTGTGCCGCCAGGTCTTCCCTCTGCCTTTTAAGGGCACCAGCTTTCTGGCGCTCTTCCTCAAATTCTGTCTGGGTATGCAGGTCTTTCAGAATCAGTTTGTTGTTCTCTGCCTTCTCCCTATCTAGGTGGCTTTGCAGGGTGACTACCTGCTCTGCACATGCCCTATTGAAGTCCAGTTGTTGCTCCAGCTTTTTCTGGCTCTGCAGTAGGGCGTCCAAACATTCTTGCTACTCCTTCTGCAAGGCCAGAAATCTGGTATACTGGTCAGACTTTTCCTGTTGCAGGATACCCATATCCTCTTTTATTTTAATGATATACTGCCTACTATCATTTTCTGACTCCTGGCTCCTCTGCAGCCTCTGCTCGGAAGAGACCAGGTCAGATTTGGCCTTCTCTAATGCCATCTGTTGCCTATTTGCCAGATCTTGGCCTTCAGCACATTTGTCCTGTATGGCTCCCATATATAAATACAAATATGCCGCTATCCTAACAATCTTGTTGTGCTCATCTTTGGCCTTAGGGGCCATGTATAGTTCGCTCAGGGTCACGTGTAAGGGACCCTGATCTTTCCAGCTGTCTAACCCAGTCGCATTGACCTGTTGTGTGATCGCCTGCAACCACACATTCTGGTCCTGTTCAGACCATTCGCCTCTCATAAACTGTTTAAGTAAGAAGTGCTCTCTAGCTATCTTCATATCTACCAATGTCGTCATTCTGGAAATTGATTTCCTTCCTGACTTACAGAAGTTTGTATTTTATTTTGCAAAACAGACCGTCTCCTTAGAGCGTCCTTCTTTTGAGGGGTGATTTTACAGTATAACACAGCGTGGTGATCCAACAGGATTTATGTATCCTGTCAGTTAGCACACTGTATTAAGCTGCACAAGTGGTAAATCTAATCCAGACGTCCCGGCTTGAGCCCCCACTCTGTTCAGCGACTTCAATTCAGCACTCCAACTAAGTCAGTGCCTAGTCTGGGATGCCCAAGGGAAGCCCTTATTTATATATTTTTATGACAAATTCATAAATTTGGATGATAAACCCTTGTATAACACCCCTCTCTTTGAATCCCCCTGACCTCACTTAGCCAAGAAGTAGGTTTGTTTTGCAAATTAAAAGATTTATTTTACAAATTAAACAATATATATATATCACACTTTTATAATAAATTAATATTTGATAGCACACTTATGAATATGACAGTAATCAACAATGGATAATATTACACTAGCACACTTTTTTAATTACTTAGGAGTGGGTATAGAGAGGATAAAGTAGCTGAGAATGCTTTTATGGGTTCAAGGAAATGCAATGATGGAAAAGAATGCAGCACAGAAATAACTGAGATGGTTTCCACAAGAGATAATATGATCACTTTTTCTTTTGACAATTCACTCCCCCCCCTATGCAATATGAGGAGATGGAAGGAGAGCACACCATTTTTCAGGAATACAATCAAATGCAATACCAATTCAGTTCCCCCTAGCAAGCTTAGAGCAACAGGGATGATTTTAAAACACAGGCAAAAATACTTTAAATGTGATTTGCAAAGAAGTGAAAATATGCTAAAAATGATTTTAATTCCCTATAGGAGATTCAGGGTAGGTGATAGCTACTTAAGATTGGTTCAGGTCAACCCTATCAGTGATTCATGAGGGATTATCAGGTTGAAAACGGATTTCCGCAATGGAAGCAAAAGACAGCTATTTTTGACAGGTGAAGAAGTTTGAGTTAAATTTGCAATTCGCGGCACTTTTTCCGAGTGAGTAAAGCGCGATTACGGAAAAACTATAAGGAGTAGAAAGTCATGTTGGAAACTGAGGATCTTAGCTTTACGATGAAAGTTAAATCTCGTTCCTAGCATGTATGGTTCAAAAGATACGGACGATTTTGCAGAGGTAGATTTTCAGAAATGAAATAATGATTCAGAATGGCAAATGACACTTTCACAGCTTTAAAGTCACAGAATGAACACACGATTTCTAATGCAGTTCTAAGCAGGTTGAATTGGATGGGATAAGCTTATTTTAAACTAATAGATGACTATGCACAGTTCTTGCTGGGCACTCACACTATAAATTTGAAATAGGCCGTCAAGATCTGGTCAGGTTGGCTGCGGTTCTCTCGCCACGGGACGGTCTCTGGCACTGGTTCTGCTCACAGCGATCTGGTCTGGTCTCGGTTCTGATCTCGGCACTGCACAGCAGTCTGGTCTGGTCTCGGTTCTGGATACAGCTCTGCTTACTGGGTGTTTCTGGCACAGGGTTCTAGGCCAGAATTAAACAGCTTGCCCGGCTGTTGAATAGTTTGGTTAGGTTGCTGGATTCTGAGGCCTCTGAAGGATTCAGCTAGTGGACTAGGCCTCTCTGCTTCAAGTTCTAGCTTGGTTCTGGATCTGGAGTCGTCCGTCAAAGTGCTTCGCAAGAAATCAGTTTGAAGTGGAAAGTGAATCTCCCTACCTGGGTCTCAATGACTCCTTTTATGTATTTAGAAAGTGAGTGGGAAGGCTAACTTTCTATGCCCAACCCTCTGAGGATCCTGATAGGCTATAGGATTGTCTGTGCTCTCACTGGAGAACAGAGTTGTGAGTCATCCAGTGCTACCATTTTACAATCTATTGAAGAAACGCCCCTTTGCTTTTACTGAGAAAATCAATTTTACCCAAAACACATATTTCCCAGATACACAAGTTGTTGAAAATACATGTACACATGATGGATGAATTAAGACAGGTCTCTGATCAAGCCCCATGTTCCTGCGAGCTTGGGTTCAGAAATGACATTTTGCCCTTTTTAGTAGCTTTTGCAACATTGGTTTTTCCTCAAGATTTACACAGAGGTACACCCCCTCCCTGAGCACATTACAATAAGTTTTCAATTCTCTAGTGTAAGCACAGTGTCTGCAATATTAATAATAGTGGGGTTTGGTCTTAGAGCGTCACACAGAGTGGAGTTTAGTCTCAAATTGTAGGTACATTTTTCATATTAAGAATCTCCAAATTGTACATTTCTGTCAACTTAATACAATATTTTATAAGCAAATTGATAAAACATACATTTGGTGCAATATGAAATCCACAACCCAGTCTGGCCCGCCTCTAGCTGGCTGAGTCAGATGTCACATGCTTTCCTGCCAGAGCAACTGTTGACAATTACACCTCAAATCAGCATATCCTGTTCAATTGAAAGAGGCTATTGTTGCTTTCTTCCAGGCTGCAGGAAGCTCTCCTCCCCTCCTAATTTACATGTCAAGGCGATATCCTGTACTGTTGGTGGTAAGAGCAGGTGTGAAGACTTCCCATGAACAGAGGCCTCTTGAACTGTTAATTGAATCAGACTGCCTTTTAGTATAGGGCCTGGGAACAGTAGGTGTTGAGAATTCTCATTAATCAGCAAGCCTTTGAAGTCCCAGCTAGCTCAGGATGCTGTTTAGCTTCTAAAATACAGGCCCCCAGTCAGAGTTTAGACCGCTAGCGCCAGTTAGTGTCGAGCGCTGGTACTGCACCCATTTTTGGGAGCTGTCTTGAATTAATCCATTTCAAAAAGGGGATTTTACTTGATAGTATATGATCATCGCTTAACATGGCATTGATGTGGATCTTGCAGTAGAGTAAAGTAGAACACTCAACCAGAGTTGGATTTTTGTTTGGTGGTTTCGTGCCCATGATCTAAGCAATTTTTGACCTTAATAAAAACAGATTTTGAAAAGAACCATCTTTCTTTGCACTGGTTCTTGCTCTGTGTGTAGCCAACGATAGGGCCTGGCAATGGTCTCTTGTATTTACATTGACAGAGGCAAAAGTGGATGGCAACCTATTTTTCATGTTTTCCCTGTGCATTTTCTGGTGAGTTCTGGCCATCATGATGTTTTCAATGCCAGTAATGCACAGTTCTGTGGTAGGGCTTGGATGTGTGGTAAAAACATCCCACAACATCAATCACACATGTTGCAATCATCATTCAAGAAACTGTTTTCATTCCAGAAGTGGGCAAAGCCATGCTCCTCAGCTGCAAAGCAGCTGAATTGCTGGACTTCATTCATGCAACATGACTCTGTTCTGATTCAAATTCGACCTGCTTATCAAATATCAAATTCTATTCTCTGGTATAGGATGCCTGAAAAGCAAGCATATCAAACCACATTTGGACTCCACTGTTGTGCCAGTCTGCTGGAAAACTCTGGCGGTCTTATACATGATTTACAAGTGACAGCTAAGTGAATAGAAACAATCTAAAGAAAACCGAAAGAAACAATTCCCGTAATTTGACAAACACGTGACTTACATATAAAATTCGCCGTATTTGAAACATCTGGATAATCGATATCAACAAAGTGACTAAACATAATACGTCGTGGCAACCGAGGCGACTCCAGTGGGTTCATCCACTGTACCTGCTATATGCCGAACACCAATATGTCATAGATATACACAAATTTCCAAAGGATTATATGCACAGGCCATTGTGGAACTTCAAACTTTTAACCACATGCTCAGACATTTCTTGTAGAAACAGTTACAGCCTAAAACAGGTCCATGGAGAACAGAAACGGCGATGAACTACAACTCCCAGGAGGTTCAGAGTCCTTTCTGAAGCTCACACGTGACCGCGTACACGTGACGCTGGGACATAAACAAAAATCATCCAAGATGGCGCGATAACGGTACGTGCAACGAGAGGCGGTCACCACGATTAGATAGAGGTAAGCGTTCGCAAGTAGCGTTTCAATATCTGCTTAGATTGTAACAACTAGGGTAGGATTCCTGCATAGCCAACAATAATGCATGTGAACTATGATGAAAATAACGCACAAGATATCTCCCACACTACTAATAGAAGCTAGATGATATCTGGACTTAGAACACAGAGAAGGAGCACCAGACTAACCTTACCAAGCTAGGATGAAGCCGTCTAACACTGGTGACAGCAAACGTGCTTAACAGTAGGCTGTAAAAATTTTACACTATTGACCTGACACCGATGCTCTCATTTTAGTGAGAACAATCCGGGAGAGAAGAGAGGACTCAACACCTTCCTCCCCGAACAGAAAGTCGAAGACAGAGATCGGGATTAATACACGATCTAGTACCTCGACAGATATAGGTAAAGATAACATCTCGTAACCTATAGTTTAAAAGGTTTTTAAATAAGTACTTTGAGACTGACAACGGTCCCACGTGTCTTTTCTTGTCTTTGTCCTTATAGGATCAGGGATCTTTCCACTATACCCACTCTGGACAACGGAAGATACCCATAAACTCTTCAAAAAATTGAATACAATTTGAGAATACTAAAATCAGAAAAGTATTCGTCCTGATGAAAGCGGCCACCCAAGAATCCCGCTGAAACCGGTTGACTGTTGGTTTAAGAGTACTGGTTGATAACCCAGACTCCAATACCCTTACATATAGAGAAAGGGGTTGCACAAAGAAATTACTGAAGTTATCACTATATACTCTATCTCCACTATAACTTAGTGGGGAGGTAATAGGGTCTTTTAATTCCTCTAGTGACTAACTGTCAGTGAGGACCTTTGTTATTTTAACGATAAGACACGCGTTGTGGGGGCGGAAAGATTAAAAACAAAATACCGACCTCCATTTTTGCATGCACTTGTAGATATTAGGAAAGCGTTTTAGAGAGGATAGGGTCAGGATCTCAACATCTTTTGTAGTCGGCTCAGCAGCACTCACTAGGGCCATCCTACATCGGATACGAGATCTTTTACATGTAGGGTCATTTAACTTTGTGCTAGGGACTCAGCGTTAGGAATAACTTTTGTAATTACCTAGCCTTCTGTTACACATGTGTTATAATTCCTTTGACATAGGCCTGTTCCCTTCAACCTGACAGCCAAGGTATAAGAAGAACTAGATGAGTTGAAGAATGCCGCGGTAATCGAGAAAGTCTCCAGATTCAACCCATATGTTTCAACAATTGTCAGCATGCAAAAAAGCCAAACAAGGCCATTCAAAGAGATTATACCAACGATCGTCAACATCACCACAGACCCGAGTGGTTTTGCTCCCTCTCTAAACTCAATCTGAAGTCTAAATAACATCGGCTAATGCAAGACAAAGCATTCAGGGCGATAACCAGGTTCTCCACACTTGTCTGACTTAGGTGATTCAAAAGACCGAGCTGCGGTACATTGTCGACAGCCAGCACGTTTCAGAATACAATAAAAAGCCTAATGGCCGTTTTTGATGGATTCCTTAACATTATTGATGACATCGTAGTATATTCCGTCAGTGAAGAAATGCACCTATGTTGCCTTTATACCATTTATCACTGTCTCCATAACAACAGGGCCGCTCTACACTGTGAGAAGAGTGAATATTTCGAACCTACACTTGAGTTTTTCAGATACATCTTTGATTGGCAAGGCATGTGATCCCCAGAAAGTCAGTGACATTAAGACCACCCCTTGCCAAACTCAGTCTTTGAATAAGGCAGCTTTCTAGGTATGGGCAATTACTGCAGAGGTTTCATCACCCGGTTGGCCACACTCAGAGCCTCATCAAATCCAAAACACAATGGGAGTAGACCAAGATACACCAAACACCTTTCCAAAACACCAAAGATCCCTGTCTCAGGAGACCACCATGGCCTGCTTCAAGATCAAGAGGAAGACCAAAAAGCATGTGGGAGCCATCCCCTGCAGATTATGAGCCGTCCCGACCCAGATTCACACCTTAGGTCACATGTAATGGTGGCATATGCCTGCCACTTCATTACACCAATAGAACAGAAGTCTTCCCATATCGAAAATGAATCTATTGCTGTACTCTGGGGTATCCGGTATCGCCACCTTTATACCTAGGGGCACTGCGTTATGGTGCCCCTAGGTATAAAGGTATTTACTCACCAACCACAAGCTACTACTTCCTATCCTTTGTGAGTCTACTCTTCCTCCATGTATTTAGAAGTAGTTACTACAGCTATAAAGCTATGAACTAATCCTCTAGTTAAAGCCCGGAGTCCAAAATCTTGCTGGTTACCTCTCAAAACATTCACGTGAGGCCACAGTGTGAATGAGAGTGCAAATATGCAGAGTGCACAGAGGAACTCATGTATTTGATCATTGATGCAAATGCCCCCAAGGCAATCCAGGCAGATAAGATACTATTTGAGACAAAGCGATGTATCCATACAGGCTGCCCTCAGAGCCACCAAGTCAGGAGACTGGAGAAACCTTCTGCGACACCACAAACACCAAACCCTAGGTTTTCAGGCATGCCTACCGGCCAGAATGAACATTCACTGAGACACTGAGAACTATGTAATCATTCGAAAGACTCCTGCTATGAGGAGCGTTGCTATGGTGCCTGGCATCCTAATGGCTCATGAAGACCCTCAAGGGCTCATCAAAACCAAGACCAGGCTGAAGGAATGAGTGTGGTCTCCCGCTATTAACTGACATTTGGAGATGTTGGTATCAACCTGCATCAGGTGTAAGCAGCAGATTGAGGAACCCTCTCTCCACCAATCAACACACACAGGGGAGGAGCACCAAACCATGTATCAAAATGAGAGCAAATGTTTCCTCCCTGGCAAGAGACAAACACATTCCTGGTTCTTATCGATGTTATGTTCTGTTATGTTATGTTACCATTATTTATAATGCGTGACGTTCACCACAAAAGGCATTGTGGCGCTACTCAACAAAACTGAGGGAAGCCAAACTAAGAGATAGTTTTTCAGCACCTGACAGAAAGTAAAATGATTAGATATAACCCTAAGCACACAGGGGAGAGAGTTCCACAAAGAAGCAGCTGCAACAGAAAAAGAACATCCGCCAATCCCGCAAAATTTGAACCTAGGAATGGGGACAAGGCAGGCAGAGCGCTTTGCTCGCTCAGGAACATGAGAGCAAAATATTATCTGGAGATATTCGGCACCAAGACCATAAAAGCCATGATGCACTAAGCATAATGCTTTAAATTGAATGTGCTGGGCTACAGGAATTTCCGCAACACAGGGGACATTTGAGCGCAACTTGCATAGAAGTAAGCGACTCATTCTGCTGAATCTTGAAGAACCTGGAGATGTCACAATTGGTTGGTAGGATGAGCCAGAAACAAAGAATTACAATAATCGATAGAAAATTTAACCAAAGCGAAACCACAGGAGCACAAAGCTGCACAGGGATAAATGGAAGGACCCCGTGGATCAATGTTAGATGAAAATGGCCCCAATGACACACTGCATCCACTTCAGGCTCCTTTGACAATGAGTCAGATATTTTCATTCCCAAATCCTTAACTACAGGAACCGGGGAAGGAAAGGAATTTAGGGAAGATGACCAAAATGCAGGGTTCCAGAAGGAAGACGCATAGGGAAGGCCGGCCCACTGTCCCATTTCAGTTTTGTCAGCATTTAACTTGAGCCAGTGGTTGCCCATCCATTCTGGCACAGCCTCCAGACAACTCCTGAACCTGACTGCCACCTCGGGAAGGTACAAGTCAAGGCGAACCAGTATCCGAGTGTCATCTGCATGTGAACAGCAAAGAAAGCCGTGGGAGAAGATCAGTTTGGTCAGAGGTTGAATATACGCGTTGAACAATTCTAGGGAACTGGCAGACGCTTGAGGAACACCACAAGTGGGCCATAGGCTTAGAGCAAAAAGGTGGAGGAGAAAGAGTTTGACAGTGATCCGAAAGAAAAGAGGAAAACCAGGAAAATACTGTACCAGAGAGTCTAGCCCCCATGAGGCGATTGAGCAAGATATATTGGTCGACAGTGGCAAAGGTGACAGAGCGTTCAAGGAAAAGCAGCGCCCCAACGCCATCTTGATCAAACATCTGTACCAGATGGTCCACAATGGAAACCAGTACACTCTTGGTTCAGCGTCCTGGTCAAACACCAGACCGTGAGGGATGGAAAAACTTTGATTTTTCAAGGGATGAGCTAAGCAGTGGACAGAGAAAACATTTTAAGAGCTTCAATAAAAATGGGAGAGGAGAGATGGGGTGAAAGTTGGTGGGAACAAGAGGGTCCAAAGACGGTTCTTCAGCAAGGGTATGACTGTAGCATGTTTAAGGGAAGTTGGAATCTGTACAGTTTGAAAAGGAAGCATTCACTGCTTCCATGAGCAAAGGGGCAATCTGTGGCAAAATACCCTTAAGAATACCAAGTGGGATGGGGTCCATAGGGGACATGGGTTTCAATGTAGAGACAGCCACTATGATATCCTCAACAGAAAAAAAGGGAACATTGACCATAAATTGGTAGAGGCCGAAATGATCGCTGTAATAGATGGAAGTTGCAACCTGAATCCAGACAAAAGGATGCCTGAACATTTTTTAATCGATCTTCTCCACAAAATAAACAGAGTCACAAAGACGCTGAGAAGACGGGATGGAGTCAGGTGAAACAGAAGATAGGGAACGCAGTCTTGGATAACTCTTCAGAGTGGATAATAGATGCTTCTATGCGTCATGAGAAATAGGCCCGTTTCACTGTACAAATTCTTACTTTAAAATGTTTAAGAGGAGCCAGACAATCACCCACCACCGCAAAAGTTGAAGATAGAGTACCAAAATCCATTAACCTGGTGTCAGCATGGTGCACCTTGATCTGTTCGACAATGTCCTCCTTGTACAATGAGAGCCTTTGAGTTTTACTGTCTACTCGGTCATTGACTCTAAGACTAAAATCACTGGCAATCAAAAGAAGTGCGTGCCAAAGGTGAAGATCAGCCGTGAGGTCAAGAAAAGCATTGCAAGACATTGGATCGAAGCAGGGAGGGCGATGTTCACTTTCGATAATCTGAAGCCGATGTGGTACAATTGCCAGTGCCATAATCCCGAAAGTGGAGAAGATTCTGGAAGCACAAGGGGTCAGGAACGAGTTGGAGACCAATAAAGGACACCCATTAAGTAGGACCTTGTCATCACGAGAAATATTTCAGGAGCTTGAATCTGCCGACCGCGATAAAGAGTGGAGTTGTGAAATGAGGCATTAAGTGACCAGTGGTAGGTCCAATTCTCACCCTTTTTTTGTTTAAAAATTAAAACTTGATTGTAAAGTGTGCAATTCTCTATCTGACAGGGGCTCTTTGGCAATCACTGATAGTTTCAAATATTTATTGTAGATTTCATTATGTCAAATGAACCATAAAGAAAGAAACATTATAAGAATGTAGAAGTGCTGCTACCTCCTGAAGAATGTCCTGCACTGAATAGCCAAGTGAGCAGAAATGTGTGCAATTTGGTGCTGACACAAAAGCCATTCAAGCTGTGTGAAAGTCATACATGTTGTATAATATTATATAATTGAGTAGTGCTGGGATTTTGTAAACACACCCCACAACTTGTGGTGGTAAATGATAGGTTTTTCACGGTGTGACAAGGGTTATGTGGAATTTTATTCTAGATGAAAGAGTTGGATGAATGTATGTATTATTGATCACATTTATAAAGTATTTCGTTTTTAATGATTGGACAATAAATGTGTACTTTTATGGTCTTTAAAATGCCTCAGATGGTCTGTAAGTGCGTTTCCACTGATCTTATTTCAGGTAGTTAGAACGTTTTCCCCAGTACCAGTCTATGTTGTCGATTACATCCTATGACATTGCGAAGAAGAGTAAAATGCCCTTTGATGTAATTTCCTGTGATATCATTTGGTGTTTGATGTCTGTTGTCGGACACCTGGCATTTTGTTGAATTGATTTCTCTGGGCCTGTTGGGAAATACAAAATAGAAAACCATACAATAAAGATGGTGGGAGGAGATCAGCTAAAACACTGAATTATGGGAATGTTAGTCAAAGTACCAAAGTGTCCAGAAAAGATGGTGAGAGTCTCCAAAAAGAGTGTGACGGAAGGAAAGCAGAGGCAGTACATTCTGGAAATTGTAGTGAAAGTAGGCAAGTGTCTAATAAAGACCGTTAAGAAAAGGAATGCCTTCTAGAAAACATACTCACAGTACTACAGCGCCCATACAGACTCTGAGAAAAGGCAGCATCATCTTCAATCAATTTCCCGCCTTCAGCAAAAATATATGCTCTACAATGGGCAGCTGCATTATAACACTAAGGGCCGCAGTACAAGTTTGGCGGTATTTTGCACGTAAATCCGCCATAATACCTCCAAATGGAAATGACCATTGTCGCCACTTGATCCTACGGATTTACCGCAGGATTACAAGTGGTGGTATGGTGGTGTAAATCACCATTTGTGGAGTCTATAGGACTCCATGAGGATTAGTAAGAATTAACACTGGTGGAACCTCTTCGAGTGGTAATTGTGCCGGTTGTGACGATAAGGTGGCAGAATTCCCCACAGCTTATTGCTGGAGTAAAATCCTACACCTCCCACCAAGCCTGTAGTACGGCTTTGCAGTAATGCTGCGGTAATGGAATTACTGCCACGTTACTTCTGTTTTTACCGCAGCTCCATACTTATAATGAGGCCCTAAATGTTCGGTGCAAAACTCTCCCAGCACTGGAGATGAGCCATGTAATCCAAACGTTGTTACAGGCTTTGATTCTTTCCAAACTGGACCATTGCAACAAGCCCTCAACAGTAAGTCAAGAGAATGCAGCTCATGCAAAATAGGGCAGGACCTCTAATGTGTTGCTGGAAGAACCATGAGCATATAAGCAGAGCACTCATAAATCTAGACTGCCTGGCCTGTCAACACTGCCTCGCCCGGAGCACTTAGAAGTCTACACTGCCTTGCCTGGAGCACTCATACGTCTACACTGCCTCGCCTGGAGCACTCATACGTCTACACTGCCTCGCCTGGAGCACTCATACGTCTACACTGCCTCGCCTGGAGCACTCATACGTCTACACTGCCTCGCCTGGAGCACTCATACGGCTCGGCTGCCTCGCCGTCCCGAGAAGAGTAGAGGTTAAATTCGTTACCATCACCAGGAGAGCATCTTTTATGACCGCTCCAAAATATTTGCCTGACCGCCTGTGCAAATACATCCAAAGGAGTAGGTCTGACACTAAACTTGCCCACAGAACCTTCAAACCTAGGAGGTTTGGAGAAAAGAGTCTGGAGCAGCAGGGTCTAAGATGTGGAATGTGATCCCGCAGGAACAGAGACTGCAACCAGGCCTCCTGAAATTCAGGAATGGAGTAAACGCCCTCCTCATTAGAAAATAATTCCCAAAAGGCAGCTACCAATTATCAGGAACACTCCAATCTCTTACCAGGAACTGGCGCCTTCTTGATTCATCAATGTTAAATAGTAGGTCTAGAAGGTGGGGAGTTTGCTCTCCTGTACATGAACACTCTTCCAGGTGATCCATCCCAGCCAGTCCTTTGTTCCCCTTTACCCCAAATGTTTCTGCAGGCACACTGAAGTATCAATGGCAGTGTCACTTTCTAAAACAGTAAATAAACAAGCAAATAAATAAATAACTAAATAAAATGGGCCAGTCTTGTGTTAGGTGGACTGACAGCGCCAGAGTTTCTTCCTGGTATACAAATACCCACAAGTATCAGTCCCTAATGCGAGCCAGACCTGGGCTAAATTGGCCAAAGTACAAAAGATACTAACCTGGTCCTTCTTTTGGGTCCAAGCACTTAAATCCACAGTTATAGCAGCACTTCTGGCATGCTGGGCAGTCATAATCGGTTTTGCACTCTGGCGGGGGTATCTCCATGGTACATCTATATGGATCTGGACAGGTTCCATATTTCTCTGTAACAAATAAATCCATATTTTAAAATCTATTACAGCTTTAAAACAACAGCCTATTGATTGAAATGCTGGTCATTATACAGTTGCAAAACAAAACCGTCCGTCGATACTGTCATAATATAACAACATAATACATGTGTCCCTTTTATAACCTTAACACAATTACTACTTCTTGATTACACCAATGAAGAGGCCAATGTCGCAAACATCAGAATGTGTTTAGTTAGGCTGCTGGGCATTTGTTAACCACGCTTCTTCCATTTAAAGCTGGTGGTATTTCCTCTAGAAATGGAGGAATTACCGCTTGCATGTTTACCACCTGTGGTAATTCCTCCAGTCCCCAGTGGAGTACCTTGGGACATAATTATGGGGAATAACAATGACTCGGAAATTGGAGATTCTTACTTCAAATACGACTGCAGTGTCAGTAAACGATTTTGTTGGAATTTGTGTAAATCGTAATGAGGCGGACTGTAGAATAGATTATTTCCTGACTTTGAAGTGGTTCACAAAGAACTTCTGCATTTCAGACATCGATCATATGGTGAGTTTCCACCGTGCACCAGTAATCTTTCCGCTGCGTTGAATTACACACCTGACATCTTTTACATTATTTTTATTTATTTATTTGTTTATTTTTGGTTTGTCATAAACCTTTACAAACCTTCACAACCTTATTTCAGTGAAACCAAATATAGCAAGTTATAAATACACATTTCAATAAAACACAATAGAATTTCATACCTGAACTTAAAATATATATCTATATTTCATTTCGTAGCATAAACTAAATTATTATTTTTTTTAAACACAATTTATTGGCATTTCATTGAACTTGTTACAGTAAACAGTAAGCAGTAGGGCGTAGCATAAAGATAAATATAGAAAAAGCAGAGCATTTGGGGTTGTAGGCGTTTTGTTGCACTGTGATGTTTCATGCACCGCCCCGAGTTAGGGTTTGTGAGTTCTTTTAATCCGGGTACCCTCTGAATGCTGAAGTCTAGACCTTTGCTCTCCCTTACAGTGTTCACTTCGCCCTATTTGGAGAGATTTTCTCTCCTTTTCGTTACCTTTAACCCCCAACATAATATCCCTTTCGCCCCTCCCCCCCAACTGTGAGTTGCTCCGAAGTGTTTCGTTCTGGTTGGCCCTGCCAGTCCTGTGCCATGGCATTGACGTGAGGTCTCTCTGCCCAGTTGTCCAAGCCCACTGTGGGTAGTACGCACTGGCCTTGTGGGTGTTTGGTCGTTTGGTGCTTGTCCGACCCATTTTGTGTAGGTGTCTGTGGCCCCCTTAGGCGTACTAATCTATGAGTTCGCTGAATCTAGCTGCTCTGGAGGGGTTGGAAGTTTGTTTTTTGGCCATAGCCGCCAGTTCCAGTCTGCATGTTTTCGCCAGTAGTTCTGTGCGGTCAGATTCCAGCAGGTAATTAGTGTTTTTCCCACTGTGAATAGGAGTAACCCCACAAGTCTATGGGTTAGGGGGTCTTTGTGCCAATCATCTGCCCCAGCCCCCAGCAGCATCTCCCGGGGCGTGAAAGCGACTGCGGCCCCATCGATTTTCTCTGTCTGTGGACCATGCAGATACCACAAACACCAGCCCCGGCCCCCTGCGAGGTGGAAACTGAGCACCACTTGAATGCTTTCTCCCACCTACGCACCTTCTACCAAATGACGATACCAAACAATAATGGACGCAACCACTCCCTCGCGCATTCCTGGACCGAGGACTTGGGCACCCAGATTGAGGTCTCGGAAATCCTGTAAAAATATGTAGCCATACCCCTAATCTCTGTCAACCTCAAAAACAGAGAGATCCAACACAAAATTATACAACGTTTATACTATACCCCCACAACACTATATCAAATTGGAGTTGCACACACAAACAAATGCTGGAGGGAATACGGGTCCCTAAGCACGACAGGCCACATTTTATGGCACTGCCCCAAAGCATAAACTAAATTTATCCCCAAATACACTAAACATCGTAAAAGTACAATCCATTTCTACTATACATAAAGCAAGGAACTTCACTGTTTCAGTTACAAATTATATTTTGTAAATAGGCCACCAAAATACCTCAACACCCATTAACATAGATCACAAACAGTCTTCAGAAAAGTAACAACTCGTATAGTCAGAATTGAGGTATTGTCATGTAGATTTCTATACCAAATTCGATCTCTGTCTACACAAGCAGTTACAGGCATACATTGTACAAAATAGTTAGTTCTATGATTTAGCAGACTAGGGCAAGTAAGCAGAATGTGTTGTAACGTTTCTTCCACACCCTCCTGTTTACAAAATCTGCACCATTTCCAGTCATCAGCTATTTTATTTCTAATACTAAGAATTTGATTGATATGCATAACGTTAATCCTAAATCTCATGAACTCATTTCGTATACTCCTGGATGGTTACTTCATCAGGTATCTTTCCATTTCCGGATAAAATTTCCTAAATGAATGTGCCCGATCGTAGAGCTTAGAGTTAGCTACTTTACTCATAGTCATAGACCAATCATTCCCTCGTGTAATTAGTTTCAAATTATTAGGTTTATTTAGCAGTGAACGGGTGGCCATTCCCAGATCCCCTAACGTTTTCTCAACCTCCATTTTCAGTTTATTCATGAATGAACAAGATGGATCCCTACCTGTACATGTACATAAGTCGTTTCCGCAGGTCAACATACACTTCCTCCATAATAAAAGTATTTTTCCGATTACCATTGAGTGTAGTGACTGAAGACCAAATTCGTATCGTATTATCTCAATTGGCACGCATTTAGGTAGAAAAAACAAGATGTCCCTCCATAAAATACCTTCCAAGACCTTCAGATATTCCATAAAAGTTGAGGCGAAAAGTTCTAAGCCGTAGATCAACCTCAGTACTACTTTCATGGTGTAGAATTCCTTTAGTGGGTTCATTGAAAACTTTCCAAATTTTCTTTCTGTCGCATTTGTCGCAAGGCCACTTCTGTTTTTACCTTCAATTGATTTTTAATTAGTGAAGCTGAACCAGTACCAGAAAGGCAGTACCCAAGATACTTAAATGCACTTTGAGATTTGATATGATTCCCTTCACAGTACCAGGTGTAGGTACCTTGCCATTTGTTGAGTTTTCGCATGCAAATGATTGTCGTTTTGGTTGCATTGTTCTTCAAATGGAGTTGAGATATACATTTCTCCAACTCTTTAATAAGCCGTTGCAGCCCCACTTTTGTGTTGTCTAGTAATAGAAAGTCGTCCGTCCGCAGACGCAAGCCAAGGTATGCAGACATTGCTCAGTTTAGGCGATACCAAACCCTTATTAGCAAATGCCGCTTCAGCTCCACTAACATACAGGTTAAAAATTGTAGGTGCAAACATGCAGCCTTGACGAAGGCCATTCATGGTCTCAATCTCAGTTGACAGTCCACCCTCAGAGTCTAATTGTATTACCAACCGTGTATCCGTATACAATGCAATTACAATTTCTAGAAGATGATTCGGCATTTCTAATGCATTTAATTTTTTTCATAAGGTTGGCCTGTCAACCAGATCGAAGGCCATACTGAGGTCCATCGATGCCACAAAAGTAGGTCTCGCTCCTTTTAAAATTGATTTACTTTGCAGACATCTGAGAATAAGCCCCCCACAGTCAGTACCACACTTTATGTTTAACCCTATTTGTTTACAGTCCAACATTTGGTTGTTCAACCAACACCATTGAAGCAAACATTTTGGATTCAGGATCCGCAATTGCTATTGGTCTGTAGGTTTTAAGGGACATACGAGATCTCTTTTTAAAAATTGGCAGGACGATTGAAACGCTCCAGGATTGAGGAATAGTTTTAGATAGCAATATATCCTTAAACAAAATGCTTAAAATTCTATCCAATACCGACGGTTAGATTTCAAATTGTTGTTAGTGAGATGGTTGGGGCCGGGAGCGCCTGAATTCTTAGATTTAATTATTAGACCTCTAACCGTCTCCACTGAGCATTGTATTGGCCAATCCAGATGTGCCTCACCTGCCTCCAAATAAGTCTGATCCCCAGCTTTATATATTCACAGTGCCCCAGCCAGACCTCCTCAGGGAGTGGGTTCACCACTATTTCTTCTTGTGTTCACTCTAAGCTGTTAATAAGGTGCCAGAAGTTGGATGAAGTCGTACCCCTCAGAGCCATCAGCATTTTTCCCCCCGTCTAGTTGAGCTGTCCTACTCCGATGATTGATCAGCCAATTCCTATAGGACTGTTTGATTTTTGAAATTCTTTCCTATGTTTCAGGATCTTGGCTGCCTTGATTTTGGAGTCTACGCACCTCTTTTTGCAAATGTGCATTCTGTTCGTGGACCTCGTGGTCTGAGCAAGGATTATGGGGTTTGTTGGTGCCTCCCCTTATTAGCATCTGTCCCTCCATGCTCCAAATCTGGTTGCTAATATTTCATTAGAAATTTTTCACAGAATATATGTGCATGCAATGACTCAGCAGCACACTGTCATATTCACGTATCATGGTGGCTGTAAACCTCTGTGTTTTCTTATAGGACAACTTAATTCTGTTCCCTTTGGGGTTTATCAGAATACCGTCATTGTACACACTAAATTTATCCTGCTGGACCTTAGTTTCAATCTCCATAGCTAACATACAATGATCGCTGGCTGAAACTTCTTTTACTTCGAACTTCACAGGATAATTACTCAGTTTTGCCGAGAGAAAAATGTAGTCAATTATAAATGTACAGCCCCTTGCTTTCCAGGTAAAGTGACCATTGTACATCAGTTCCAGACCCCATAAATCGCCAGAGGATACCCCTTAATTTGGAATTGCCTCCCCTCGGAGATGATGTATCCCTGTTGGAATACAAATCATCCCCAACAACCCTGTCCACCAAACAGTCGGCATTTAGATCACCCACGATTATTATTTGGCCCCCTCAATTATCTTGGACCCAACAGTCAATGTCATGTCCCAAGCTAATTAACACATTCTCCAACTGCAGCTTGGTGAGCACGTTTGCGTTCCAGTAAACATTGACTATCAACAAAGGGTAAACACTCTCTGAACAACGTTAATAATAATGCTGACCCTAAATCTTTAGTGGAAATTTTCAACACTGCCATGTCCCAAGCTTTGGACTCCACCGCCCCTCTAAAAATGCGCAAAGCCAGACAAAATTCCCACCTTAATGCATGGTTCACACCTCAATTTAAAGAGTTAAGACTACAGAAAAGTAAACCGCAAACTATCTGGCACCACTCCCCGACTACTGTCAATAAGGCTAAATTAACAGAACTCTCCAAACACTACAAAAAAGTAATAACCAATACAAAAAAATATATATTCAATGATAGAATTGCAAAAGCTAGTTCCAATACTAAGGAACTCTTCTCTATCCTCTGCGAAATGGAAGCCCCAACTCCACCGGCAGACACTATCCCTAAGGACAAGCCATGGTGCACTTCAATTCAAAAAGCCCTCCTAAACAAAATCACTACTCTCCAACAGAAAAACAGAAAATAGCAATTAAAAAAGACTCTCTGCCCCCCTATGAGCAACAACCATCCCCTGACACAGGGCATAACACAACTACACCATTTACCTTTAAAGAAATCTCTATTCTTGATATGGAAAAAATCATTCTGTCTCTAAAAGCATCTAACTGCAAGGGCGACAGCTGCCCGGCACAAATTATAAAGGATGCGGCTAGAGACCTTGCCCCATTCATCTCCAAGCTCAAAACCAATGCAGTACCCAATAACCTCAAAGAATCCTGGGTCCTCCCCCTGCTTAAAAAACAATCACTAGACCCTACCATCCCCACTAACTATAGACCGATTACCACTGTCCCCTTTCTACTTAGAATTATTGACAGAGTAGCCTATATTCAAATTCAGATATATCTAGAAGCTAATCACCTACTAGGATCACGACAGTCTGGCTTCCGCCCACTCCACGGTACAGAAACTGCCCTGCTAGACCTCAAGACTCAAATTGACGAGTTGAAGGACAAGGGACAAACAGCTATGCTACTTCTCCTGGACCTCTCTGCAGCGTTCGACCTAGTGGATCACGCAGTCTTATGCAATCATCTTAGGTCGGTGGCGCACTTTTCAGGGGAAGCCATAGCCTGGGTCCAATTCTTCCTGGCCAACAGGACAATGTGAGTCTTCTCCCCACTAACGGCTGCTGACCCAACTCAAATGTCCTGTGGAGTACCCCAAGGATCCTGTGTCTCACCCACTATGTACAACATCTTTACTAAGCCTACTAAGCCTTTGTTCGACAAATTGGACAGACTGGGTATCACCTACACAAATTATGCAGATGATATCCAGATCCTCTTTCCCCTTTTCGGGCAACTTTTTGGAGGACACAGCCTTAGTAAACAGAGTTTACCTCCTCATTCAGGCATGGATGGCATCTCATGGCCGCTGCCTGAATGACGATAAAACAGATACTAATCCTAGGCTCTGAAACCAACATAAAAAGAACTTAGCCCTAGCTAGACCATTCCTCTCCATCCCTCTCCACCTCGAGTTGCATCACCCTGGGCAATGCCCTTGTAATGTCGAGATTAGACTGCTGTAACGCTCTCTACTCAGGCGCCAACAAAAACATCATCGACAAAATACAAAGAATGCAAAATAATGCCCTAAGAGCAGCCCTGAATATCCCTAGGAGAGAACACATTTCAGATGCTAGAAGAGAGGTTCATTGGCTAAACATATCTGACAGGATCTTCCGAAAAACAGCCTCCCTTACCTCCAAATGCTTAAACAACTTAGCCCCATCCAACCTTGCTGAAAGGATAAATAGAAGATCGTCCACACGTCCAACAAGAGCAGCCAATGCCCATACCCTTGAAACTCCTAGATTTAAACGTGTCACAGCTGGAGGATCTAGCTTCCCAGTTATTGCAGCACAAACCTGGAATGCATTACCGCATGACCTCAGAAAGGAACCACCATATCCTAAATTTAGACTCAATGTTATTAAATGGCTACGAACGAATGACTGTTAGATTACTTTGTCGTTACCTTACACTCCTGTCTCTGCTGCATGCCTTTTACCGTGATTCCTTCCGTCTGCCACTGTAACTATCCCGGCAGCAACTATGTTCCAACTGTTTTGTATATTATATACTTCTCTGTACACATTCTGTAACTAAGCTTAAGTTGTCTTGACCTCTACTGCGCCCGGCTACCTAATGGGTTTGGCGCGCAATACCAAATAAACAAACAAACAAACTAACCATCCCCCACCCCCACATGGCAAATCAATACTAGGAACGATTGAATGTTACTCCATCCCCCGGTTTTTACAATAGACTAGGTGTCTTCGGAAGCCAGAATTAAGCCTCCTTTTAGACGACCCTTCACCCCATTCAATGCACATATTTCCTCCACTGTGAATCCCTCCCAACACAACTTTGCCGTAGCCCAGGTTTCCTGGAGTAGAATAAAGTTGTAAATTAAAAGCTCATTCATAAGATTCTCATTGTTCCATAGATGGTAGCAGCCTCTGGAGTTCCAACTTAACAATCGCATATTGTGACTGCATGTTAGAGTGGTTTTCCTAGCTGTTTCAATGTATTGATCTCATCCCGTAGGGATAAAGACAGCTATCTCCAGTCCTGTTTGTCCGAAGCATCTTCGTGTCTAGAGTTGGCTGGTTCATCATTTTGTTCCTGAGGATTCCCATTTGTTTTATAGCGCCCACCCCCTCTTGGCTCAAATTGAGGTGTAGGTGATTTAAATGGGAAGAGATCAAAGCCTCTTCGCTGAAGTGTTTCTGACTCTTTCATAAGCAGCGATCTAACCAGAGGGCAGGGTATGACTAATCTTACAAAGTCAAATCTATACGTGTGGATATAGTCAATCAATTGTAGATCCGCCGAAGATATTAAGCTCAACTCTGGAATTGATGCAAAAAGAGAAAGGATATAAGGCCTGTTCAATGATTGATTCATACCTTCCCTAAACAGTGAGCACATTATCAGACCCGGTTGTTCAGGGTAAACTGGATTTCTTAACTCATTCAACGTTCCCCATGCCTACTTCCCTCGTTTCTCCCCCTCTCTCAGTATTTAAACTGTGAGACTCAAATTTGGTTCCATTAACTGCAGCATGTGCACTGGTGATTTTATAACCATCAGTTAATTTGTGTTGTGTTGTGTAATAGCAAATCACTCTTTCTCCTTTAGTTGTTGATTCTCCATCATAACCCCTGAACAGCTCTTAACAACTCTTCTACATTCATTTGGGGCTCTATGGGAGATTGGTTTATTGTCTCGTTAGGCTCTTTAGGCACTGTATGAAAGGGCCCCTTTAAATCCAGGCCACAATTTAGATCTGCTACCATGGTCATATTGGTGAAAGGGTTTGTGTTACATATGCCCTTATCCTCATGGCATAGTCCTTCATTGACTGTATGGTACTAGTGATCTTTGTTCCAGAGACAGATAATCAGCCGCCACCCTCTCAGCCTCCTCAGCCCCACTAGCACCAAATCTGTTGTTTACGGTCTCACCATCACCGATACTCCATCCTGATTCGTGTTCCTTACCTATATTGTTAGCCGGGTTTTTAAATATTTCAAAGATCCAGATTCAGGACTGAAATCTCTGCACTGGCTCCCAGTGGCTCCGAGGATTAAGTTCAAAACCCTCTGCATTGTCCACAAGGCATTCTGGGGCCCGAATACCTTCAACTCTCTCTTCCTAAATATCTTCCTTCTCGACATCTTTGCTCATCCTCCTCCAACTCCCTCAGGGTCAGTCGCTTCTCCCAGCAACGAGTTGGTGTTAGATCTCTCTCTTTGGCAGGGGCCTCCCTCTGGAACAGCCTTCCTGCCTCCCTGAATTTTGAGGAGCACCATCTCCGGTTCCGAAAGCACCTCAAAACCTTCCTCTTTGCTTCTGCCTTCTCTCTCCCTCTCCCCTGTTGAATTCCTGGATGAAACTGCACTGGTTACCTGGCCACCCTTTCTGATCTCGGGCCCAGGCCCCGGCAATTGCACACCTGCACCGCCTCCCTTGCAAGGGATACTGTTATTCTGTATCGCTACAGTCCCCCTACCAGCACTTATGTCTGCTCTTACCTTGCACTTGCCACCATCTGGATGTTTTATTATTTTATTGATCTACTATCCCATGTACTGCACTTTCCCCCTCCCCTCCCCCACATACATTTACCTTTCCCCCTCCCCATGCACTTGCGCGATCTGACTGACACCTGGCCTAGTAAAATCTTTGTCTGTCTTCGCCTTGTTACCCCTCCCTTGCCTCGTCGCGCCTCAAAACACTTGTGTATAGGTGCGGTATAAATATCATATATCATAACATATCATGTCATTTAGACCAATTTCCAAATTCTTCAACTGTTTGACAATATTTGAAGGATCTTTTTTCCTTTTTCATTATTTCATACATACCCTCCTCCCCTTCAAAGTATTCACTCTGAGTAGACTGTTCAGAAGAATTTAGCCTCGGGCGCATTTGTTAAGTCTACTCTTATCATTGGAGGGTCTGGTAGGGCGAGCACTCTGAGCCTTCATGCCCATACGTTCACCTCAATCAAATGTACAAATCCAACATCCCTCAAAAATGTTTGGGATGTTTTGTTTTCTTAATTATTTTTTTTTGTTTTATTTTTTTTGTGCCTGTTTTTTGGCCCCTTTATTATTTATTTTACAGGGCCATTCCCCAGGCACTGATGCTCTATCTTTCTTCTGCACACTTTGGTTGGGATCACTTGCCTTAATCACTGCATCCTCTAAACTGTTTGCAACAGTTAATGGGTCCCGAGTTTCAATTGCCATCCACTGACCTGGGTGCGGACTTACATCCTTTATAACCCCCCCCCCCCCCCCCCACATCAGCTGGTAGCCTATCGATGTTCCCTGTCTGAAACCCTGGATTTCTCCTCTGCATAGTTAGTAAAAATGAATCAGCTAGTCTGGAGGGTAAATCTTTGGCATCCTTAGCTATCTTAATAAGGACTTCCGTCAAGATTGCTGTATTAAAGATGCCCAGCATCGTAGATAACTCCCCTCCCCATCCCCACTCGTAGATGGTAAACCAAATCTTTATGAGGGTTCTCGGATATAAAGATTGATGGTGTGTCAATATACGGGTCTTCGGAACCAAGGCCCTTTATTAGTTGGGGATTATCTGATAGATAGAGACTGCATGGATTTGCTCCATTAATTGGGTTAGCATTTGAGTAACCGGAATTCTGCTCTTCCATATATAGGGGTTGGGATGCATATGTTTCTATATCTGTATTTTTTTATTGAACAGAGCAGTCCTGGGCACACTTTAGCAACTCCTCCTCCTCAGCACATGGTAAAGGGAGGGGAAGTGCTGCAGTCCGCGCCAGGCTAGCTTGTCGCGTGCTCACCTCAATAAAGAAGTCTGCCCTGGGCCTGGCTCCTTCCTGATCAATGGGATTTTATTTCTCTTTATATTCCTTTACACCGTACTTATACACAAAGAAAGAAAGAGCAAATCAAAATAATTAACACTTTAGACCCACTTCATGTACTTTGTAAATCCCACTGCCCTGAGACACCCGAACAGGCACCAGTTACCTCACTTGCGGTGCTCACTTGGGGCGCGCGCAAACCGCAGTGAAGTAGGCGAACAGGCGTCTAGGGGCGGGGCAACAGTAACATACTGCGTGATGACTGCAAAAGAAACCAAAAAAACACACTGTCACGTTACGTTATAAGTCCAGTGAGCTACTGAAGCACTAACGTCCGTGTAGGTTTCACCTCCGTACTTTGTATGCCACTTCCTCTTACGCACGCAACCTCCAAAACACCAAAGTTACAGAAAATAGCGACGAGCTCGGTCCAACACGTCCTGCCCTGCCATACAGCTACCTCACTTGCGGTGCTCACTTCAGGTGCGTGCGAACGGGCGCGCGCCAACTGCAGTGAAGTAGGCGAACAGGGTCCTAGGGGCGGGGCAACAGTAGCATAATGCATGATGACTGCTGCAAATTCATTCCCAAGTATCCACGTCCGTGTAGGTTTCGCCCTTGTACTTGGTATGCCATTTCCTCTTACGCATGCAACCTCCAAAAGTCTGTCCAAACTCCAAAGTTACAGAAAATCGTGACGAGCACGGTCCAACACGTCCTGCCCTGCCAAACGGCTACCTCACTTGCAGTGTTCACTTTGGGTACATCTTTTAAATATACATTCATCCATTATGAAAACTGAAGAAACAAGGGTCAATCCAGCTAATGACAGTAAGAGCTTTTGTGTACTTGACTTGACCAAAACTAAAATACGAGCTCAAAGATCTTGAAGACTTAAAAGTGCTGTGTACAGGATTACCGCATGGAAATTACCACCAAATACAGACATGATAAAAAGCATGAAATGCAGAGATTGGATCAGGAATTTGGAATCTGAATCCAGTTCAAGGAGATCCACTTTGGAGTCACAGAAACACCTCAATGAGAAACCTCTCAGCCAGAGTCAGCTACCTGCAATCAGTGCTCCCAATTGCTCCATTATTAACATTGTTTCCAAACATGCACTCTTCACTGCATACTTTCCTCTGACATACACAACCTCTAAGTCTAGCACTTTGGAAGTTGCCTTTGATATTTGGTGGGATAGATGTTCCTAAATGTAAGAAACGCATCTCAGCGTTCATGGCTGGCCACAGCTATACAATGATTCATGATGGTTTGATTAAGGCAGAATCATCATAGAATTCCTATTTAGGACCTAAAACATGGATTGCTACAGAGGACCACCTTAAACAGCTCAATGAGTTCTTACATGATTTCTGAATAGGGGTCTCCTGGAAATTGGAGATAGACACATACTTCTTTACCAAATCCCCATTTGGGTCAACCATGCAATCAAGGTCAATGAAAAGATGGTAGTTTGACTAAAGTAGTATTTGTTGGAAATCAAATAGGACCCTGATTGTGGCAGATTTCTTTCTGATAATGGAAACCCCCTGGAATTGTTCAGTAATTTAATTGAAAGGAGTCTGTCTAAAAAGTAGGTCTAGTAAAAAGCCTTACTATCATTAAAAGGCCTGTGCTTCAAAAAGTGGTGTTAGTGGTTTCTAATCAGGTGAGTCCGTCGGCCTAGAGGTGGAGTAAGAGAATCAATGGCATCCATGTATAGACACCTATGCATACATTCTGCTGTGCAGCTCCTATTGACGTGCCAGCAGTTGATAGACAGCATTGCCACCTTTCGGTAAAAGTCAATGGGCCTGATTATGAGTCAGCCGGTATGGAAATAACCGTGGCGGTAAATCTGCCACCACCGTTGTTTCCATACCGGGTGATCTCGAGTCCTGCAGACGGAGGTGTCATTCCCACCAGATCTGACCTGGCGGGCTTAACACCACCCGCCTGCAGGGGGACCTGGAAACACCTGCACCATCACAAGATGGTTCCAGTGTTGTCAGTCTAGAAATCTAATTCGAGACCGCAAACGTATTTTGGTGGCCGTGGGCCAACCGTCTCATGCACGATACGACAGAATATAGGTTTTCGAGTGTTCTAATGAACAGCCATTTTGATGTAACAAGAATCGCCATTTTGTTTTCTAACCATTGCACATTGCTTTCTTTTCCTATTGCTTTGCAGTATATTTTTCGCTTACACTGCTCGACTGAAGAACAATGCTGTCTGTATATGAAAAGGACAAGGCCACAGGGCCGAGAGGATAACAAGAGTTTCACTGAAACACAAACGTAGGCAGCGCCAGGAAGAATGCCCGGCTCCCTCCTTAATGGAGCCTTGAAGCAGAGCCGCAGGGTATTTAATCATTTCACAGCTGCCAGCCAGTCTCGTTATATGGTAGAATATGTTAGAATAATACCGCTAAAGGCTTGAATTATGCTTTTCTAACTGCCCCCCTTTGCTGAGCCCGCTAAGAGCATGTCGGCTCCCAGGACGCGAATAGCCCCTGATAGATAGCAAGGTTCGGAATGTAACCCCCTCTGCATGTAGCTCGCTTCCAAGAACAGAAGCGCCTTGTTCTATTCAATAACCGAAAGATGCCTATGCACTCACAGATTGCAAATTGTTACTAGAATAGATGTTTGAAGGTGTCATAGTGACCGGAGATGTCCATCGTCACACCAAGTTCAAAGAAACCCAATGAAGAGGGGTGTTAACCATGACATAGCTGATTGTATGATATGCATTTTGTATATATGTAACTGATGTACGTAATTCGCTCTCTTGCGTCCCACGAGGTCTAGAAATACACGTCGCGGGGCGTTGAGACAGAGTTGGCCAACTGAGACTTTTGCTTTGCAATAAAACCCTAGCTTTGGGAATACAACCTTGTGTCTGGCGTCTATCGTGTGTGGTGATTCGCCTTGTTTCCATAGACGTCAGGGTCCCCTAGGGGCCCCTTTCAGTGTTTCCACCTCCCCATTCCCATTGAGTCCTATAGGACTCAATGGGAATGGAGATTTACCGAATTCCGCCTCCGGAATTCCCAGGTCATAATCGGGTCGTAATGCCCCGGTAATTCCGGGAATCACAGAGACTGAATGGTAATACGAGTCCGGCGGTAACCTGCTGGAATTTCAGGCACGGTTATCGAAGGACTCGTAATGAGGCCCAATGTCATCAAAGAAAGACATGTTAAAAACAGCCTATATGTATTTTCCTTTACATGCCTACTGGCCTTAGGAAAATCAGATCAATAATGTACAGTTGTCGATTGACACAACTGGCTTTAGTAGCGCCAAAGCTACTACTCAGATAAAGTATAATATACATCTAAAAAAGCCCAAACCCACGCTTCAGCATCATGAGGTTCATTTCAAACGTGTAGGCCATGGTCAAAATATATTGGCAGCTTTTTATCTCCGTCATATCTGACGGCAGTACGTTAGCAGTGTCATGCGGCGCCGCTTCCGATGGTCACTTTGGCACCGGTGGAAGCGTATTACCTGTGTTCATGTACTCCCTTCCACCATGGCATCCTCTGCTGTCAGCAATGTTGCAGTCTTGCAGGAATCACCTGACTGCTTAGCTCCGCCCTACCCTTCAAGGAAGGCTCCTCAACCCATGGAACCCGGAATTCGTCGCGTTGCTACAATCAATAGCGAATGTTCTGCGAGTTCGAACTCTCTTCAAAAGATCTTTCTACTTACTTGTGTGTCAGCTAACCTCTTCCTTTTCTGTCCTCAGAGCTCTGCTGTTTCTCACGCTTCCAAATGCGGCCCTCGCCCGCTCCGTGATACTTCTGAGTTCTCGTGGAACAGGTAGCTATGGTTACAGGAACTCTGTACGAACCCTGCTAATACATACAAACACACATTATTTTGTTCCCCCTTAGATTAACCATCGCGATCCTCCGCGATTTCAGTTACTGTGCAGACAACCTCTCGGCAAGCACGTCACACACACCGGGAGGAAGCGCACAATCTCTCAGCCTCTTTCGCCCCATACCGTCTGGTAAGGAAGGATTCCTCCATTGCCAGATGTCTGCTTTTGCTTCACTAGGTATAACACATCGGTGGGAGTGGTTCATTTTAGATACTGGCGTCTGGACCGTACCTCTGTATCTTTCTAAATGTATGTGTTTACATAGGAATGACACGCTTCCTGTTCACCGCCCGCAAGGATATAGCAGTATTCTGGTAAACGCCTATTACTGGGGGTCCTTCAGAGGTGCTTAACGTTAGTGCTCCATTCTGACAGCCTTGTCTTCTCTTTTTGCTCACTCCTATTTAACCTTACCTCTTTCTTGCATATCCCTACAGTTACCTTTAACACCAGCGGACCCCCCAATAGAAGAAAGAATCAGTCATCCAGTAACTTCCGCTCCTGATCTCATTCAGTCGCCTCCACTTCTGAAGACCAGGGTTTTCTACCCCAGACGGTTTCCCTGGGGGATCTGGGTTCCTGCTACTGTTCTCTGGCGCTGGGGCACAGGGGGATTCACACCTTCTACACTGCTGTCTCTGATCCCGGTGATCCGGAAGGTTCGTTCATTGAATATTTATTACTGCTAAGATTACAGATAGCAATGCCTATAGATAACATGGATCAGACACAGCAGCTGATGGTGGCAGTACAATCCTTATTGGCCGAAGTCCAGGCCCTTAAAAAGAAAAATGCAACACTTCATCAGCACATGAGTCGATGCCATCAAAGCTCAGAGCTATCCCCGGGGTCGCTTCCTTGCGGCCGATTTGATGGAAATCCTCATAAACTCAAAGAGTTCATCGAGTCCTACACCATACAGTTTGCATTTAAGGCAGCTTTTTCCCCCTCTGATAGTAATATGACCGGCCCTGCCCTGACTTGGGTTACTCGCTTAGTTGTTTCAAATAACCCATTATTAGATGCCTTTCCAGCCTTCGTGAACAGCCTAAAGTCCATTGTTGGACGTCAAGAAATAACAGTGGCAGCCCAAGAGAGACTCTTAGATTTCCGTCAGGGTACGCAAGATCGCTTGACCTATATAACGGCATTCAAACAGATGGCCAACGATACCTCCTGGGCAGATGATGCCTTAATCACTCTCTTTAGCAGGGGGTTAAATTAAGAATTGAAGGACGAGATATCCCGGGTTCGCCGTCCCTCGAACTTGGCCGAGATGATAGCATTGACTATGCAATTAGACTACCGGGTTCGTAAAAGATACTCAGAAAGAAAAAAGTATTGTAATACTCGTTCCACATACGATCCTCCTTCAAAACGTCCGCTGCCGGAAAGGGAGCTCCTCCGGAAGAACCCATGCAGTTGGGTTCTGCTCAGGGTCCCTTGACCCCTGAAGAACGGGCCAGGAGGAAAACCCTCGTGCTATGTATGTATTGCGGCAGTAGTGCTCACGTATTGAGAGATTGTCCAGTAATACCTCCCAGAAGGTCGGGAAACGCAAGCGCCCGACCATCAGGGGAACTACGGCTCTGCAACCCTACACAAGTAACCCAATTTCTCTTTTTCAAGTTGCTCCGGCGGATCCCTCTGAATCAGCGATGGTTGTTATCCAAGTTTCCCTTTCTTGGGGAGTCACAGAGATCGTACAAGTACCAGCCTTGACTGACAGTGGAGCAGCAGGTTGTTTCTTTGATGACAAATGGGCTACCTAGCACCAGGTTCCGCGCACTCTAAAATCTGTGGCCATTCCAGTTGAGAGCGTTGACGATAGCCCACTCACATCGGGACCTATTACGGAGCAGACAGGGATTCTGCAAATGTCTACATTCTCTCACAATGAACTGATCTCCCTAGATCTAATCAGAACGGCACATTACCCAGTCATCCGGGGTCTTCCATGGTTGCAGATCCATAATCCATTTATCAATTGGACGGCAGGGACATTTTTCCTAGAACATTGTCTAACAGAATGTTTATTGCATGGGGCATAGGTTTCCCCTCCGCCTTCACCCCAGATCCGAGAAAATGTTTCACCAATGGTTCTGAACCAAGTACAGGAAATTCCTGAACCCTACCAACCCTACCAAGAGGTCTTCTCCATCTCAGAGTATTCAGAATTGTCTCCCCATCGACTTGGTTCCCGATCAACCATTACCGTTTGGGAGGATGACTATCCCGTCTCCCAAGGAGAAGGAAGTGCTACGCAAATATCTACAAACCAACCTCCATAATGGCCTTATTGTTGAATCCACTTCACCGGTAGCTGCATCTCTATTTATTATTCCAAAGAAAGACACTGATGAGCTGCGCCCCTGCATAGATTATCGCGGGCTGAACAAGATAACCATTCCAGAAAGATATCCCATGCCACTCATCCCCGACATCCTAGAGGCAGTAAAACATTCCTCCATATTAACTAAGTTAGACCTCGGGGGGGGGGGGTTATCATTTAATCAGGATACAGCCGGGGATGAATGGAAGACTACTTTCAGGACACCCTTCGGACATTACGAATACCGGGTGATGCCCTTCGGCCTGTCCAATGCCCCCCGCAGTGTTCCAACATTTTATGGATCATATTTTCTCAGATCTGTTGTTACACTACCTCATCGTATACTTAGATGATATCCTCATCTTTTCTTCTTCCTTCGCCGAGCATCTCCTCCATGTCCAAGAAGTCCTCAAGAGATTGCAGCAGAACCACCTTTTCTGTAAGTTGGAGAAGTGTGAGTTTAACAAATCATTGGTTTCATATCTGGGATACATTCTCTCTGCAGATGGAATCGCGATGGATCCTAGGAAGGTTGCCGCTGTCCTACAATGGCCTCCTCCCACGTGTGTTAAGGGTTAAACGGTTCCTGGGGTTCGCCAACTTTTACAGGCAATTCATACCTTGTTTCTCTGGGTTGATTCTACCTCTCACTAATTTACTGCAGAAGGGGGTGCCATTTTCTTGGTCTCAACAGGCTCAGACATCCTTCGACACCTAAAAAAGAGCATTTACCTCTGCTCCAATTCTATTATCCCCTGATCAACGCAAGACATTCATTGTGGAGACGGATGCTTCTCATCAGGCATTGGGGGCCATCCTCCTTCAAGAAAACAGTCAAGGAATTGAGGGCCTGGTGGCTTACCTGCCTAAGACTCTTTCACCTGCGGAATTAAATTACACAGTCCTTGAGAAGGAGCGGTTGGCAATCAAAAGAGCATTTGAATAGTGGCGTCATCTTCTCCTGGGGGCTCGACATCTGTTAGAAAAGATTTCATAATTGTATGCAATTTTCCCTCCATGTGTGAAACCCAAACATTTTGCTGCTGTTTAAACACCCTCAACTAAACTTTGCCAGAGAAGCACAGCCCACAGCTGCACTCCTCTGGGCTTTCACTCACTTTTATGGGGAAACTGACAGGTCCTTAAAACAGTCAGTACTGGGAGACTTTGTTTCCCTTAATCCTTTCCTCATGTTACAACTTTTGTGCAACATGTTACAAGTGTGCAATGTAACTTACCTTACAGTACACTTGGGTCTCTAGTCATTCTGAAGGCCCTAGAAACTCTTGCTGCAATTTTTATGAACTGTGCAGATGTGTCATGGACAGGACTGGTGGCAGCTATTGTTTTCTTATATTTTTAACCCTTTCTTGCCATGTTAACCGCGCTTACCGCGTTTGGCACGAATAGGTGACCTGACTCCAAAATGGCCATGCCACGAGGTTCTTTGTCCTGTCCTTTGGCCATCTTGCCCCTTCACATTCCCCAGGTCAAGTCGACCCGGGTCAGTCCTTATTTGGTCATGCACTTTCCCGTGACACCCAATGCGTTCGTGGGCTTCTGCATGCCTTGTGTGTGTGCCTCCAGGATGTGGGCTGGGATGTCTGTTCCCAATACACATCCTGGGTGCCAGAGAGTCTGGAGTGTCCTGAATGCCTGGGACCACTGTGGTCTGTGATTGGTCCACGTATGGAGTGAGTGTTTTTGAGCAGATTGCCCATTGGGTCCTCTCTGTTTTGGCGCAAAGGGAACATTGGATAAGAGGAGGCTGAAAACACCACTACCATGTCGATCTCCTGAGTTCACACCGAACAAGGGATAAGGAGCCAAGTATCCTGCAACAAGAAGCCGAGTCAAGGAACCGCTGGTGACCCGCTTTAAGGATTGGCACCCTGAGCCCGCTGTTGTCCCGTGGGACCCCTATGCATCTGATTGTCCTAGAAGGTCTGCGAAGATGCTTCGACCCATTGGAATAGTGGGATCAACTATTCTCGGCACCCTCAACAAAAGTGTCCCTGGGCATACCAGTGGGCTGACAAGCTTACACAGGATGTTTGCTCTGTTACCGCCGCTGTTTCGAGGAGGCCCTCGAAACTTGGTATACTGCTTGCGCTGTGTCCACGGCACCCTCACACCGAATTACATACACTTGGCGTTTCCAGGTCTGAAGTGAGACGAGTGCGCCCGGACCGGAGTAAACGCGGTTACCGTGTTGCCCTGCTGTGGCAACGACCTGTGCAAGTTTGCTGCCTTTGTGAACCCCTTGACCCTGAAGCCTACTGCAGTGGAATTGGGCTGATTCCTTCACCCTGAGCAGAGAAATCACCACTGTCCCATTTGGGAATCCCTGCTGTATCTCGGAAACTACACTGTGTTAAGACGTCCTGATTGTCACATTCGAACCTGCCAGCAAAGTGGACTGTACTGGCAAAGTTTGGGTCTGCCGGCGTCAGGGACCGGTGAGTAGTCCTTACCCCAACCGCTGGCCCATAGCGCAGGAGCCCATTTTTACGCACAAAGTGGCCCCTGAGGGCCCCTTTCCTTTCCACAGCTATTGCAAAATAGCGACTCCATCCCGCACTCTCAAACTGCCTCTGCCCTCAAGTTGAGTTCCTGCTTGAATAGTGGGAACTTGTTCTTCATCGCCTTATCTACCTTCCTGAGCTGCAAGAGACCCTCTTTTGTCCATTGGCACAAGCGTGTGCATGTTCTATTGAGCATAAGGCTCCTCTCTTCGTAGGGCTTGGACTGCCTCTTAGTCAGGTGTATTCTTGATGTTGACCTGGGTCTAAAGATTACTTGCACTGCCTGTTTTCCTCCCCATTTAGGTGGTCTACATATTTCGTACTTTTAACCCCTTAGGCCCCCATTGCTCTTGTATATATATATATATTGTGTTGATTATGATGTATTGGTTTACTTTAGTGTTACTGTGATTCTTTGCTATGGTCTATGTTACAAAGGCCTTGTAATAAATGTGTCTATATTTTTAATATAACACCTGTCTGGAGTAATTTGTAAGTGTCCTTGCTTTGTGTGCTCATTGAGGTCTTTCAGTCACCCTCACCCCTCTTGAGACTTAG
This sequence comes from Ambystoma mexicanum, assembly GCF_040938575.1. NCBI lineage: Eukaryota > Metazoa > Chordata > Amphibia > Caudata > Ambystomatidae > Ambystoma > Ambystoma mexicanum. Next base: position 91,526,617 of record NC_090927.1, read on the forward strand.
TCTTGACCGCCTGCCATAGCTACCCTGATTGGTCTGGCTTGTCCAGAGGTCACCCTGTTCCAAGAAACTATGTTGGCCTTCTGCACTTCTGCCCCTCCAGGTCAGAGTTCAGAAAACCTTCTTAACAACATCCGATCGAAGTCCGCATGGACCATCACAATCTTAAGGCATTGCAGTATGCCCAGACCCGGAATAGCCGTCAGGCCCGTTGGGCACACTACTTTTCCCCCTTTTTAATCAAGTTTAAATTAATTCCTGGTAGAGCTAACCTTAGGGCTCTATCTAGAAAGGATTCCAGCTCAATTCAAGGATTTAGGCCAGAACCATTATTCCCGAAGGCCCTTTTTGTAAACTTCATACAGGATTTCCTACAACAGATTAAGGATGACACGGTCACCTTTCTACATCAGGATCCACAATTCCTTCTCACAGACTAGTGTAGAACCATGGCTGCCTATACCATGTACCAAGGGTTTTTGTTCCTACTCTAAATACCCATAAGGAAGCTCTGCGCTGGTGCCATGACTCTCCCGTAGGGGGTTATAGGGGAGTGGCAGGCACCATCAATCTCCTACAGTGTTACTTTTGGTGGCCCTCTCTCAGTCAAGATGCCAAGGATTACATTTCCTCCTGCATCATTTGTCTGCAGACTAAGACGTCTTGTCGTCACCCTTTTGGAAACCTAGTCCGAATGCCAGTGCCGGATACCCCTGTCATGGTCATGAAGTCAGGGGCATAGGCATGCAGGGTTCGCATGCACTGGAGAACTGGGGGGGACACTGTCCTGGCGCCTTTGGTGCCAGGCTCATGAACAAAAGTAAACAAGAACATCCATTTAACACCTAAAAGCTTTTATTATGGACATAGCACTTCATATGCATTAACCTTGAACATTCCATCCATTAAGCAGGATGCATTAACCTTGAACATTCCATCCATTAAGCAGCCTCAAGTGTATTCTTGGGTGTGGCTGCTAATGGATTGCCTTCACACATGCTCACTCTCTAGGAGTGGCAGAGTGTGGCTGGTAAGCCGGCCCTAATGGGCGTGCCCACGATCTCAGCTATATAAGCTGCCCCGATCCTCAAGACAGACACTTCGTGTTATTCTGCACTTGCAAGCAGCGTAACGACATGCTCCATCGACGACAGCAGCGCCAGCAAGGAAAAACAGAAGACAAGATTAGACATCGAAAAAACTGTCAGTTTAAGGTTGCGCTTCGCCATACTTCACGCTTTTCCTTAAACTATCACTTACCTGCTGTCGAACATTGTGGTAGCATCCATCTTCCAACCGACCGTGTCTCGCGTCTCACAGTTGCATTGAGGCTGCATTTCCATTTAAAGGAAGAAAACAGAAGAGAGACATTATTGCGGGCATAAATAGGAGCAACATATAAAGACATTAAACAGAACAAACAGCATCACAAGAGCTCAAGAAAGATTTACCAATCATAAGGAGAAGCATAGGCGCAGCTGGACTGGACTAATCATTATCAAGGATCAGTGAAGGAACTAGATCCCATTTGATGCGCTCCTGCCAGAAGTAGCAGGATGGAGAGCTTATCTTCCATAATTCACAGGTGAGCTTTATGGGCCGGCATATTCTCACAGAAACCGTACTTTGGGGTGAAGGGTTCGAGAGGTACAACAATCACAGATTGGCGCACTCACACACTCTTATCTCCATGCATGAGGAGCATCACCACTCACAGCTTTTCTACTGAGGGAGAGGCCTGAAGGGGGTGATTCAAGTTCAAGAGGGCTGCAACCATGCCCCAAGGCATCCGCAGAGGCCAGGTGAGCATAGCAGAATGCAAAGCATCTAATACTCTCTACCTGAGCATTATGGAAACTTCAGAAACAGATTAGTTAGCCGTATTACTACGGTAATTATGGGCTGAAGTACATGCTTCAAGACTGGATACCAATGCATTACGGAGGGATATTATTGTAACACGAGAAAGAACTGACAATTTGGCAAGACAAATGCTACAAGCACAAGCAGGACAGGTTCCACTGCCTGCAGTGACCCATTCTTCTCATGTTTCCACACCCAACAATCAACACCGGTTCAGGTGGTTCTTCCAGGAGCAGTGCCTCTAGCCCCTCCCGAACGCTTCATCGGCGACCCAAACAAGTTTACTGTACTTAATGTCGCCTTCATTTCTTGTGCAGACCAGGAGCCTTTCCTAATGACCAAGCCAAAGTGGTGTTTGTATTCTCGTATTTAGGAGGTAGTGCGGCAGACTGGTATATACCTTTGGTAAATCAAGATGACCCTTTTCTCCGGAACTTTGGGAATTTCCAACATGAGATGGAGAAATTGTTTACCCGTCATACTCCTGGACAAGCTCTGGACAACGAGTTGTTGTCACTCAGACAAGGGAGTCCAGATCTATTAACCTATATTGCAATCTTCAATCGTCTCATAGCCCAGACCAACTGGCCAGAAGAGAAGAGGACTACACTCTTTTACCAAGGGTTACATGGAGAACTTAAGGATGTGTTGGCGCAAGTGGTGAATCCCCCTGAGAGGTGTGCAGACTACATAGACCTGACGGTGCAACTCGATCATAGGTTGCAGAATCGAAAAATGGATAGAGCTAGATCAGAGGGACGGTCAGTTTACGTACGACCTTGTGAGAATCAGACTAAACCACATGAACAGCCTGAGCCAATGCAAATTGGTGGATTACGAAGTCCCCTTACCAAAGCAAAAAAGTAAAAAAGAAGACATTAGCTTTGCTTATATTGTGGACAAGCAGGTAACGTCCTCCATGACTGCCTGGTAAAACCACCCAAGAAAACGGTTGGGGCAACAGCCAAAACTGATGAAGAAGAACAGAACTCGGGAAACGCCAATGCCCGACAAGTGTAGGGGTCCGCTTGTCGAGCATGAAAAACGAATCCGTACAGACCTCACATATAGTCCTTCCAGTGCTTTTGGTGAATTACAAGCAACCATCAAAAATGCATGCCTTGGAGGCATATATTGATTGTGGAGCAGTGTGTAACTACATTGACCAAGATTTGGCTCTCCGAATAGGACATCCTCTCCGACAGAAGCAGAAATCTGAAAACGTCACTGCTGCGGATGGTTCTCAGCTATCATCCAGCCCGGTGACACAATACAATGAGAAAGCCAAGCTTCTGTGTCAGGACGGGCATCAAGAGGAAATTACTTTCGATCTCATTGGTGCTCCTCAGTTCCAGATGATATTGGGAATGCCCTGGCTAGAGACACACAATCCTAGGATCGACTGGCGAAAACTGTCATGAACCGTCGTCTACGTCCTTTCTGGACCTCCTGGTCCCTGACTCGCAGGGGATTGCATGCAGTTATCCTTCCAACATGGCCGCCCGGAACGGAATGCTCCGGATCAGTCTATGCGTTCCACGCTGCTCATCCTACAAAAGAGACACGCCCCCGCGGCTCTGCGCGTCTCAACGCTACCGCTACCTACAGTCGGACGTGCTTAGCCGGAGTTCGATCGGGGCTCTCGCTTGATTCCTTGTTCCCAGTCCCTTGAATTCCATCCTGTTCCCTTTCCTCCCCTATCTCCTGGAAAACCTCTGCGCTCGATTCACGGTCTTCTGTGCCTCCGAGCGCTTCCTTAATAACTTCCTGGAATTTCCCTGGACTTGTAGAACGCTCCTGGAAACTGAACCGCTACTCTCACGCTGGACGCCGAAGACCGGCGTGCAGGACTATACAAATCCCGGACCGTAAAGAAGAAGAAATCCCAGAAGGTCGCAAGTACACAACAGAAACAGGTGAGAAGGGGAGAGACTTGTGACAAAAACGAGTTCTGACATTTCCTCATGATTGTGCCGACACATGTTACAAAGAAGATTACACAAATCTGAAACCAAAGAAAGGAATCGTGTTGGGCCTCATCAGCTCCTTACCGCTTGAATACCAAGGTTACCAGGATGTCTTCAAAAAAGAGCAAGCCAACGTTCTGCCCCTGCACAGACCCTACGATTGTCAAATAGATCTTGTACCCGGAGCCCAGATCCCTTGCAGCAGAATTTACGTTCTGACGGAACAGGAAAATCAGCATCTTAGAACTTACCTGGATCAATACCTGGCGAACGGTTTCATTCGCCCGTCCAAGTCACCTGCCTCCTCGCCCTTATTCTTTGTGCCTAAAAAGGAGGGGGACTTAAGAACTTGCATCTACTATAGAGCCATCAATCAGATCACAGTAAAAAATCGATATCCTTTACACTTATACCAGAGCTCCTGGACCAAGTGAAACATGCTCAAATATACACAAAACTGGATTTAAGAGGAGCATACCATCTTGTAAGAGTAAAAGAGGGAGACGAGTGGAAAACGGCCTTCCGCACAAAGTACGGCCTCTTTGAATACCAGGTCATGCCCTTCGGGTTATCAATGCCCCTGCAGTGTTCCAATTATTTATGAATGATGTACTCCGTGAACTACTGGACGTTTGCGCTCTTGTTTACATTGACAACATTCTTATCTACTCAAATTCCATGGAAGAACATGTAAGCCATGTCCGGGCAGTCTTAGAGAAGCTTTGACAACACCAATTGTATGCCAAGTTGGAAAAATGTTTTTCACTGTAACCGAGGTCTAGTTTCTCGGTTTCATGCTCACACCACAAGGCGTACATATGGATACACGAAAGGTGGATGCAATCCTCCAATGGCCCTCACCAAAATCCACAAAAGGATTGCAAATCTTTTCTCGGATTCGCCAACTTTTACCATCGGTTTATACCTGGGTTTTCACAAATTGTACATCCAATTACCTCCTTGTTAAAGAAAAATCAAAAGTTCCATTGGTCAACCGAAGCTGAACAAGCCTTTCAGAAGTTGAAACTAGCATTCACTACAGCACCAGTCCTTCGACACCCACGACCAGAACTACCTTACATAGTTGAGACAGATGCTTCAAAAATAGCCAAGGGAGCAGTATTGTCACGACAAGACCCTGAAACAGGACAACTACACCCCATTGCATTTTGGTCCCACAAATTTTCAGCCCCCGAGTTGAACTATGCAATCACAGATAAGGAATTACTGGTTATTAAAGCAGCATTCAAGGCCTGAAGACATTACCTTCTTGGGGTGGGACATAGTCACTGTCATCACGGACCACCGTAACTTGCAATACTTGAAAACCGCCAAAGCACAATCCTTGCATCAACTTCGTTGGGCTCTCTTTTTTGCGGAATACGATTTTATTATCACTTATAGACCTGGAGCACGCAATGAGAAAGCAGACGCTCTATCACGCATGAGCGAAGAAAAAGAGGCTTTTACAGCATCTGACTCCGTGGCCATAAATCCTGAGGAAAGGATTCAAACCAGAATAGCTGCCACCACGTGTGTGGATGACCAAATAACCAGTTTGCACTCCCTGATGGATCCATCAACACAACAGGAATGGCTGTTAAAAGGTGACGAGTATACCATTGAAGACAATCTACCGTATTTCCAAGGACGATTATATGTCCAAGACCAAGAACTGCAAAATCAAATCATCACAAATTACCACGATTCAGTAGTGGAAGGACACCCAGGAATAGCCAAAATTCAGGCTAAGGTAAAACAAAACTACTGGTGGCCAACCTGGCGAAAAGACATTACTCAATTTATTGAAACCTGCAGTGTCTGTGCACAACACAAGTCTCAGAAACAGAACTCTGCTGGCTTACTACATCCCCTAACAGTACCACCAGAATCTTGGCATACCCTGTCGATGGACTTCATCACGGATCTTCCATCCTGCAATGGATACAATACCATATCAGTTGTTGTGGATTTATTCTCCAAAATGGCCCATTTCATCCCTCTGAAGGGACTCCCAACTGCGTCAACTCTCGCTTCTGTGTTCCTAGAGCAAATTGTTTGATTGCATGGATTTCCATCAATATTAGTATCTAATTGTGGAACTCAATTTGTTTCTGCCTTTCGGAGAAAGTGGTGTATGATTGCCAAAAATCGATCTCTGGTTGTCCACAAGCCATCACCCTCAGAATGATGAACCAACCAAACTTTAGAGCAATATCTCAGGTGTATGTTGCAACAGTCCGAGGATTCTTGGAAAAATATACTACAACAACTCAGTTCACACAAGCACAGGACAAACTCCATTCTACACTGTGCACGGAAGACATCAGTATTTGATCCACCCGATACCCTGGAAATGCCAGCCATAAAAAACTTGCATAAAACCATCACTCAGGTTCTTAAGGAGGCGACAGAGCATCTGACCAAGGTAAAGGAAAGACAAAAACTGTTTGCTGATCGACATTGGAAGGAAGCTCCCGCCTACCAGATTGGAGAAAAGGTGTGGTTAGCATCCAAATATATTCCCTTGAAGGGGCCAAGAGCTTTCCGCCCAAGATATCTGTGCCCCTATACTATAAAGTCCACAATCAATCCTGTCGCCATGAAATTGGAGTTACCATTTTACATGAAAATTCACCCCGTATTTCATGTCTCTCTCCTCAAACCCATGAAATACAATACACAGCTTAGTTCTCCGCCAGAGCCCGAAGTAATAGATGGAGTACCAGAATATGAAGTCAAATCCATCCTGGACTCCAAGGTGATTCGCTCAAAATTGTATCACCTAATTGACTGGAAAGGTTACGGACCTCAAGACCGAACTTGGGAACCCAGTGAACATGTCCATGCTCCGCGTTTAATCAGACAGTTCCATTGCAATTATCCCACCAAACCAGGACCGGGAGGAGTACCACTCTTGAGAGGGGCCTTGAGGGGGTGTGCTGTCATGGTCATGAAGTCAGGGGCACAGGCATGCAGGGGTCGCATGCACAGGAGACCCGGGTGGATACTGGCCTGGCGCCTTTGTAGCCAGGCTCATGAAAAAAGGAAACAAGAGCATCCATTTAACACCAAAAGACTTATTATGGACATAGCACTTCAGATGCATTAACCTTGAACATTCCATCCATTAAGCAGGATGCATTAACCTTGAACATTCATCCATTAAGCAGCCCCAAGTGTATTCTTGGGTGTGGCTGCTAATGGATTGCCTTCGCACATGCTCACTCTCTAGGAGTGGCAGGGTGTGGCTGGTAAACCGGTCCCAATGGACGTGCCCACGATCTCAGCTATATAAGCTGCCCCGATCCTCAAAACAGACGCTTTGCGTTATTCTGCGCTTGCAAGCAGCGTAACGCTCAACGTCGCCTGAGGTCAGACTTATCTTTGAAGATCCTGCTTCCTGGACATCCTGCTTCCTGCCAGCATACTTACCAACTGGGGGAAGCTGTTCTTATGTGTACATTTCTTTGGCGAACCAAGTATTCATCTTTACACTTTCTGGTACGCCGAAATCTTAATCTTGGCACCGCAGCACGACACGCTCCATCGTCGACAGCAGCCCCTGCAAGGAAAAACAGAAGACAAGGTTAGACATCGAAAAAACTGTCAGTTTAAGGTTGCGCTTCGCCATACTCCGCGCTTTTCCTTAAACCATCACTTACCTGCTGTCGAACATTGCGGTAGCATCCATCTTCCATCCGGCCGCGTCTCGTGTCTCACAGCTGCATTGAGGCTGCATTTCCATCTAAGGGAAGGAAACAGAAGACAGACATTATAGCGGGCAAAGTTAGGAGCAACATATAAAGACATTTAACAGAACGAACAGCATCACAAGAGCTCAAGAAAGACTTACCAATCATAAGGAGAAGCATAGTCGCAGCTGGACTGGACTAATCCTTATCAGGGATCAGTGAAGGAACTAGATCCCATTCAACGCGCCCCTGCCAGAAGTAGCACGACAGAGAGCTTATCTTCCATAATTAAGAGGTGAGCTTTATGGGCCGGCAAATGCTCACAGAAACCGTACTTTGGGATGAACGGTTCGAGAGGTACAACAATCATAGATTGGCGCACTCACACACTGTTATCTCCATGCAGGAGCAGTATCAACACGTACCACCGCTCACAGCTTTTCTACTGAGGGAGAGGCCTGAAGGGGGTGATTCAAGGTCAGGGAGGGCTGCTACCGTGCCCTAACGCCACCACAGAGACCAGGTGAGCGTAACAACACCTTGGCAAGTAATATCAACGGATTTCATCGTAGATCTCCCGCCTTCACGTGGTTGTAGTGCAGTGATGGTTACCATTGACACCCTGACAAAGATGGATATCTTTGTTCCGTTGCCTGGGGTTCCTACAGCTGCCAGAATGGCCCAAATATTCATCGAACATGTGTTCTCATGTCATGGGCTGCCAGAGAAAATCATCTCAGATCGGGGTCCCCAGTACACCTCCAGATATTGGAAGCATGTTTGCAAGGTTCTACACATCACACGTGCTCCAAGCTCTGGATTTCATCCACAAACAAATGGTCAGGCCGAGAGACTTAATCAGACCCTGGAAGGGTATCTTTGCTGCTGCATCTCAGCGGCTCAAGACAATTGGACTGAACTGCTCCCTTTGGTTGAATTCTCTTATAACAAATCCATCCATGCCTCTCTGAAGACTAGACCTTTCTACTGTTCATATGGCTTTCATCCTTCTTGCTTTTCCAGTAAAGGTCCACCTCACACTCCTCTCCCTGATCTGGACCGCCTTCTCTGCCGTATTCAGCAGGGGCACAAGTTGACCCGGACAGCCCTTTTGGCAGCCCGGGAGCGGTATAAGATACAGGCTGATCGGTTTCATTCGCCTATGCCTAATCTGAAGATCGGAGATAGTGTTTGGCTTCCTTCTGAGTTCTTACCTCGTCATTTGGTGTCATCTAAAATGTCTCCTAAGTTCTTTGGTCCTTTCCCCCTTCTTGGTCTCAGATTCACCCGGTGTTCCAAGTGTCTAAACTCAAGCCGGCTGTGCCAGACAGGCTTTCCTGTGGTACCAGGTCCCGTCCTGCTCCTGTGTCTACAACCTCAGGTCCCGAATACGAGGTGGCCGGTATCTGCGATTCCCGCTATGACAGGGGTTCTCTGCAATACCTCATCTCCGGCTGATCGTTCCTGGCAGCCTGCTTCTGCTGTCCCTGCCCCACGCCTTGTGCGTCGTTTTCATTTGTTTCACCCTGGCAAGCCTGGGGTTCCCCCCTCCGGAGGGGGCATACTGTCATGCGGCACCGCTTCCGAGGGTCACTTTGGCACTGGTGGAAGCGTATTACCTGTGTTCATGTACTCCCTTCCAACATGGCATCTTCTGCTGTCAGCAATGTTGCAGTCTTGCAGGAATCACCTGACTGCTTATCTCCACCCTCCCCTTCATGGACGGCTCTTCAACCCATGGATCCCAGAATTCATTGCGTTGCTACAATCCATAGCGAATGCTTCGTGAGTTCGAACTTCTCTTCGAAAGATCTTTCTACTTACTTGCGTGTCAGGTAACCTCTTCCTTTTCTGTCCTCAGAGCTCTGCTGTTTCTCACGCTTCCAAACGCCGCCCTCGCCTGCTCCGTGATATTTCCCGGTTCTCATGGAACAGGTAGCTATGGTTACAGGGACTCTGTATGAACCCTGCTAATACATACAAACACACATTATTTTGTTCTCCCTTAGATTAACCACCGCGATCCTCCGCGAGTTCAGTTACTGTGCAGTCAATCTCTCGGCAAGCACGTCACACACACCGGGAGGAAGCGCACAATCTCTCAGCCTCTTTCGCCCCATACTGTCTGGTAAGGAAGGATTCCTCCATCGCAAGACATCCGCTTTTGCTTCACTAGGTATAACAAATAGGTGGGAGTGGTTCATTTTAGATACTGTCATCTGGACCGTATCTCTGTATCTTTATGTGTTTACATAGGAATGACACGCCTCCTGTTCACCGCCCGCAAGGATATAGCAGTCTTCTGGTAAACGCCCATTACTGTGGGTCCTTCACAGGTGCTTATCTTTAGTGCTCCATTCTGACAGCCTTGTCTTCTCTTTTTGCTCACTCCTGTTTAACCTTACCTCTTGCTTGCATATCCCTACATTTACCTTTAACACCGGCAGACCCCATAATAGAAGAAAGAATCAGTCATCCAGTAACTTCCGCTCCTGATCTCATTCAGTCGCCTCCACTTCTGAAGACCAGGGTTTTCTACGCCAGAGGGTTTCCCTGTGGGGCCTGGGTTCCTGCTACTGTTCTCTGGCGCAGGGGCACAGGGTCCACAGGGGGATTCTAGCCTTCTACACTGCTTTCTCTGATCCCGGTGATCCGGAATGTGGCTTCATTGAATATTTATTACTGCTAAGATTACAAGCAGCCTCAAAGTTAAACACTAAGTTCTGCGGTAACCCTTAAAAGTGGCAGTAACAGAATTAGCGCCGCCAATACTGCTCCACCGGAGGATGAGCTGGCGCAAATACCGCCGACTGTAAGAGCAGCTAGCGCTATTACAGCCGGCCACACGAGGCACAAACGCAGCCGCATCACTAGCCCATGTTTGGCGGAATTAGCGCCGAAAACCTGCACTAATACCACCGAAAACATGGCACAGTTACCTCCAGCTTCTAGCTGGAGCTAAATGAACACAGGTGCCTGAAATGATCCCAATCCACCCCAGAGGGCTACATAAGGCACACCCATACCCCAAACACTGTTTCCAACACATGGCTGACACTAGCGGATGTGAGCTGGGACAAGCAGCTGCTCATGCTGCAGCTGGAAGTATAGAGACAGGACAACCAGGCCAGGGCACAGGGAGCAGAATGGGGGTGGGGGTCGGTAGGATATGGAGGAGGAGGAGAGCCCAAGCAAGGTGTGCACCGATCCGCAGGATTAGGCCCTCACTTGGACCCTCACTGACAGCCATTTGGTCACCCTGTTCCACTTTAACAGGGAGACCAGAACAGATCTGCTCAAAACAATACAGGACGACATAGGGAGCAGGATTAACATCCCGACAGCTGTGCCCCCACTGGTGAAGCTAGTGTCCATATTACAATTCCTTGGAACTGGCACCTTCCAGCACTCTGTGGCCATGATGCACGGGTGTTTGAAGCCTTCCGGCAGCAAGTGCAACGCCATATCTCACTGCCTACCACCTCAGCTCAGGTCAATGTCATGAAGGCACAGTTCTATGCCATTGCCCAAATGCCAAATGTGATTGCTGCCCTGGACTGTACCCATATTGGACTGGTGGTCCCCCCAAGGCCACGAAGCAGTGTACCGTAACCGCAAGCACTACCACTCCCTGAATGTGAAGGTGACCCGCGACCTCAACCTGTACATCACTCACTGCTGTGTCAGCTATCCTGGTTCCACCCACGATGAAATGGTCCTATGGAACAGCACACTGCCAGGATACATGGAGAGGCACAGAGGACAACAGACCTGGACAGTGGGTGAGTAGAAAAGCCAATACACATGCGCTGTGAAGCACATGCCAAAATGGGGGGGGTGCAAATGACTACACAAAAGATGGCATGACAAGTGAATGCGAGACCCGTACTTGACCACCTCCCACACCAACGTCGCAGTACAGACCAGGGAACATGCACATGTTGTACCTACCTGCATGGAGAAGCTGATGCAAACATACAGTAGAAACTCTAAACACCAACATGACTAAGGGTACCACAATGCAACATGTCCTTACCAAAGCAATGCTGACAAATGGCCACATCGCCTCAAACAACAACAACGCTGCCAGTACGACAGCCATGCACCAATGTGCACCCAGCCCACAATGGGAACCCGGTGGCCCCAGGTGATCAGGGAAGGCCAATGGGAAACCCAGCATGCCACATGCACAGTGGAAATACACTGCTACATGAGAGCCACCATCTCAGCTGCACATGTCACCGTCATGCACCTTAAGTAACATATGCTGCAAGGGAACATGGTGCCTGTGTAGTAGGAACAATGCATCACACAAGGGACACTGGATGCAGATACATAGAATAGACACCTGCTGTGAAATGAAGGCCCATTTGCAGGCACAAGTAGTCCACTGACCTGATATTGTGTAAGTCCACCCCCACACCTTACACCATGACTAATGCCTGTGCCTCCCCCTATGCAGGTGACTCCGGATACCCACATCTGTCCCGGCTAGTGACCCATGTGAGTTATCCATGAACACTGCAGGAGAACACTGCAGAATAATGCCTACAACCACACTCACAGCAGGACCTGTGTGTGCATTGAGCGTGCCTTTGGCCTCCTGAAGCCAGGTCTGTGCTGCCTCGACCGTACCGGTGGAACCTTGATGTACGCTCCAGAGAAAGCAGGCAAAATTGTGCTTGTGTGTGCCATGCTGCATAATATCTGCCTGAAGAGAAATATTCTGCTACCCCCTGATGTGGACATGCCACCCCTAGAGGAAGAGGAAGCAGTGCCTTTGGCAGCGGCAAATGCACGCATTGCCAGAGATGACGTGAGGGGTGGGAGATTGGCACGCCAGGGACTGATAGACAATTTCTTTTGACTCTATCACATGGCACAAGCCATGCACGACTGTGTGACACCACCTCAATCAATAAATATGACAATGACACAATCAGGAATGTCCTCATATTGATGAAGTTCAATGGTTTTTATGGAATGAAGTACCCTAACTATCACCCCTCCCTCCTCCCACCACCAACTCCCCATCACATTATCCCCCTTGCCCCTCCAACCAACAACTCCCCATCACACTATCCCTCCTCACACCTCCCACCACCAACTCTCCATCACACTATCCCCCTCACCTCTCCAACCACCAACTTCCCATCACACTATCCCCCCTGCCTCTCAAACCAACAACTTCCCTTCACACTATCCCTCCTCACCCCTCCCACCACCAACTTCCCATCACACTATCCCCCCTCACTCCTCCAACCACCAACTACCCATCACACTATCCCCCATCACCCCTCCAACCACCAACTCCCCAGCATGGCCACTCATGGCATTTATTGTCCCAGAGTCCTTCACAACCGTGGCCTCTTCCCCTACTGCCAGGCCCTGGCTATTTTGGGTGCAGAATGGGCTCTTGCTGATGCCTCGGTGTGCCCTGCTGTGACCCCTCTGTGGGAGTGGTTGATGTGGAAGGGATGGAGTCTGTCCCCAGGTTTTGTTGGGGTTGCACCTCCGTGCTCTGCCGGTTGGCCTCTTCCAGTGCAGAGACACCTTCAGTCATCTCCCTGACCCTCTGGGAGTACATTGTCAGGGTGGCCATACTGGTGGTTGTCTCAGCCCTGTTCCGCATGATGGCCCGCACAATCCTGCGGGTGGCCCCTTGAATGCTGTCCCATATGGCCTGCAGGCGTTTGGCGTACGTGTGGCCAATTGCCTCCATCTCTCACTGTCTGCGCTCCATATCCTCAAGCCTCAGCAGCAGCGTGCTGCGTGTAGGTGTGGGCTGTATGGAAGAGGGGCTGTGCACTGGCCATGGGCTGAATTCAGGGGAGCCATAAGAGGGTGTGTCAGCATCCGGCTCAGGTGACTGTGGATGCTGGTGGCGTGGGGCGCTACCCTGGATCTGTGGAGGCTGGCAGAATGGGGATTCTCTTTGGTCTGTGAATGCTGGTGGTGTGAGGGGCTCTCCGGGGTCAGTGGATACTGGCGGCCTGGGGCGCTCTCCGGGTTCTGTGGTCCTTCGGCAGGAGGTGAAACCGGGCTAGTGTCCTCCTGTGACTCCATAGTCGCCCTGCCAGCAGGTGTGGCCTCAGTGTCTGAGACTCCAGCTGTGGGAGTGGGTTCAGTGTGCATTGGGCTGCTCCAGAATGCTTACCTTGAAAATGGTGTGTCTACAAGAGCATAGAAGGGCATCCCTCAATTTGAGTGACATGTGAGGACATATGCTGGCTGCATCCAGACAATGCTGGCTGCATCCGGACTATGATGGCTTTACCTGGGCCTGCGAGACTGCAACATGGCATATCTTATAAGCCACCAAGAGTGGTATCTAAGCCACCCTGCTGAGTGATGTCCAAGGGCCTAACTCATTTACTGATGCTGCATTAAGTAATTACCCGATAACAGGAAAGTACTGCAGGATTGCAAGTTGTGCAGGAATGTCAGTTATCCCCTATTTTGGAGTGCCATAGGACTCTTTGAGGTTCAGTATCCATACTCGTACTTAAACCCTTAATTGCCAAAGTGCTTAAAGCATAACCGTATAAATACCCCACAAGTACTCCACCAAGTATTAACCATATCATCTGCTTGCCTTACGCCATGTTGAACCATTGCTCATATTCCCAGAATGCAATGTACTGCGCTCCACTGCGCATGTCACTGCTGAAGAAGCTTCTCACTATTAAAGAATGTTCGCTTTCACTGTTCATGCATCTAACGTATATCTGTTTTGGCATTGCAAAGCATGTTTTATGCTCTCACCTTGTAGTCTGAGGCGGCATCAGCAGGTGGATGTTGTCATATTACAAGGCCTCTTGCCTGCTCTAAGGCGAGATGTGAAGCGTTAGGGAGGATTGTTCGCTTGAAGAAATGCGTTACACTGTGCTATTTTGCTGATAACACTAACAAGTGTGGCTGAATGCAGCTGGCATCAAAACACTGTACAAGAAGGGCATTGTCTCAGTCAGCAATAAAGTGCAAAGATATCACCTTGCCAAAGACTAAGACCCCCTTCCATTGGCACCCATGTACTCCTGGGAGTATAAGATACCTGGGCCCAGGAGGAATGGGGGGTGCACTTGCCCCGCAGTCTCGTATTGGCATTGGTCTTTCGTTTTCTTACTGCTTTGACTAATAAAGTGTTTATCAATCCACAGGTTAAGAGAGAGTTAAGGTGATCAGATTTAGGCACTCACATTTTAAGCAAGTGCACCTTAACTATGTGCCCCTGTTGTGCAGCGTATGACCACAATGATGACCTCACAGATGACATCACTATTTAAATCATACATGATATCACTGATGGCGTCAGTAATTACCCAACTGATATCAATGGTTTGATTACATATTGAAATGTGCCAACTCCGTTTGGTTGCGTAACACATATGTACACATTTCATACTTACACAGTGCATGTATTGTGTTCTTGTTTCTTTAAACGTAGTTTACGGTACCCAAGTGTAATTGATGACAGACATCATTACCGAGAAGAAAAGTATATTTGTAATAATATACTTTGGAAGGAAATCTGTTATATTTGAATTAAATTCTAAATGTATTTTCAAAAGAAATTACTAAAACTATTTGTAATATATTGTGCTTTTTCTTAATTCATATTTACCTTCTAATCATAATTAATGTTTTATAAATGAAATTATGTAATATAAGTAATGTATTTTCATGTTTATATAAACCCAAACTCGAACGCTTACATTCAATACTGTCACAGTGCACAAGGGCACATACTACCTTTTATATTTTATTATTTTTTTATTCAACTTTTCATTTAGGAAAGCATATGTTCATGTAATGTTTTTGCACTAAGGGGAATTGTACATTTAAATGTGAATCTTTACTATTTTCATATCACTTCCTTTTATAAATGTTTCTACTTCTATCTATTTTTTTTACTGCTACATATTCTTATTATATTATGTTTGGAATACCTGAGCTAGATTAACCTGAATCTGGTACTTTCCCTGCATTGAAGTATTGTAATTCTTTACTTATACATGAAATTCAAACCATTGGTATAATGGCACATATCTTTGTTTTGCATTTTATAAGTTGAAAAGTCCTACAAATGAATGTTCCACACAATCATATACTTCTATATCAGTGTTTTGTTGCTATTATTATTATTATTATTATTATTATTATTATTATTATTATGATATTTAATGAGGCTTTGAGAAGCAATGGAGCACTTTACAGAGCTATTCAGCAATACAGATACACAACGGCGCGCGTTTCATAGTTAACAGAACAGATATACAGCGGGGGTAGGATACAGAGGGGCCCAGAGGAGGGGTACAGCTGTGCAGGGTGGCGGAGAGGAGAGGGGCGGATGGCATCTAGCAAGTCAGCTAGCGCGGGTGGGCGACGTGATAGCTTAGGTGTTTTATGAATTTTAGGAGCGTGGAGTCGAGTCTGATGGGGAGGAGGTTCCATAGTCTTGGGGGCGCAGGCAGAGAAGGCATGTTTTCAATGCACTATGACCAGATCAAGTTCTCTGCTTAAAATTCTTACTGTCACTGAACAAAAACAGCCCCAGATGTGTTAATGTTAAAGGTATTTTTACAACGCACTGTTACCAATGGAATTGGTCCCCAGGCGCTCAAGCGGATTGCAAACGAGAAGGCAGGAGTCCCCCCTCCCCTGCAGCCCCCCCCTTGTGGAGTCCATGGCTCGTCAGGGACCCCCCTGCCACCAGGGCCCAGGTGGCAGGTGGACCACTGGCTGACACATTGACCAAACGTCCTGTATTAAGCAAGGCCCTGGAAACCATTTGTGACATGAGCCCCTGTGCGCCGCAGCACGGCCCCCACCCTTGGAGAGTTCGCACTTGTCCCTGTGGCCGCAGCTCCCTGGCAGATCCGCTGAGAGCCCGTTCCCACGAACAGACGGACATGAGCTAGTGCTGGAAGCAAACACTGTAGCATTCACCTTCCGCAGTGTATCGCTGTCCACAGTATGACCCGGCCAGCAGGGCCGGGATGGAAAAGAACTGTAAAATGATCCCCGACAAAAGTAGAGACCCTAAATACTAATATGCAAACTGCTGTGATGAAACTCTTCTCTCTATGACCTTTTGATAAAATATGTAAACTCCATGAAGATGGCAGAGTGTGTGTTCATGTGGCATCCTGGCTGAAATACCCATATCCCCTTAGCTATGTGCAAATGGTAGAAGTGTCCCGGGTTCTATGTCATATGTTTCTCCGAGAAGAATGTATTCCACGGCCCTATGCCATAACTGAACTAATGCTGCTAGAGTGCAACGGAGATCAAGTGCAACTGTATTGGGAGCTCATGTAAATTGTGTAAGAAAGCGCATAGAATGTATTCGAATGTTCAAGCTCACCATGTGTCAATGCCATCTGTCTTATTGGCCAGTTGTTCCTGCGTGCTCCACCAACCTTAATACTACCTCGCTTATCGTGCATGCATAGAGTGTGACAAAATTTCGTGGTTGTTAAATACTTAACATATAGTTAACAATAGCAACATTGGTATAGGTAACACATTTGAAATGGCCATGTAAAGGCACTAACAATGTAGACATGTAAGCTTTGAAGAAAAAGCTCAATGAGTATTGTACAGTATATGAATTATTATGTCTTTTTGTATAACCTGCAAACACACAAGGAAAATACCATTGTGGGCATATCCAAGGCCACTTCCCTTCCCTCCCCAGTGAAGCCTGCCAGATGAAAGGCAGAGGCCCGGGCTGCTCTGCCTCACCTCCCCCAATTCGGCTGGAGCCGCTTCAAGCATTCACGTCCCCCCGAAGCCCCCATGGCCACGACCCGCCACCTGAATTATTTACAACCCAGCAGTAAACCCCGGCCATAAACGCAGGCCAAAAGGTGCCCTGTCCTAGACTCCACGACCCACCAGTTCACCCCAGGTTAATGGCCCCTGTGAAATTAGGACACCCAATATTATAGCAACACTGTAGGAACACATTCATAATGACTTCTAACGAGACACGAAAACTTGGACAGCTCACCCCTTGCCCTGAGACCCAACCTCGTGACCTATGATTCCCGGCCAACAGGATGATGGTAACCATGTATTGATGTATCACCAAAGGACCCCACTCTAGGTGCAATCCTCCTGTGTTGCATTAACCTGTAGAATAACCTATTGTAGGATTTACAGGGAAAGATAATATTGCGGTATTGAATGAATGGGGTGTGCGTGGCCCTTAGGGCAGAAAGCCAAGGAAGACGTTCATCACTGACACTGACCAACCTGGCACCGCAGCACCACCCGGATGAGCCCAGCTGACCTGCCTGCCCCACGTTGGCACCCCATGATGTCCACCAACCACGGCATAACACATCACAGCTGCACCTATAGTTAGTCGTCGCCACCCAATCCCCACGAACATGTGCCCCCTATAGTGTGTAGGTTCTTATGACGCATTTTGTAAATATATACGCCTGTCTTTGCTAGTGTCAGACAGAGCGCTCTCGGAGTTTGCAGAGTCCTTTAAATGCCCTATTTTTGACTTATATAAACTCCCATTAAGCTCACCCGCACTTTGTCTTAGCCTTATTCCCATCTTGGGAGAGTCCATTATTGTCTCTCATTGTGGGGAGGATCGTGCTATCTGGGGACGCTCGCTTTCAGTGGTGACCCCGACAGCGTGATTATTTTTCTTAATATATCCCTACCGTCCCCTTTGGCACGAAAATCTCTGGTCGAAAAGGGAAACGCACCGTGCGCCGGCTCCGGTAAGCTGCCCGCCAACGGCGACCGGTACGCTTAGAAGTGCGCACTCAACAGAGAGAGGGTATGGGATCCCGGTTGAAAAATCCCCTTTGAGTACCGCTCGCCGGAGCCGGGGCTGACTGTTGAGTGTGCGGCAGCGCTGCCTGGACGGACCCAGTTCAGAGACTCTCGGTTCAAGACGGGCACGTGAGTATTAAGTGCGAGCGACCATAAAGGGAGCAGGGGAGGAAAACAGGACAGGGAACGAGGTCATTTAAAAAGGGACACTTTGGGAATACTAAGAACCACTCTAGACTTTCTTTACTTTTTCTTTGCATATGGCCATTAGGATCAAGAGGTGAAAAGAGATAAAGAGACAGGAATCTTGCTCCGAAAGGGGGCAGAAGGTGGCGCCGCATAGTGCTATCTTGACTAGTACTGGGAATATATGAAGAAGTGAAAAATAAGATAAAGGTGTCTGGTAAAAAAGGGAGACACGGTGAATACATTAGAAACTGCTATTCTTTCTATTCTTCTTTCTGGGTTTATGGGGAAAAAACAGGGTTAGTACTCAAAAAAAAAAAGGGAGAAGATAACCTAAGCAAAAGGACGAGTTTATATCAAACTAAAGAAGAAGACAACTAGGGAGGGAGGAAAAGGATTACGAGTTGAACTGTGAATAGAGTGTTCCTTGTTGGTACATATGCATCATGTGTGTCAGAACATAGTTTGTTGAGACGAATATGGAATAATGGTAACATGTGCATAATTATGGTGTGGTCATGGTAAGTGTGACCAGAAGAAATTTTACGGGGATGAGCCTGATGCAGTAAACTGACTATTTTTTTAATAAATGTGCTGGAGATATTGGTAGTGTACAAAAAGTGGTTTGCCCTTGTATGTGCCCACTAAACTATACAGAGTATAAGTTGTGCGCACCCACTCCCATATTGACCAGGTGGTGAAAACACACAGGCCCCTACACGCAGAGATATATATAGATATACCTAGTGATATATATATAGGGCAACTACACACCATGGGGGCAGAAACACCCTTGGCCCATATTTGTAAGAATCTACCTGGATATGTGGAACGCATTAAGAAATATCACGATCAGTGGATTACAGAACTAAAGGGGGAAGGGTTACCCCAAATATGGCCAGAAGGAGGATCGTTTGACAAGATTGTGTCCTGGATATGGTAGCACCATGCATTTGTATAAAATACAAGGGGAAGCAGTTACATAATAGGAGAGAAATATTAGATCTATGGAGATTGTTTGAAGAAGTGCCACCTCCCAAAAAAAGAGAGCTAGGTACTGATTTGCCATCTACCACTGATAATCCATTGCTGATACCTGAAGACGACAAGGTGTCGCAAGAAGGGGGACCACCAGTAGAGGTAACTAGATTGTACCCAATATTAAATAAGCCAGTGCCCGCAGAAGGATACACTGACCCGACATATGTGCCCCCAACAACAGTCACTACGACTCGAAGGCCAATGGCACCCCCACCGTATGAGAGCCATAGACAGCGCGACCAGGTAAGTACACCCACAGTAAATATAGAGAAACTAACAGAAGACTTAGAGTCTAGGCTCTCCATAGCAAAAGATGAGCTCTCGAGGATAAAAAGTGTATGTGAACAGAGTGGGGCTGAAGCTGCTTGGTCAGAGCTGACAACAAGAACACAGGGTCATGATAAAACAATTGAGGAAGGGTGGACGAAGGGGGAGATACTGTTCAGAATACAAGAATAACCAACTCGAATAATTGAACTAGAGAAAAGGGAGGAGCATACTGACGATGAGATGATGGCCACAGGAGGTAGAGAGGAACTATTGTGCGATATAGAAGAGGACTCAGAGGAAGGTGAAAGATTAAGTATGGCGATGGGAGGAGGAAATGAGGGGATGGATGGTGCATGTTCGGGAAGAACAATGGAAGAAGAATGGACAGGACGACTAAGGAATAGATTGGGGAAAATGGCGCCACTAGGAAACAAAGGAATGAAGGTGAGTACAGGCAAGGCAACAAAGGGGAAGTTACAACTCCCACTAATACACAGGGGAGGAGGAAGGCCGAATTACATACCCTGGGCTCAGATGGACAAGGCCAATTTGTTAAAGCTATTACCACCGCCATCAGGAGGGGCAAGCAAGTGGATATACGCATTTGAGAAACACACAGCCGTGGTACCACTAGCAATAGGTGATGTGAAATGTCTGCTAGTATCGGCAGTTGAGGATCAAGCTGACAGAGTATGGGTAAAGGCTGGCTTCCCGGGGTAACGTTAGACTGCGATCGCCATGATGGTGCCTCTTAACACAATACGTGCAAGGGTGTGGGACGCATTAAGAGAAACATTTCCAGACACCCCAGATTTGCAGTCAGTCATGCAATGTACGATGAATGATGGAGAAGATGCTATGGATTACATTTTTCGGGTCCAGGAGATGTGGAGAGCGGAAACGGGCACGCCTTGGTATCAGTCAACCTCATTATTTTACTTCATAATAAAGAGAGGGCTCCCCAAAGAGGTACAAAAAGCACTTGACAAAATTGCGGGTATTGAAGCGAAAGGGTGGCCCGAAATACAGAGCATAATAGTTCACCACTGTAAAAGAATAAAGGAGAGGGAAAAGGAAATAGCGCAAAAAAGATTGGCAGACAAGGCAAAGTTAGTACAAAAAAAACTGGTGAAGGTCGCTGCAGCAGTAGCCGCGCTCCCACACAGTAGGGAGGGAGAAGAGGAGGAGGAGGGGGTGGTAGCAATACAGGGGAGGATGGCAACGAATTGGTCAGGAGCAGGGCAACCACAGTGGAACGAGCAGGAGCAGAACAGAGGTACGCAGTGGCAAGATTGGGCCCCTCGAGGGGGACGAGGTGGGTACAGGGGTCGCAGAGGGGGTGGACAAGGGTACGGGGGAAACGGAGGGAATGGATGGCAAGGTCCCAGAGGTGCGCAGGGAAGTTGTTGGAACTGCGGGAGGTGGGGACACTTTTCTCGAGAGTGCAGGAGTAGACCGAACAACGGATTTCAAGCGATGGAACAATATGGTAACCCCCACCCGGGAAGCCCATACGGTCTTCCAATGGGACGACAACAGAGGGAACAAGAACAGGGGTATGCAGAGCAAAGACAAGCGCAACATTATAGGACACAGAATCACCCACAAAACAACGACAATATGCAATACACCCCAGGCAACCCTTTCGCAACGAGTGCCAATGGAGCACCAGCCCCGGCCCCCTATAGTGGTGTGTCAGTAGTTTCAGGAAATGTCTTCAGCCAGGAGGGGGGGACAATGAGACGACAAGCATAGGACAGCCCACAGAGAACACTTGCGTGTCCTGTACTATCTACCACCTACGATGCAGCGGAGGAACCATTGGTAGGGGCGCAGATAGGAGACAAGCAGTTCATATTTATGGTAGATTCGGGAGCCGAGAAATCATGTATCTGTGAAGGCCGGTTTCCGCTATCTAACCGGAAGTTAGAGACGCAGGGGTTCTCTGGGGCTGTAATTGAAGTTCCCTACACAGAAGATTTGGATGTGACAGTGGGGGGTAAAATGGTAAAAACATCCTTACTTTATTATGAACAATCACCAATAAACCTGCTTGGAAGGGACCTTCTCAGCAAGCTTAACATGACAATATCGTTCACAGAAAGAGGAATAGTGTGCTCAACCCCAGGAATATGCCCATTGGGCATAATGCTAGTGGTACACGCCCGAGCAACAGCACCAGAAATACGGGGCATGCCAGTGGACGAAAGAATGTTCATCGAAGGATTAAAAACACTGGCCCAAGTAGTACCCGAGCTAAAAAAGTTAGAGTGGAGGATACCAGCAGAATTCATCTTCCGCCCAATAGTAGGCCCAGACATAGCACTAGGTTCAGTGGTATCCTTAGACCTGCATGCTGTGCAAGTATCAGCCAAAAGGATTGCAGTAATTGGGATGGACATAGATGGGTGTGAATGGCGCACTGTACTGTGCATCAATGCTGATATCGCCCTACGTGACTTGTCTGATGAGGATCTCTTTTCTGATTCAGAGAGTGATGGTGAGATAATAATGGAAATAGCAATACCCTGTGACATTTTAATTCAAACAAGACAAGTGCCCGTCCAGTTGATGGCAGTGGTGGGAGCACCGCCATTATTTTTTGATGATGACATGCGACTGGTGCCAAATAATTTGTGGACAACAGGCCCACATGATGTAGGCTTGTTGCATGGAGTGACACCAGTAGTAATAAAACTCAAATCAGGGGCAATTGTGCCCCGAGTGCAGCAATACCCATTGTCGCGCGAAGCTGAGGAAGGGATATAAGAGACAGTAAGTGCATTACTAGCACAGGGAATAATAGTGCCCTCAAACTCCCCATGTAACACTTGTATCTATCCGATCAAAAAAGCAAATGGAGGGGCTTGGAGGATGATCCAAGATTTACGCCCCCTAAATGATGTCATACAAAAAGAATTTCCTTTGGTCCCGAACCCTGCATTCATACTGTGCAGTATCCCGAAAACGGCATCACATTTCACAGTGGTTGATTTGAAAAATGCATTCTTCTCC